>NW_022436944.1:15964935-16494850 GCF_009761245.1 Sapajus apella | reverse complement strand
CACACACACACACACACACACACACACACACACACACACACACACACTGGGTCCCCAGTGCTTTTCCAGTTGCTGGTTCCAGTTCCTAATGCATCCTGACTGGAGGTCTGCAAGATACTACTGATACTTTTTAAGTTTCTCTCCATGATTCTTGCAAGGTTGAATGGGTTTTCCTTTTTGTACGCTAAAAGCACCTTGACTTAAGAGAGTTTGTTAAACACATACTCTTCCTGATTTAGAGCACCCCTGTTCCACAGGGACAGTATTACAATTGTCATTGAATGGAGCATTTGTAGTGCCACCTCTTCCAGGAACTAGTTTACTGGACCTCAGGCATACTACTGTCCTGCTTCAAATCTCTTATCTGTAAATAGAGGAGAGTTGCATTGGATTATTTGTGAAGAGGCTTTCAACTCCAATATTCTTGTACTTAAAGAAAACGACGTCAATGGAGTTTGTCTCTTATTGGGCTGGAATCATAAATGGAAACTTTATAATCTTAGAGGCTGAGTATTGGCAGGGCAGCAGTAATCAAGTGAGGGATACTAAGAAGAGACTGAATTAAGGAAAGAGTCAAGGCTACTCGAACATTATCCCTAAAAATAGGAAAAATGTTTGGATAATTCCAAATTTATTCTTTGCCAAACCTCTGTGTATTTTAACATGAGGTACATATTAGAATCACCTGAAGATTAAAAAAAAAGCATAAAATTAAAAATCCCACAGGGTTGGGAAGTAATCAGATCACCTGAAGTTTTTATTAGCTTCCTGGGTCATTTTGATACACAGTGAAGATTGAGAACTGCTGCTTTAGAGGAAAATCCCTTGAAGAAGTTTTTTGAGCTGAGTTCTGAAGGCAAAAGAAGCCAGCCATGTAATACATGGGGGAAAGGGGAGGTGATTGTTCCAGAGACAGGAAACAGCAATAGCAAAACAACAGCAAAGTGGAAGAGGCTTTGACATGCATGAGGAACCGGATGGAGCCCAGCATATCTGGAGCACAAAGAGAATGGAGATGCAAAGAGCCAGGCAGAAAGTAGCTCATGCTAGAATTTGAATTTTAGTTTATAAGGAATTAGAAATCATTGAAGAATTTTAATCAGGTGAGTGACCTGATCTTTCTGTACTTTTAAAAAGAACACTGAGAAGCCCGATGGTTCCTTTTGTAAGTGATCTGACCTTTTTATCTAGCTGCCTTTCAACTTAGTAGTCCCATTACTCAGCATATAACCCAAAGAAAAATCATTTGTTGTACAAAAGAGACACATGAACTCAAATGCTCAGCACAGCACTATTTACAATAGCAAAGGATTCAACCTAGGTGCCCATCAACGGTGTAGAGATAAAGAAAATGTACACATCCACCATGAAATACTATGCAGCCATAAAAAGAATGAAATCATGTTCTTTGAAGCAACATGGATGCAGCTGGAGGCAATTATCCTAAGCAAATTAATGCAGAAATAGAAAACAAAATACCACATGTTCTCACTTATAAGTGGGAGCTAAACATTGGATATACATGTACAGAAGGATGAAAACAGTAGATGCTGGGGACTGCTGGTGGGGAAGAGAGGGGCAAGGAGCTGAATGTACTGTCTGTTGGGTACTATGCTCAATACCTGGGTGATAGCATCAATCATATCCCAAAACTCAGCATCATACAGTACACACAGACAACATATCTGTACATATACCCCCCAAATCGAAAATAAAAGTTGAGATTTAAAAAATTTTTTTTTAAAAAGAACACTCTGGCTGCTATATGGAAAGTGGATTTTGACAGGGCAACAGTAGTGATGGAGAGACTGGGTAAAGAGGCTATGATCTCAGTCCAATAGAGAGATGATGGTAGCTTGGATAGGGTGGTGGCAGATGGGTGGAAGGAGAGCATGGATAAAGGAAATATTGTGAAAAGGGAACTGGTAGGACTTGCTACATGACTGATATCTAACTTCCTAAGAAACAGAATCAGAATAATGAATCTGCCATTCAAATATTGATAGACCATTTCCTATTCCCAATACAGAGCATCATGCCATCTTAGAGAAAACTGGTTTTCCTTGTGTCTAGTCAATAAATGAGTGTGCTAGAATCTGGAGCTCAAATGAGTCATGGCTCAAGGTGTATCTTACATGGGACAAAGCAAATTAATTGATATAAAATGAAAAACTTTATATGGAGGTAGCTTATAGGTGTGATAGCTAGTTAGACTTTTTTAGATTCATTATTAATGATCACTTTTGTAATAATAATTTTTTAAGTGAATGACAGAACTCCTCAGACAAAGGTGTGTGCAAATGAATTTTAATTACATTTAGATAAAACATGCATATTTCTAAGGAGGCAAGTGTCTTTGCCCATTTCCTGCTGATGTAACAAAATACTACAGATTGGGTAACTTATAAACAATAGAGATTTATTTGGCATATGGTTCTGGAGGTTGGGAAGTTCAAAAGCATAGTACAAGCATCTGGCAAGGGTCATCCTATGGCAGAAGGCAACACGTGGAGAGTGAGCATGTGAGACACAGAGAAAATGGGAGCAAACTTATCCTTTTATTAGGTACTCCTGAGATAACTAATCTACTCTCTAGATAATGGCATTAATCATAATCACCTCATAAAGGTCCCACCACCTAATACCATCACAAGAATAATTAAACTTTGGCATACACTTTAGAGGATACATTCAAAAACATAGCACCAAGATTGACTTGACTGGGTATGTATTTGATGGGCCTTAGGCTTTCCAGCTAATCTGTACCTTTGTAAAGTGCACATGGTAGGTTGGTTCAAAAGACAGAAGAAAATGTTAAATAATTGTTGTTGGATTGTTATAAATCAAGTTGGGAAGAAACAACTGAGAATATACATTTTCTAATTTAGCTTGTCATATGCAAAAATTCACATACGTTAAAAAAAACCTTAAAATAATAATATCCCTATAAAATAACACCTGGAAAACATATTTTAATGTTTTCACTGAAAACTTACCAAATGTTTATCTCCAGTTTCCAAATCTTAAAGTACTAATCCATGTCCATTTATTATTTGTCCAATTTGAATATGAAGGCCGGTTATTTTGCCTGAGGCCACATGGCCAATGCATACATTTGTGTCTGCAGAGATCCAGTATCTTGATTCATTGACCTATGAAGTAAGAAATTCTTGATTTTTCTTTCTGCAAGTAGAGGAAAAGGGAAGAAAGAGAAAATATGAGAGCCTTAACAAAAATAATGTCTTTCAGTAATAATATATTTCAAAAATAATTTCTTTTTCCTCATGAATTTCTAAATTTGCTGACATGGATACCTTCCATGTGTTCTTAAAAAAGGATTTTTGTTAGCCAGAGAAACTTTCCATCAGCTTTCTTGCTTGCCAACATTATTAAGACCTCATGACATGATGTGTGTTAGCCCAATAAAAACAAACTCTACCTCTAAAAGTTTAGCAGTATATAGAAAAGCAGCTTAAATCATACATTTATTTTGCCACTTGTATTTTAACTTGATTTCTTCTTTCCTTCCTTTTTCAAGAATTATTAAGATATTACTTGGAAACCATACTAAGTACTGAACTAAAAAAGAAATATTAACTAGTTGACCAAGAACTATGTACAAATTCCCTTCTAGGTTGAGCCACTGACTCACCTTGTCTTAAACAGAAAATCAATTACAGATGGAAAGTTGTAGAGCTCAGATAACTTGACCAGCAATAGGGAAGGCAACAAAATTGATAATAGGACTATTTCTTTCCGCCTTGGTCTTCTCCTTTCCCTGTCCCCAAATGAATGTTTCAAAGTTCTTTTGTGGCAGGCTCCATCTTCCAATTTCTTTTCTTCTGCTCTTGCATGTGGCATTGCACTTCTTAGCAAGTTCTCAAGTTCTCATAGCACTCCCTTCTCCTTCCTAAACTTGCTGAAATCTCAGCACACCAAGAAAATCCTTGAAAATGAATTGAAAAACATTTCCTGTCTCATTCAAGCCCCTTGGATGTGGCTCACACAGAGTGTGAATGAAATGATTTCATAGCACAATTCAAGGCTGTTATAATCATAAAGGATGTCTCATTGTGTGATGCACACATATCACAGAACCAGTGATTCTAGCATCTTAGAAAATACTTTTAGAGGTGGTGATTAACCTCCACATTTTCTCTAACAGCAAAAGGTCAGAAAGGCCTGTATAATCATTTCCCTTCATACAAGCCAGAGGGATAGAGCAATAAGAGTATAGAAGTGGAAAAGAAGTCTCAGCCTTCTAAAGAAGCCATTCCAAGGTAATAGGTATCTGCAGCCAACTTATTGCTAATAATTCAATTAAAGGAGAGTGATTTCCTTATATGTTACAAACAAAAGTAAAACAATTGGGGATAAGGGAATATAGACTGTAATGTTTATACTTAAATTTGGACTTTAGGTTATCAGATAAAGACCAAAAATTCTCAATGAGTTTTGAAGACCTGGCATCAAGACATAGAAATTAGTAGGCAAAGGATATGAATAGATACTTTTGAAGGGAAGACACACATGCTGCCAACAAGCATATGACAAAAGCTCAACATCATTGATCATTAGAGAGATGCAAATTGAAACGACAATCAAATACTATCACACAACAGTCAGAATGGCTGTTATTAAAAAGTAAAAAAGTAACAGGGACTGGTGAGGTTGCTGAGAAAAAGGAATGTTTTTATACTGTTGGTGGGAGTATAAATTAGTTCAGCATTTGTGTAAAGCTCTGTGGCAATTCTTCAAATAGCTAAAAACAGAACTACCATTTGGCCCAGCAATTCCAATACTGGGTATATACCCAAAGGAATATAAATCATTCTATCATAAAGACACATGTATACGCATGTTCATTTCAGCACTATTCACAATAGCAAAGACATAGAGTCAACCCAAATACCCATCAACGGTAGACTGAATAAAGAAAACGTGGTACATATACACCATAGAATACTATGCAGCCATAAAAACGAACACGATCACGTCCTTTGCAGGAACATGGATGGAGCTGGAGGCCATTAACCTTAGCAAACTAACAGAAAAACCAAATGTTGCATGTTCTCACTTCTAAGGGGGAGCTAAATGATGAGAACACATGGACAGATAGAGGGGAACACATGCTAGAGTCTATTAGAGGGTCAAGGGTGGGAGGAGAGAGAGGATCAGGAAAAATAACTAATGGGTACTATGCTTAATACCTGGGTGATGAAATAATCTGTATAACAAACCTCCATGACATGAGTTTACCTATATAATGAACTTGCACATGTACCACTGAACTTAAAAGTTAAAAAAAGACAGAGATTTTATACTTAAGCTAACACTTGACTTGAGTTTCAAATAATAAGAAGGTAGAGAGGGAGAAAACAGAAGGGAATTATAGATTTTTTAAAAAGTGCGAAAGTTTGGGAAACTGCCTGCTAATCAGCATTATAATTTAAAAATCTGTAAGTATTATTTTACTAAGGAATATTTCACTCTTGCTTATGTTTTCTTTTCAGAATGTAGGTCTTATTTCCCTAATTAAACTGGAAGGATCTTGGGCACAAAATGTCTTTTTATATTCCTCATGTCTCTTAGATCTGTGTCTACAAATGTGCAAAAAAATACTTTGACTGGAAAATGATAACAGAGAAGAGTAGGAGAAAAAATATTGTGATTTGGACTACTTATTTTAACCAGTTTAACACATGACTGTTATTTATGTAGGATTTTCACTAGACAGAATATACTTAGGGGATTTCCACAGGAGTTCAAGCAATTTATAATTGCATGACTCCACATTTATAATTGTTTCCAAAATTCAGGGTCAGATTATTAGTGACATTATTATTAATAACCAAATGCATAACAAGATTACTTGCCTCATATTGATGCTCAGTAATTTTGTGTAAAAGAAATGGATGCATATGTAAATCGCATTAATATTACCAAGGGTGAAGAGAAGTCAACTAGGCATTTTGGGGAAAGATTTTTTAACATATATATTAATAAAACAGAATTCTGTGGGCTTTCCACCCCTTCTCTGCAGTTTGTGAGGCTGTTGTGATGTGATCAGGAGCTCCAGCAACTGATTTGTTTAAAGGAGACTGCAAAAGCATAAAGACTATAAGCTAAAGATGGCTGAGCATGAGGATGTAAACAAGCCATTTCCTCAATAACTTACTTCATTAAGTTGCTTTGCTATCTCTATGCTTCCTAGCTCTGAACTTCTCCTTAGGGAAGGTTATTAAATTGTGTAAACCATGTTTGTTAGGTCCTCTACAACTTGCAGGAAAAAAGGCATTTCTTACTGAAATAATCAATCAGCAGCCAAGATATTGCTCTAATTAGATTCTCAATGAGTATCTGTTTAATTAATGCTGTTTAAGTCAAAGGTGGTTGGAGGTCAAGAGGCCAAACTATTGAATAACAAAATATTGTGATCTATTGTTTATTACCACTTATTTATGGCTTCATATAAACTTTAAAATCAGTTTGTTTAATTCTAAGATAATCAGGTCTCATTTTTGTTGGGAAAGCTTTAGATCTGTAGATTAATTTAGTGAAAATTAGCTTTAAAATGATAAATCTTGTCCAAAAGCAAGGTAGGCTTTCTTTTTGAGTAAGTATTTTTCTGTCTTTCAGGAGCTTTCTAAAACGTTTTTCTTGAAAGTTCTTCACTTTCTTGCTAATTATTCTGTAGCTATACTACCTTTGCCTAGAAATATTACATATAATCTCTTACATAATGTTTGAAAAATGGTTATTGCTTTTATTGAAGCATGTTTATACCAGATCTCTCATAGTTTGTAATGGTTTTGGCTTTAAGTCTCTTTGACTTGAATGTCTTGGTTTTTCAGTCTCTACAATCCTATCATCTGAAATTAATGTTAATTTTGCTTCTTTTTCTGCAAGTTCTATAACATACTTTTCTTTCTTTCTCTTCTCCTCCCCCTGCCTTCCTCCTTCCCACCTTTCTTCTCCTGTTTCCCCCCCACTGCCTTTTTCCCCTTCTGTTTTTGTTTGAGTGTTAGCTAAAGTTAATTAGAAGCTGGTTATCATCTGTATCACTTGTATTATTAAGCTTGATGCCAGATCTTTTAGTTACAAATACATTTATAAATAACCAGAAAAGTCCATTTGTTGCTATTTTATGAATAATTTTAATCTATAATGGATATTAACTTTTACCAAATGCTGTTTCAGCAACTACAGCAGTTATGTATCAATATGGGTTCAGGCTTTATGCTGATCTCTCCATGCTCCAAGAAGAGAAATAACTCTAGTTTTAACTCTGTGTGAATAGGTGGAACCTATTTCAAATTTGGGGGTGGGGATATTTAGAAATAACATTGCTTCGTAGGTTAAAAATTTACTTCTGATGCATTTTATTTACTTTGGATAATATTCCTTACTGTGGTTTTTGAATATAAGGCTTAATTCAATTTAATTTCTTTTGTGGGGTGTGGGGACGTTACTGTAAGATATCTGACTCAGAAGAGTAGTAATAGTGTCATCACATCCAACAGATACAGGCACTTCAGCATTTGCTTCTTTTATGACACAGAGGAGTTAGACAAACCAATCCCCAAAGCTCCTTTAATTCTAACACTTTGTGATGTTCCTGTGATAATTTAATTCAATTTCTTCCTTTCACAGAGAAGGAAATTGAGTCCCAGAGGATAAATATTGGTCAAGACTATACATGGTAGTTAACTGGCAACAGAAACAAACTAAATTCACAGCTCTTTTTGTTGTTTCTTACAGTGTGTCTGAAAGCAAGCCTTTTAACTGACAATAGGAACTCCAAAATATTTAACTATCAAAGAGCTGGCTCAACTTTTCACCATAGCATGGCTGCAGTGAACACATTTGAGTTATCAGTCTCCTATTTTATGACATAGGTATACTATAATTTATAATTTTAATGTTTTTGTTTAGGAAATTATAAGTAAATAAATAAATGTAGATCTTACTATTTCAAAACATTCACAAAAAATCTGTGTAACTTGATTTCTGTATTACCAAATTAATAGGCAACTAAATCTTAAATTAATCCCTGTTTGTTTATTATTCATTTTGATGGTACATACAATATGTTCTTTTTATATCTGTAAACTAGATAACTTGAAAAAAATAAAATTGAACCAGAGGAAAGTCAAGATTTCCTTTTCCCATCTTCTCTTTATGGCACAGTCAAGGAAGCATATCTATCTTTGATATATTTGCAAACATTTTGTTTTAATATAATCATTTTCCTAAATTTAAAGTTAAATATAGTGCCAAAGGATATATCTTTATTATCGGTATCAATAAATTTTATTAATATTTGGCAATAATAATGTTATATTTGTATTTTTCAATTTGATTTTATTTTACCAGTTTACTGTCACAGTATACTTTCCTTAGAAAGGGAAAAAAGGCTTTGTAGCCTGTGAAACTGAGGCATAGAATTTTGGAGTCACTTTCTCTCCATCCCACACGTTTTTTCTTTATGCAAGCAGAGAAAAAACTCTCTAGTAATAGTAACACACACACACAAAACCAAAACTGTATTCGTCCTGGTTCTTAGCTTGATGCTTCTTTCCTTTAGCCCCAGTGCAGAAAGTACCAGGAATTTGCATACTCAAGTCATTCACCTTTTGTAACTACTTGAGAGACAATACTAATGAAAAAATATGTTGCACAAGCTATGTTTTCACTCCCGAAACATTCAGTGTAGTTTATTGCTTTCCAAGTGTGTGGTTTGAGGACACACACATATTTTCTTTAAAAATCTGTAGCTTTGCTGAAAATAAATCTGGCCCATAAAAATTCTAGGAGAAACTGTTATTTCTTGGCAGCTCTGAATGTATAGCTTTAATTTCAATAAGAGTCCTATCTTAGATTATTTATTTATTATCTTGGTCATTCAGTAAGTATTTTCTGTGCATCTGTATCTGCCTATTTGAGGCAAAGAGGATATGGCAAAAAAAAATTCTGTTTTCATGGAACTTACATTTTAGTTGAAGAAGTCAGACAATATATAAATAAAGTAGTGGAATATATAGTTTTTTCACCTGGTAATAAGTGCTTTGGAGGAAAGCAAATAGAAAAGGAAGGTAGAAAATTGTTAGGAAGAGAGTTAACAGCTTTAAAAAGAGTTGTAGGGAAGGTCTCATTGGGAAGGTGATTTTAGAAAAGCCTTGAAGAATGTGAGGAAACTAGCTCTTCAGATTTCTTGGGCAAGAGGGTTCTTTCTGTTCAGTTGCACAAAGCAGCAACAACATAAATGTTTCTCTAAACCTTCAGTCTGATTCACTTTGACAGATATGCCTTTGAGATGATTACCAAACCATTTGAAACTGATTTCCTTCTCTCCCAGAAAATTGCCCAAGTGACTGGGAGCTTATATAATCCTGGAACTGAGGACATGAATAAGGATTGATGTAATTTTCATCTGTAATATTTCTGGAGAGGAACTGGGCACATCTTGACATTTAGGGAACAGTAGTTAGTAGCAAATGTTTCTCCAGAGTTTTTAGACTCCATCATCACTATTTATTATAGATTAGAGATTCATTTGGTGGTCTCCTGGTCCAGACAGTGAATCACAAACCAAATATCAGGCCCTCCCCATCGAAAGGAGATTATTCTGTTTGTGGTGTCTAAGGATTATTAAACATTTGAGAGAAATTTATATTAATATATTACCTTAAATACATATAATCAACAAGATATTAAGCTGTCTGTTTTGTGATTTTATTTCTTTGAGAAACAATGAAAACTTCTCATTTGGTTTTGGAACTTACTAATTGGAACTTTATGATATTGTACGTTAACCTGAGTCTACCTCCCCTCTTGAAAATGGATCTTCAAATAATGAACTTTTGCCAACTCTGAGGCTCTGTGTATTCCTGCTCTGAGCTTCCAGGAAGAACATCAGACCCCTAAGAACATTAATGAAACAACAACAATATATGGAGGTTAAATTCAGAGAGACATCTCCTGTAACCAGCACAGCAGCTGGTTGAAAGCTACAGAAGAGACTGAACTGATTCAATGCATGTCAGCGACCATTTGTTGTCGTTGGTTGTTTTATTTCAATTTCTAGGATACATGTGAAGATATGCAGGATGTGCAGGTTTGTTACATCGGTAAATGTGTGCCATGGTTTGATAGGTGATTTGCTGTACCTATCAACCCATCGCCTAGGTATAAAGCCCAGCATGCATTAGCTCTTTTCTTGTTGCTCTCCCAATCCTCACTCCCCAATAGGCCCCAGTATGTGTTGTTCCCCTCTCTGTGTCCATGCGTTCTCACTGTTCAGCCCCCACTTATAAGTGAGAACATGCAGTGTTTAGTTTTCTGTTCCTGCAACCCAAAGGAATATATATCATTCTATTATAAAGATACATGCATGTGTATGTTCATTGTAGCACTATTCACAATAGCAGAGTTTTAAACTAGGAGTTGCTTTAAACTTCTTTATCAAATAATTAGGATTAGAAAATACCATCATTTAGAAGGATGTCTACTCACAATAGACTGTGTCTTTGTAAATAGATAGTCCACCTCAAAGATTTTGGTAAGAGTAGGCATCAATGGGCATATAAGTGATCACATATTTTACTTCACTGGCAAATAAAAATGGGGTTACCTATTTTCCTCCTATGAAAATTTAAGATTTGCATGTTGTCTCTTATTTACTACTTTTCAATAGGAATGAAATACCTAGAATCACAGGCCTAGCTTTGGTTTCTTTGGGACAGCTTTTCAAAAATGGTATCAGTTACTTAAAAAGATGTCTAAGCTGTTAGAGTGCTAGGCATGGTAGGAAAGATAGAGCAAGTCATTTATTGTTCATAAAGACCTTAGAGTGAAATGGTGAGTGGAGAAGGGAGGGAGTTTGCAGACTTCCTTCTAAGTAAGACTCAGACAGAAAGCAATAGAAGCTCAATCGAAAGGAAGACTGCAGTCACATTTGTTTTTTACTTTTTCTTATTTTGCAGTGACATTGATTCGAAAAAGACATTTGAGAAATATGTAGAATGTACCGAGGTTTGCAGTTTGCTTCTGGTATTCACTAACAATGTGATTTAAGACAAGTTTCTCTCACTGGAGTGCTGTGGTGTGATCATGACTCACTGCAGCCTCAAACTCTTAGGCTCAAGCAATCCTCCCCACTTAGCCTCTCAATTAGATGCGACTTACAGGCACACCATCGTGCCTGGCTAATTTTTAAAATTTATATTTTGTAGAGCGTTTCCTGGGCTAGTCTCAAACTCCTGGCCTCAAGCTATCCTCCTGATTTGGCTTCCCCAAATGCTGGGATTACAGGCACAAGCCATCACCCCAGTCTAAGGTGAATTTCTTAACTGATCTGAGACTCATCGTTTCTTCATCTGTAAAGTGAGCACAGTCTTTCCTAATGTGCACTGAAGTTACAGGTAATCAAGAGTGCATGCAAAGCACTTGGCATTGTGTCTGGACAAGGTAGTAAATATTGCCATTATTAAGAAAGATTAGGAAGGGCACCTCACAGGCTTGAGGTCAGAACACCTAGCAAATGGAATTACAACATCCGAGTTAGGACTGGGCTCTAATACTAGTTAGCTGGGCGCCAAGGAAAACTCAGCATAGAATGGATTTTATGTGCTGATGAAATGCTACATGGTGTGGTGATATTCACTGCCCCAGTTTGTTGTTGTGTGAAGAAAGTAAGGTGTAATCCTAAATATCAAAGCCCTTTAGAAGATAATTATCAGCCATACAAATCAAGAACACTAGCATATAGAGAGCAATTTGAAATCTGTATTTGGCAGGTGTGTCCTGGAGAATCTCTAGGAAAAATATGTGCTCTTAAAAACTTTAGAGGACCTGAGAAAAATGTACCTTGTTGCCCCTCTGAAGGCTTCCATACCTCCTCTTCTTTACTCAGATCCTCAGATGGGGCATGAATGGCTTCCTTTTGTCTCTTCATTACCAGGATAGTATTAATACTTTAGTGTTCTTTACTACCCTTATCTTTGTTATGTGAGAAATTTATTAGTAAAATTTTCACTAGGTAGGATTACAAGCTAGTCTACCTGTGGATAGAATTGCAGCTTATATAACACAGTGAGAGAATGGAAAGGGGAGATAAGAAAGCAAGGAACAGAGAAAGAAGGAGAGAATGATTTTTTAAATTTTAAAAAATTATTTTATTTTGAGACACGGTCTCATGTCACCCAGGCTGGAGTGCAATGCTGTAATCTGCTCACTGTAGCCTCCACCTCCTGAGCTCTAGTGATCCTCCCACTTCAGCCTCTCTAGTAGCCAGGACTGCAGGGGCATGCCACCACACCCAGCGAATTTTTTGTTTTTCTGTAGACAGGGTCCCACTGTGTTGTCCAGGATGGTCTTGAACTCCTGGGCTCAAGTAATCCTCCTGCCTTGGCCTCCCAAAGATTGGCATCAACTACCACAATTCAAGAAAATGAAATAAATTAACAAAATTATTAGGTTAAACAGTGATCTTTTTTTTTTCAGAAATTGCATTTAAGTTTTTAGGTGCTTGCATCAGAAGGGTTAATAACATTTCTCTTTTACAGGAAAAGGATTGAAAACTTTGAGAAAAAGATAAAAATACCCAAATCAAAATGTGCAGAGCTAACCAATGGCAGAGCTGGGAATTGAACATAGGTCTCTCCATAGGCAAAGCCTATGTATGCCCTTTCCAGGGCACCAGGCTACCTCCCTTAGCCTTGAGACTTGACTTTGATATTGGATGCTCTTTTTAAAAATGATGTTATGTAAGTATACAAGGGTTACTTGTTTATTGCTTTTTAACACTCTCTATCTGGTATTTAACTGGAACTATGACTTTCAGAGAAGTGTTATCTGTTATTAACATGTCAGGGCATAACAAAAATAAATTCGTTTTTATTTAGTAGTTTAGGCATATAAAATGGGGTTACATATTTGCCTCCTATGGAAGGTTACTTCCTGCCTTCAATATTTAATGCTTTGTTCAAACTTTTATGAAGAGAAGAATCTAGTTCATAGATATTTTTCATAATGATCATTCAAAGCAGTGGTGTTCAAAATCAGTGGTTATCTCAATTAGCCACCAGCTTCTTCCTTTATGAGCATTTCCCTTCTCCTTTCAGACAGAAATAATACCTCTCTCCTTGGTGTTCCTACAGAGCTCTGTGCCTCTTCAATGGCCAAACTACATTTGTTTTGTCTTCTTTTCTCAGCAGGCTACAGTTTTCATCTAGACTGTAAATTCCCCACCTGACCTTAAGTTCCTGTATGCTTCATTGGTAATATCTTAATGATATTCCAAGTATTTATTAGCCTAATTAAATTTTATGTGCTGTGTTTTTAAACTTTCAGAGGAATTAATTTGAACAATAACCAGGGTTTTTTGTTGTTGTTGTTATTGTTAGATAATTCATGAATAATAAGGAACATGAAAGCACTAGCCCTGGTAATGGAGAGGCAGAAGGAAAGAATTTGGTGCTGAACCTAATGGCTGGAAGAAAGGATGAGCTGTGGGAAGGTTTTAAAAGGGACTGCATAGCACATTTTCAGGGTTTTAATTTGCTGAATCTGTTTCAGATATTAGGTTGGTGCAAAAGTAATTGTGGTTTTTGCCATTGACAGTAATGACAAAAACAATTACTTTTGCACCAACATAATATTACACACATGAAAGTGTGGATAATCAAAACATTTGTCTTTGATAGAGCTATACACAATGTGATAAAAATTTCTGAATCATACCTTCCTTCTCTGCTGCAGATACATAACAGCTGGTAGAATTTATTCCTGTGAGAAAACTTGTACCTATGTTCAGCTTGTGACATGAAAATCTCAAGTACTGCATCAACAATGCATCATCATCTTTTTCTTTCTCCCATTTTTATTGCTTTTGTGATCCTATCCTGAATTACGGACAATGCCCCGAACAACTTTAAGTTTCTTGCCGTAACGTGGACTTATGTGGTACAGTTAATAAAAAATGTCCTTAAAGAGTATTAATGTCTTAAATAGAATAAGCATTTTGATATTTCAGGGCTATTGCTAACCAGGAGAATCAAAGAACATATGGCGAAAAGCTGTACTTTTTCACTCTCTGAGTAGTGCTAGGCAGGGGAAATTGTGAAGAAAATGAGACACGCCTCAAGATGTCCTGTAATTCCCTCACTTCTGGCAGTCCAAGTGGGCCCTGGCACTCCCAGTTACCCCCCACCCCCCACTCCCACAGTAGAATCATCCCCAATGTCTTTTGGTCTCAGAAATAGATCTGAAAAATACCTTCACTCTGAGGTATCCATGTTAAGGTCATGATGTATAAACACGATTAGGGATTGAAAAATAAGAAAAGCTAGACAAGTTTTAAACTAACAAACAAATATCTAATTGCAGAATATGAGGCACTAAGAAGCTGGCTGAGGGAGAATTTGGAGAGTGTCAGGTCTTCCTACAAAAGGTTGCTCTAATCCTACAAGATAATGGTCTGATCTTCTCTGAAGGAAGAAACCTCAGCTGTTTTTAAGTTCCGACGTTTTGTTTTGATTTATTATTTTTTTCCTTGCCAGGGATTTATAGTTGTAGAATGTTTAGAATTGGGCGATTGGGTACAAAAATTCAGCTAGACAGAAGGAATATGTTCTAGTATTTAATGGTACAGAAGGGAAACTCTAGTTAACAATAACTTATTTATATTTCAAAATAGCTAAAAGAGAAGTGTAATTTTCCTAACATGAAGAAAAATGTTTGAGATGATAGATACCCAATTACTGTGATTTAATCATTGCAGGTTATACACATGCTCTGACTTAATCATTGCACATTGTGTACATGTATCAAAATGTAACATGTAACTCCAAAATACATACAACTATGAAATATCAATTAAATAAATCCAAAACAGGGGTATCTCCATTTTTAGGATACCTCAAACCAAAATGTTCTTCAGCGGAAGTTGTCCGCTGTGGTGGACTTGGGAAGAGACTGTGCTAGAGGGGAGGAATGAGCCAGTGGTGGAGGTAGGGGTTGACAGGAAGCTATCACAGGAGTTCTCAGCTGCGGAGATGGAAGTCAGCGCTAGGAAAAGTCACAGGAGGATCAAATTATTCTCTTCACCTACCTCTCATTCCTCCAGCTGCCCGCATCCATCAGCTGGTTTCCACAAATAACTGTCCCTCTAGAATATTAGTTTAAAGATGTTCTCAACAGAGTTCCTACTCTCACTCACATTACTTTGAAGAGATAAACTGGAATGTTTTACAAACAACCCAGTTGACAGCCGGGTGTAGTGGCTCACACCTGTAATCCCAGCTACTCAGGAGGCTGAGGCAGGAGAATCGCTTGAACCTTGGAGGCGTTGATGTGGTGAGACAAGATCATGCTGTTGCACTCCAGCCTGTGCAACAAGAGCAAAACTCTGCCACAAAAAAAAAAAAAAAAAAACTCAGTTGAACAGGTTGAAAGAGCAGATATTAAGTTTAAATGTTGCAATGACTGGTTTCTGTTCTTGGAAGACCAAACACTAGATGACATCCAGTGTATATTTTTAGCCTTATTTATAATGTGACAACATTTCACTCTCTCCTCATTGTCAAAGGCTAATTCCAAAGTATTATGAAGGAAGATCTGACTTGCATTAAAGCTTCTTTGACTTTGAACACAGCACATGTTTTCCATAGAAAATGAATATAATTTGAGAGCAGATTTGAATGATGTATTTCATTTCTAACGCAGCACTCACCTAGATAATTTACAGTGCTTTATTTTAAACTCTGCAAAACCACTTGGATTGGTTCTTGTTCTTATTTTTTCTTGTTCATTAATTCAACAACTATTTATTGTGCACTTGCCATATAGCATAGGGACACATATATTCATAAATTGTTGGAGATAAACAGGTATCTCAGCTCTGATAAGCCTCATACTTTGAAGGAGGAGACAGCCTCATGAAGAAACAATCAGAAATAAAGTCTGACCATTAATATAAAGAGAGGTGTGAACAAAGTGTGAACCCAAGGGGACCCGGTCCTTTGAAAGGAAAGGCAAGAGGAGCCAGGGAAGGCTTCCTGGAAGAATCTGGTTTTGAAGGACATAGAAATTAGATAAGTGGGCAAAAGACGTTCCAGATCGAAGGGCAATATGTGCAAGCCTGTATTTCATATTCTAACATCACAGCATATGTACGACCCTGTATCTAGCACAGCTGTATGTTACATCATCAGTCTATGCAACATGTTTTTGTACTTGGCTCTATAAATCACAAAGTTTGACAACACTGGTGCAATTTTTTGTTGTTCTTGTTTTGTTTTTCCTTTTGGTTAAGTTGGTGATCTCAAGCTTTAGCCTCTGAACGAATCAACCTGATTGATTAAACGTGAGGGACCCAGGCCGTATTCCCAAATGCCATGATTCAGCTGATCCAGGCGGGGCCCAGGAAACTGCATAGGGTTTTTAAAAGCCCTCTAGTGATTTTGATTAAGATCATCAGAAGACTATGGGTTGAGAAACACTAGATTCGGGAGGATAGGAAGTAATGGAACTTCTGTTTCTTTTTTCAGGCTTTTATTTGCAAAAGGAGAAAGTGGGGAAAGGAAAAGGTTGCCAACCAGCATAAGACAAAGGAAAACAGAAGTAGCTGAGAGAGGAATGCAGATGTGTTGGCCAGTAGGAATTTAGGTATCAAGAAGATAAGCTGCTGATTGTCTGAGTTTGGGAGGGAGATTTGCACAGGAAGGTGCACAATATAAGAAAATAGCAATACTACTATGTAATGTAAAAATCTCAACACAGAAATAGGCTGCAGCTATGCCAATATAAAGCATCCTTTTTACAAATATAGTAGAGAACAGTGACTCTCTTCTTTTTGTCATTACAAAAAGAAAGATTGGTTAGATTGTGCTGCTGGTTTATTGGGATATTAAATTAAAGGTTGGCGTCAGAAAGTTTTTTATTGTGTTCTGGCACCATCTCTGCCAATTGTGTTCTGGAAAACATCTCTTTGTGTTTATTCTCTCATCACAATGAAAAGAGAGCAATAATGTTATGGACAATCCCACGGCTCACTGGAACCTGTTTATATAGAAACAACAGAGATTATCTTCCTTTTGCAGTTCCCTAATACCATTTATTTAATTGCTGCTTACATCATTAATCGTGATGCCGCACTATTCATTGTAACCCCAAGAATATTGGCTTCCAATGACACCCAAAGGTTACTAGTGTGTCCAGTTAAGTGCCACATATGTACTTGTGGTGACTACTAATGCAAGATTTATGCAGTGCATTCGGAAAAAAATGGAGAATAATAATTCATTTGCTATGCATGTTAAATTTGCAGATTGGAATTTTAGTGCATAAACTAGAGCAATGCAACAACCAGCCATGTTTTGTCTTTAATTTGTTTAATTTTAATGATGGATTCTAAAAATGTAATCCCTTTTTCTTTCTTTCTTTCCTTCTTTCTTTCTTTCTTTCTTCTTTCTTTCTTTCTTTCTTTCTTTCTTTCTTTCTTTCTTTCTTTCTTTCTTTCTTTCTTTCTTTCTCTTTCTTTCTTTCTTTCTTTCTTCTTTTTTTTGAGATAGAGTCTCACTGAGATGCCCAGGCTGGAGTGAAATGGCACCATCTTAGCTCACTGCAACTTCTGCCTCCTGGGTTCAAGTGATTCTCCTGCCTCAGCCTCCCGAGTAGCTGGGGTTATAGGCACGTGCCATCATGCCTGGCTTATTTTTGTATTTTTAGTAGAGACAGGGTTTCACCATGTTGGCCAGGCTGGTCTTGAACTCCTGACCATGGGTGATCGGCCTTCCAAAGTGCTGGGATTGCAGAATGTGATCCCTTTCTATGTGAAGCCCACCTGTGCCTTCTATTCACTGCGGCTCTTGGGAGAAAACGTGAGAGCCCAAGGACAGGGCAAAAAGAGCAGAGCAGTCCCATTTGCATAAGAAATGTCCATTTGTCACCTGTCATGGATTAAAACTGACCAGGAGAGACCTCTATCACTGTACTACCAATCAGAGTCAAGAGAGGACAGTGATGAGAAGGACCCACTGGCATTGCACAGCAACAGAGTCCCCAGAGTACTGCTGGGTGTAGGGCATGGACCCTTAGGGTGGGTAGTATGACTGCTCTCAGTGACAGTGGGTGGGGAGCACATAAGCTGAGAGATCACTGTTCCCATCATCCTTAGGTGCTATAGACAATATGTGGCATCAGGGTTGAGATACAGATAGGCAAGAGCTGAGGCAAGGAACCATACGTCTGGCTTAAACCCAAGTACCAGTAATGGCCCTCAGTAGCCTGGAGCCCAGAACTTATGTTGTCAGTGGGGTAAGAGCCACCCAAGTTAGCCAGTCTGATGATACAATCTCACATAATGCTGTGAAAGAAATACTGCAAGAGTTAGCAGTAGTGAGCCACCTGTCAGGCCACTGTCCTGTAACCTGCATCTGAACCATTCTCCTGGTACCTATTAGCATGAGTTCTGATGCTATTCAGGATCTTGTGCAGAGGAGCAGGTTGGAGAGCATTTGGAAGAGAAGAAATGGGGTCCAAGATTAGGACATCGTGCCCAGACAGCATTGCTAGACCTGACTGAGCTCAGGCAACCGAGGAGACTTAGAAAATACTGAGGAGGTTATAAAAAAACACGAAGTCTCAAACAGGGGCCCTCCTTATCCAGATCTCAGGGCAGTACTGCTGTCTGGATTCATAATCCCAATTCCACTTATAAACTTTGTGATCTTGGACAAGTTATTTAACTGAGCCTCAGTTTCTTTATAGGTAAAATGGGGATTATGTCTTACAACGTTGCAAAAATTATGAGCTAATTTATAAAATGTCCAGCATAGTAATGCTTGGTAAGGTTAGCTATTGCTAGCTACTCATGCCTCAGCCAGGGATGTGGCTGGGGTCTGCCTGGGTTGTTTGGGCCTATAAACATCTTGCTGCATTTGGGCAAATTCTTCTCTATAGAAAATATTAGGTTGGTGCAAAAGTAATTGTGGTTTTTATCGTTGAAAGTAATGCCATTAAAAGTAACCCTATAATATTTGTTTCTGATTATAAAAAAGATATTTGTTTTAGGAAACCTGAAAACTACACAAAAACATTAATTCAACTTATTCAACAAATATTTTTTTCAGTACCTGCTATGTGCTGTAGGACTGGTTTTAGACACTGATGATCCAGCAGTGAACAAAATCAATAAAGTCCCTGTCCCGTTGGAGGAGAAACATACAATGAATTTTACACATATATAATATAGTATATTATATATGTTTACACATATATGCATATATCTGTGTTTATATCTATATGCACACACACATATATATAAAACAAATATATATAACATAGATATTATATATAGATATATATAACAGATGTTAACATAGATGTTATGTTTTATATATATATGTTTTATATATATATGTGTGTGTGTGTGTGTGTGTGTGTATACATATATATAAATGCTGTCTGGATTCATGATGCCAATTCCAGTTATAAACTTTGTGATCTTGGACAAGTTATTTAACTGAGCCTCAGTTACTTTATATGTGCACACACATATATATTAAATAATACATATATAAAACATAACATCTATGTTAACATCTATGTTATATATATAACAGATATTTACATATACATGTACACACACATATATATAAAAAACATAAATATATATATATAGATGTTTACGTGGTTTGTCAGATGATGATAAGTACAAACAGAAAAATAAGTCAAGGCATGGGGCATTTGGAGTGCCAGGAGGTTTAGAAATAGGAGTTTAAAATATAGTGGCCAAAAGAGACCTCAGAGAAAAGGTGACATCCGAACAAATTCTTGAAGAAAATAAGGGAATAAATCATGCATCTTCAGGCTGCTTTTTCAAAAATGCCATAAATGAAATGGCTTATAAATCAGAAACATTTATTTCTCACAGTTCTGGAGGCTGAGAAGCCCATAATCGTGGCATCAGCAGATTTGGTGTCTGGTGAAGACATGTTTCCTCATAGGAGGACCTCTGACTGTGTCCTCACATGGTAGTAGGGTGGATTAGCTTTGTGGGATCTGTTTTATAAGGACACCAATTTCAGTCATGAAGGCTCTGCCCTCATAACCTAATCACCCTCCAAAAGGCCCACCTTCTAATACCATCCATCACTCTGGGGGTTAGGATTTAAACATATGAATTTTGGGGAGACATAAGCATTCAATCTATAATGCTATAACTGGAGGAAGAGCATTCCAGGCAGAAGAGCAGTAACACCAAGAGTTCTGAGGCAGGATCATGACTTACATATGTGAGGAATAGCATGGCAGCCAGTATGGCTAAGGTGGGGTGGTGATCAGTAGAGTGATGAGTGATAAAGACAGAAAGAAATGGTGGTAAAGGCTGTATGTTCTCTGTCCTAAGTGGGTGTTGAACAATGAGAACACATGGACACAGGGAGGGGAACATCACACACCGGGGCCTGTTGGGGGTTGGGGGGACTAAGGGAGGGATAGTAGGGGGTGGGGGCATTGGGGAGGGCTAACATTAGAAGAAATACCTAATATAGATGACGGAGGGATGGCTGCAGCAAACCACCATGGCATGTGTATACCTATGTAACAATCCTGCACAATCTGCACATGTACCCCAGAACTTAAAATATAATAATAATAATAATAAAGAAATGGTGGTGAAGGAAAGCAGATAGTGCAATACCTTGTAGATTACTATAAAGGCCGTTGCTTTTATTCTGATTAAAATGGAAAGTCATTGTTGGAGCAGACTGTACTCCATGGATGTCTTACTCACCTTCATACTTCATTGCCAAGTATACTAAGAATGCAAGTCCCTGATTACTCTTTATCCAGGCCATTTCTCAGAATCTTGTTTGTAATGGGCAACCTTGAAGGATGTCTTCTTCCAGGACAAAGAGCAGTCTTGCTTGGTGCTTGCTATAAAATGATGGGTTCCATGAACTTATCGCCCCTCTCTTATAATGTAACCCGCTGCATACGCACGTATTTATATTTATTTCAGCCTGTTGCCTTGCTGTCAAGGGAGCTGGAGGGCATGGAGAACTGATGTTTGCAGCTGATGCTCAGGCTGCCTGCTGGGCTCTGAGTAACAAAAATTCTTTATCTTTTGTCTTTGCCAGCATCCCTGAAACACTAGTAGACTAATTTATTAACTTGTAAGTAGGGTAAAAATCAAATCTCATACTCTTCACAGTTTTTGGCAGCCAGTAAAATTTTAATCAATAGAGTGATTTAACTCATGTTTTAAAAAGGTCACTCTGGCAACTCTGTGGAGGATAGACTTAGATGGAGATGGTGGAAACATGAAGACCAGCAAAGAGAGAACTACAATAATTCAGGTAAAAATGGTGGTAGTTTAGATCAGGGTGATTTTGTGATGCTGGTAAAAAATGGTCTCTTCTGGATGCATTTGGTCAAACAAAATTTCCGACAAATTAGATATAATTTATGAAAGAAAAAAATAAAGATTGATTACAAGACTTGGTTCAAGAACTTGTATGCATTTTTTCTTGAGATGAAAAAAGGGGGTAAGGATTTTGTTGGGAGAATGGTAGAAATTAAACTGTTATAATACCTGTTAAGTTGTGTATCAAGCATTTAAATGGGTGTTGGGTAAGCAGTTCAGGTGGAGTGTGGAGCTGAGGGCAGAGGTCAAGCCATGAGATATAAAAGTGTAAGAAGAAAAAATACTTTCATAATCCCACTCTCTAGAAACAGACACTTAACATGCTGGTTTACTTCTTACCAGTCTTTTTATGTAGGCTTATTCTTTGAGCAATAGGAGTATTCAAAAAATATATGACCTTAGGTAGAGGCAATGACATTTTCTCTCTTAATTTGATTTAAAAATCATTGCTGAAACTTGCGTATGATGGAGAGTCACTTTTTCTTAGTAATAGATAGGCAGGATTTTAAATGATCTGGCAGAGTGTCACCTGGAGTTGTGTTGCAGATGTTCTGCCACACAGATTTGGCTGTGTCTACAGTTGCCAACTCTGAAAAAGTTGGATGACTTTTTAACTTGGACCAGACTCTGGGATTTAAAACAGTTTCTTGGCCACATCTTTTCCAATTGAAGTTGGAAATGGGCAGATGTGGAAACAACCCTGGACAAAGAGGAATCATACTTTTTCTACCCTAACCAGCATGCTGACAGCTTGTGCTATGTCCATTACCCTGCTGTGGGTTCTCAGGTAACTTCCTTTTACTAGAATTCAAATCCCAATGGTAAAAAATAAATCTAGAAATTCTAAAACAGCAGTTATTCTCATCTCCTGATGTGGGTGGGGGTGATCAGTGTGGCCTTTGATGCTGAGGCCCACTTTGCTACTACGTGGCTGCTTTGGGTAATGTGGTGTAATGTTCCTCAAACTCGAAACTGCATCAGACTTCCTGCAAGAGCTCATTAAAACACACAAATTCCTAATCCCCACCTCCAAAGTTTCTGACTCAGCAGGCTTGGTGTCAAGCTGAGGATTATACATTTCTAACAAGCTCCCAAATGCTGCTGCTACTGCAGCGAACCTGGTGACCACTCTTGGAAAACCACTGGTTTATTTGTTGAGAACATGGGCCCTAGAGCCAGACTACCCAGGTTCAAATTAAGCCTTCATCCTGGGCAAGCTTCTTAACCTCTGTGGCTGGTTTCCAAATAGATAGAATAAGGATAATGACAACATGCATTTCATGAGTTTATTGTGAGTATTAAGTAAATGAATGAATACAAAGTACTTACGACAGAGGTTGGCACATTGTATATAACACATATATGTATACATACATACATATGTTTGTTTATTGTTCTCATTAAGACAATCTTTCTTGAAAATAGTTAACAATGATTCTCAGTTTCTGGAAAAAGTCTTATTTTAATTTCTGTAATTTTGGTTAAGGTTTATATTGAGGGCATAATGGGAAATATGAACAAATTGCATGAAACAAGATGAGTGGTAGAAAACTTGAGAAGTCAGCTGTCAGCTGTGTGGACAACCAGTCATAATCAGGGAAGAAGTTGAGAGAGCAAATTTCAAGTAGAGAGAATTTGCTTCCCTTCGCCACCCCCTAGCTTCCCAACTTATGTTGCCAACTGTACAACTACAACAACAACAGCAACAACTCTCTCTCTCTCTCTCTCTCTCTCTCTCTCTCAATTTCTCTCTCTCATGAAAGATTCTGCCTTTGCTCCCAAGCTGTTCATACGGTGATCATTTAGTCATTTCTCCCACACAAAGTTGCCTTTTATCCTATAGTTGAAGTGACCGGCTTCACTGCAAAATCAAGTTTGTTGATATTTAAGCAGCTTAGTAATTCTTTGGCTATCATATCCCTGAGGCTATTGCTCAATCATTCCAAAGCCAGGAAAGCTTGCACATTGTGTTGTAGTAATTTTTTTCAGAATTTAGGATATGAATGCAGTTTTCTGGGTATGTTATTGTAATATGATTTGGGTTATATGAGTTGAACCCAAATTTAGTTTCCTAAATTTGTCTGTTACTTCCCCCAACACAAAATGAAGGGCTGCTCTGGTAAGAGCTAGAACCACAGTAAGGATACGTGGCATGCATAGGCCTGTCTTAATGTGCTCTCCCAAACCCATGGGATTCCCCATGGCTCACTGCAGCTTCTGACATAATTATGGGGAAACTTCAGTGTCAACATTGACCTATCTGGAACTCTAGGAATACTTTCAGTCACTCATTTCAAGGACATTTTCTTCACCTTATTTTAGCAACCCACTTTTATATCAATACTCTGGACCTTCAATTAATTGTAATTGTTTTATCTCTGAAATCTTGAATTTTGACATTCCATCTTTTGATCATAACTTTTGACACATTACACTTGCTCTGTCATGTCATTGTGGCTTTGATTGTTGTCTGCATCCCCATTTTCTCAATTCTCTCCTGTCTTTATCCCCCAAAGCTCTCTAGCTAATTGTTTTAACTTCCTTCTCAGTAACTCCTCAAGCATGTTCTCACAGCTACTGCCAACCCTCAAACCAGGGCCCACAGAACAACCCTTTCTCCCTGGATTGCCACGTGCTAAAGAAAGCACACAAGTAAGTTAATTAGTGTCATCACACATTTGTGATTTACAGTTATGGCTGAGCCCTGGACAGTGAATAAACAGGGGCACGGACTTCAGTCACTCACATGAGTTGCTCCACATCATGTGCCACAGGGGAGTAGCAGTAAGACTTCATTTATTTAATGATGACTAATATTTCTCCAGAGGAGAATTCTAGGAAAGCAACTAATGGAACAATACAATTAGTTACACAAGCCATGATGTTTTTGGACAATTCAGTAAAGCTCACTGTTTTCACTGCCAAAATTCCCCCTGCTACCATGCAGGAACGTGACAGCTGGCTCTCTGGATTCCGATCAGAGAACTGCAGCCTTCTCTAGTTCCTTATGTTACGGTCGCTTCCTTTGAGCAACAGGATCCTGTTTACAAAGCTACTTAGAAATAAAGTAATCATTTTACTACAGGTATGAAGCTTTTCAGGGCCCAAATTGTCTACCAGTGGTAAAGGGCTTTGTAAGGTTACAGATTTCTGCCACCTTGATGTTTCTGGTCATTTACCACGCCCCATCTCTCCCCAGCATGTATTCTCCATTAATTCTGCTTGCCACATGCAGTGCCCAAACGATAGTTAGAATCCTATCTTTAGGAGCCCCTTCACTGAGGAATCTTGGAGGAATTGTGGTTCCTGCCCTGGGTGACCAACCATTCCTTTTCCCAGGGTTGAGGAGTTTTCCAGGATGCAGGACTCTCAGTGCTAAAACCTGGGTAATTCTGGGAAAACCAGGATAAGTAAGTCACCTTGTTTATGTCTCCTTCTCTGTTCATCTAAACTTGCTTATATCAGAAAAATATCACTTAACAGTCTACCTAATGCTGCTTAAAAGCAGCATTCTTTAGAGGCCATTAGAAGTCAGCCAATTCTCAGTTAGAGCAGTTAATTCTAAGCGAAGTCTTTTTATGTACTTATTAAAAATTATAAAAATGGTTCTTAGTTTATACTTAAATGTGTAGTTGCAAATACCCTTACTTCCTTTGTGCTAGGAGTAGCCCCCTATTTAGGAGGTTGGTGTATGCACACAACAAAACCTTCCTAAGGCACGCGTTCTCCATTCTGTCCCCTTGCTCCCACTCCACCCCACCCTGCTTTCCCTCTGCCCATCTTCGTCAGCTGAGAGGTCCACTTAGAAAAAGCTGAAACAGCAGGTCAGCATGCTTTCTTCTTTGGCTCTGTTCCACCACTCTGCAGTGTCAATCTATGGCTCTTTTAGTCTTCATGGCTTGCCCATGCCCTAATCAAAGAATTGTTGGATATGCTATATGGGACCATGATGTTCCTTTTGGAAGAGAAATGTATCCTTCTTCCAGTCTAGATGTAGCATCTATTTTCTTTCATGGTCCTTCATTATTCAGCAGGTGCGTACCAAAACAGGCATAGAAAACATGGTAATTTCCCTAAATTACTGAAGATGGTGTTCCCTCCCCTATTTAAAATAAAATTATTTTGATGTTTTCCCAAGGCTTCCCAAGGAGTAGAGGAAAACCGCCTTTATTTACTGTCTTCACTAGAATTGCTACTTTGTGGAAAAATATCAATTACACATTTTTCTATTTCCTCATGAATATTTATTTTTCCTCTTTTCTTGGGCACATGCAGTGTTGAGGACCCACACAGAGATTGGCTTTTTAAGGACTCCAGGCTCACACCTCAACCTGACAACTTGGGGATCAACTAAGCACAGATTGCAGCTATTTCATTTCATCATAGCCATCCATCCTGCCACTTCCTTTTTCCCAGAGGAAAAAAAGGCCATAAAATTTAATCAAAATATATACAACAGTTTAAAGTTACTTAAACATTAGTGGAGAGTTTTGAAAAACTTTTAGTGGTCTTACATTCAACATTTTCCCTACCACTTAAAAATAAGACAGATGAAAAATCCAAGTTTCACTTTACCCTAATGAAAACATTTTTGTGGAAAATCAGTAAAATGTTTCTGTATTTAAGAAAGTTAGGAGATGGCATTCACTCTCTCTTAGGGACTCAAAATTTCCATTTAAAGAAGATTGTGATAATTTATACTTGTTTCTTTGTGGTTGCCAATAAATGTCTTGTAAGAAAGAAAGGCTTCTTTCTATGTAGTTGAATACACATCTTGGATTTAATTAAGTTGCTATAATTTTAAAATTGAATCTGTCCCTTAAAAGTCTGAATTTTATAGGTCTAAATACTAGCTTTCTAAGTGTCAACTACTACTGCACATTTATTACTGCATGAGATAATACTAATTCTTTTCCAAAGGCTTAACTCTGCTCTGTAACTGATGAGACCTAAGCCCAGTGTTTCATGCTGCATGATCAAAACTGAAGGTTTATTTTATTTGATGGGGAAAAAAACAAATGAGGAAAACTTTGTAAGACTAGTCTTACTATGAGACTGCAAACTTTGCAGACCTAATGACATTAAAAATAAGAGTAAAATCATTATCTTTCCCTCAAAATTACTTATCTTCAAAAAATTTTTCTATACTATGATTAATATATTTAACCCTTCTTGAGTGCTCACTACATTCCAGGAAATAGAAATGAAAGGTGAAATGCAGAGCCCTTCCTTCAAGGAGCTCAATACATTATTCCCTATGTGATGATGGCCACTTGGTACTCTGATTGGAATATGCTTCAACTCAGTTGTCCCCATAAGTTCAACTATAATTTGGAAAATATGATCATTGGATTTATGCTGGACATACAGCTTTTCATGTAAAAAATAATCAAAACTCCAACTCATTACCTGACACTTTGTAGAGGCTGTCTTTTTGTTGTATCCTCACATAGTGGAGAGCAGACAATGAGGGCAAGCTCTCATGTCTCTTTTTTTAAGGGCACACTAATCTAATTTACGAGGACTCCACCCTCACCACCTAATTACCTCCCAAAGGCCTCGCCTTCTAATACCATCACATTGGGAGTTGGGATTTCAACATCTAAATTTTTGGTGGTAGGGGGAATCATTCAGTCCATTATAACATAAAACTCTTAGGTCTGGAGTATGGTGAGTCATCAACAAAATGTTAGCTTGTGTAACAAAATGCCTAGGCTACATCTTTGCCAGTTTATATCAAAGTATCATCTTAAAATTCTTGTTCTTCTACCCTTTTGTGTTTTAATCTTTTCCATATAAGGAAAGCACAAGCCTCCAGAAGCCAAGGATAATCCTCTAGCAGCGTTGATCATAATCCTGAAAGGCACAATCCTGAATGCCATAATCCCAAATGTGAAAATCCTGAAAGATTAGAATTCTTAAAGTCTAAAATCTCTAAAACCTAAAATCCCCAAATCAGAATTTGGAAAGATTTAAATTCCACATGTTGAAATCCTAAAACCCCGAACTCTGTGTTTATGGTTGTATGCAAAAATAGTTGAGTCCTGTTAGTTGCATTATGTTGGAGGAAATTACTCCCTTGCTGTTGTCCTTCTTTGGAAATTAAGTACGATATAAGGAGATGTGTATGAGTGCCAAGTTCATGAGTGGTGGACTTGTGGATTTAATTTCAGGTGTCGACTTGATGGAATTAAGAAATATCTAGAAACCTAATAAAGCATTATTTGGGGTGTGTTTGTGAGGATGTTTCCAGGGAGATGAGTGTGAGTCTGAGTGGACTAGGTGGGAGATCTGCCTTCAGTGTTGGCAGGCACCATCTGGTCGGCTGGGGGACCAGAGAAAACAAATACAAAAGGCAAACTGGTCTGCCTCTGAGAACTGGGACAGTTTTTTTCTGCTTCCTTGGACATCAGAACTCCAGTCTTATTAGCCTTTGGACTCCAGGACTTACCCTAGCAGCCCTTCGGGTCCTGAGGATTTCGGCCTCAGACTGAGAGTTACACCATGGGCTTCACTGGTTCTGATGCCTTTAGACTTGGACTGAACCAGGCTGTGGCCATCCCAGGGTCTCCACCTTGGAGATTACATGTCATGGGACTTCTCAGCCATCATAATCACATAAACAAATTTCCCTAATAAATTCTAATATATCTATATACATATTCTATTGTTTCTTTCTCTTTGGAGAAGCCTAATACAGATTTGGTACTAAGGAAGGCAAACATCTTTTTTTTTTTTTTTTTTTTTTTTTTTTTTTTTTTTTTTTTTTTTTTACGGCATTCCTTACAACACAATGGCAGAAATCTGTGAAATTGTTCCCTGGCAAAAAGGCTGTAATAAATTAAAAGTACAAGCCTACTTAATGGTGAAGAGTAAATGTTTAAAAGTTAATTGTTATTGGTTCTGCAAAAGTAGAAAATTACTTAACTGGAATTAATTGCTTAACTGCAATGGCCAAGCAATAACCAGACTTTCAAATGGACAGCATGCACTGATAAAATTTGTAGACCACAACCACTCTCCAAATACAACTGCAATGAGTGTTGCACAGTGAAAACACAGGCAACAAAATACAAAAAATGCTCTCTGCTAAATTGTTAACCATGTACAACTTCTACTACTTCACAGTAGACCAATTTTCTGGGCTATCTATTCCATCTTCACATTATTTCCAATACTGGAAGCACAAATTGTGTAAGGACTTTTGAGGTTCTAATTCAGTTTGTGCATTTGTTTCAAATTTGACTTTACAAAGTGCACTATCACAAAGTTGACCACGCATAACCATTGTGCATGTACGAAAAACATAGAAACTTCCTCAATAAATAAAAAGATGTCTTTTTGTTATATATCTGCATTTGTGAAAGATAAAATTTCTCAAGATCTTGGCTCTTGGGTGACTGCATATACACTCATGATCCATTGAGGTTTCTGATCAAACTCATCACAAGACTTAGGTTTTTCATTACAGTATTTCAGATGACTGCAAGTATTAACATAAAGCTGGGTGCAGACAATTACCAATCACAGAGATATGTGTTTATATATTTGTTTTTTGACCTATGTCTTTGTGAATATGGTTCATCTGCTTATAACTGTATACTTGTGTGACTGTTGTTAGTATACCTGAGTGTTTATGCTTGCAAAAATATGTATGTTATTGTTGACAGTTTTATTTTGTAAAGCAGCTTATGAAGAGTTCTGTCGTGTTTTTGCATGTTTTTCAAACAAACATACCAACATTTTAAGAATTTACATGTCTTTAAAATAAAATTTTGTCCAGAATTATATTTTCAGGATTTTGATCTTTCAGGATTTCAGCATTCACAATTATAGCCTAAATCCATCATCTTGGCCTCCTTCATTTTTGTCCCAATATTCTAGACATCAGTAAATTCTCTTAGTTTCCAAAACTGCAAAAATTCACTCCTCTTCATTTTCACCTCTAATCCTTTAACCAAGTAGTTTGACCGTCTCTAGACCATTGTAGAAGACTTGTAACTGACTTCACTGCCTTCTCTTTTACCTACTGCCCTCCCTGCAATCCTGCTGCCTCTTTCAGTTTGTTGTCCATACAGCACATATGAACATTTAAGCGTGTCAGCTCCTTGCTTAGGTTCTTCAATGGATTCCTATCTCACTTATATCAAGGTCTACCTTCTTACAATCACGGAAAAGTTCTGGGTGGTCTAGCCCTTGACCACCTTGAGAATGGCATCTTTTGCTTCCACCCTTCTGCTCAGTTTGCTCCTGAGGCACTTCCCTGCTGGTTCTTAGAAGAACTCCAACTCCTTTCTATTAAAGGCCTTTGAGTTTTTAAGTCTAAACACTCTTCCCTAGTTCTTTATACATCTTGATCATTTTAATTCTTCATGAATAAGCTTAGATGTTACCTCTTAGTGAAGTTTTTCCTGGCCACATTACCTAAAAAATAATCCATCCATTTCAGCCTCATTATTTTCTATCACATGTCCCAATACATTCCCTTCAGGAATTCTTTTGCTTATTTATTTCACTTTTAAGTGTATTGTCTCTTGATTTAAGTGTGACATAAAAGGGCAGGGACTATGTCAGTTTTGTTCACTATTGTAGTCTTAGTATCTAACATCATGCCTAGCAAATAGTATCCATTCAATAAATAGTGTTTGAATGAATGAATGCCTTGGTATCCTCAAGATGCTATCGAGGCTCTGGATCCCATAAAAATGAATCAGTTTTGAATGGAAAAGCAGACATCTATCCCAAGTGGAGAGAAGACTGAGGCAAGGTTAGTAATAAAATTGGGGGAATGGAGGTGGATTGCCTGTAATCCCAGCTACTCGGGAGATTGAAGCAGGAGAATCGCTTGAACCCAGGAGGTGGAGGTTGCAGTGAGCCAGGATTGTGCCACTGCACTCCAGCCTGGACGACAGTGAGACTCTGTCTCAAACAACAACAACAACAACAACAACAACAACGAAAGTAAAGTACAGAGATCATTATAAGGGATAAGTTAAAAATCAAAAGGACTCACTGCTTTCTAACATCTCACGCTTTTTGAACTTTTGAAAAGTCCAAAGTTTAGGAATATGAGGATCTATGTCATGACCATAATTTAACAGTTAAGAAAAACTATAAAATGAAGGCCTAGATCTTTGTTATTCACCTAGAATCATGTGGTATAACGATAATTTTCCAATGGAGTAAGACTATTGGGTTTCAGGCATAAAACAATGCAGAAATAATCTCAAGGCAGAGAGAGGGAAATAACTTCTGACTCTGGTTTCCTGTGTTTCAGGCCAGGAAAGGTAAGGGGAGATTTGTCCATAGGAACAAGCACTCATGCTGTAAAGGACAACTTCATTTGAACCCATTAATTTCCTTTTCATGCACAATTTCAAAGATAAAGCAATTTAAAATATGCAGCCAAAGAAAAGGGAGCTGGTCTTCAAGGAGAATTTGCGCCATTTTTACTGGTACACAGTCCTTCAGCCTGGAGCTACTCAAAGACAAATAAAGAAATAAAAGAAAAACTTTATTTCAGACAGGTTTAGTGGTATATGTGTGTACTACAGCAAAGGCTGGTTGTAGCAAAGTTTCATTTCAAATTGCACTGATGTATAATTTAGATATTACATGGGAATGCTTAACTTCTGCTAAAATGTAGATTCAACCCAACATTATGCCATTTTTTACATTAATTATAGACCCTGTTAAGTTTTCATAACCAAAAAAATGAGAATAACTTTATAGCTACCTACCAAGGTAACGAACTGTGAAATCAATTCCCCAGTACTGCTTTGAAAATAAGCCCCTTGGTTGGTAAGAGAAATTCCAACTTCTAACTCCATCTAAAGGTATTATTTAACTGGGACTTTTCAGTCCCCATCTACTGTTGGCTTGTAGCTCCTCTTCTTATCTGACCCCAACCAATTAAACACTAGTGTTTTTCAACTCTTCAGCTAAGGGCAATTTTCCTACTTCCGTGCACACTGGATTGGTCAAAACAATTTTACCCAACTCAGCCTTGACAGCACTAACTCTTCCTCCTGTTGACAGGGATCCTATGTTCACCATGAGCACTTCATTCTTAGCTTTTGTACCTTTGCTACTTCCTTGTCTTCTTCATTGCGTATACCTAGAAACTAAGTAGGAAATAGGAAATGTCCAATTCTGTGAATATCTCAGGTAAGGTTCCCACTGCACAAAGTACTTGCCCCACCAGTCTCTCAGCTTGGCACAAAGTGGGGTTAATTTTTGTTGCAACTCCAATAAGACTGCCTGGAGCAGCATATTGCAGATCATTATGCTTGGCAAAAAGTGATACAATTTTGGAAAAGATTGTTTTACACACGAGTTTTCCTTCACTGTCTTTGGAAACAATACCAGGTCTGACTTCTATCTCCTGGCCCACCTTTAATACTCCTTTTAGAATACTACCACCAGCTATACCACCCCACCCTTTAAGATCAACAACTTCACAGCCAGGTTCGTTGACATCAAAAGATCTAATAACAATAATTGGGGGTTCTGAAGTAAAGTACTCACAAACAACTTCAATATTGTACAGCCGAAATTGGAATCATGGGAGCTCCCTCTGCTACCGTATACCTTGTACAAATGCAAACATATGCTCCTATTGTTCTTTAGCCTGACTTTCTTTTATCAAATCAATTTTATTTGGTAGAATCAAAATGTTTCAGTTTCATGATCTCTATAGCAGTCAGTTGTTCAGATGTCTGAGGCTGAGGATAAGATTCATTCTATCTATCAAGAGAAGAGCTGCAACCATCACTGCTGCACCATTAGGCATAGTAGCCATCAAAATATCGTGGCCCGGACAGTCAACAAAGGCAATATGTCTGACTAGTCTGAGGTTCCCTTTGGTTCCTGGAATGTCTGTAGGAAACTCATCAGATGTACGGCTCCCAACAAGGTCTATAACAGTCTGACCTAGGGCATCTTGGGTCATCAAGTTTATAAATCTTTGCATTAGCATATCTAAGCTTAATTAAGAGTATTTCTTTTCTAGTTAATTTTGGAACCTGACGGTGTGAACTCCAGAAATAGCTTTGACAACGGTGGATTTCTCATGAGCTACATGACCAATTGTACCTATTTTAATTGTGGCTTCTCTACTGGTAACTTCTTGTGAAAGGGGTGTCAATATGGTGACATCCAAGGTGGCAAGATCCTGGCAGGAAAGATGTAGCCGCCCAAGAGCCACTCCAGCGTCTCCACCCGCCATCTTGCCAGAAAAGGAAGGAAGTCGTTCCGGCTTCCGCCTGATAGTCTGCAGGACCGCTAGGCGGGGCAGGGAAGCGGAGGCAGGAAGGCCAACTAGGGACTCTGGCATGGAAAGGATGGCTGGTGCAGCAGTGGCCTCACTGCTTGGACTTCTCTGTGCTTGAATATGCACAGTGCCTGCTGGTAGGTTTACTAGAAAACACAAGTTCCGGGATCTATTGATTGCACTCCTGGTAGATATTTGTGCAGGCAACACTGAGGGCAGCCACCAACCCCAGCGCCCCCACCCGCCCACGCAAGGCGAGTCTAAAGTTACTATTTTCGTTTTCAAAAGGCGAGACTGAAAAGTAAATACACGTTTGCAATTCTACATGTTAGATGCTATGAAAGAAGCAATTGTGGGCATTCAGGGATTTTTAACCCGGACCAGAGGGGAAAAGCTAAGGAAGATATTTTTGACCTCTTAGACACATCTCTCAAAGAATAAACTGTCAAAATGTAGCATGGTGAAACTGATTAATTTTATATTTTCTGTGCAGTAAAAAAAATCTCAGACTTGAAAGTTTGTTGATCATGAAATTATTCTTTATTTCTTGCAAAGGTAACAAGCCAAGTCAAGAATATGCCTATGTTAATAGTAAGAATATTTCTGACTAATAGATACTAGCTACACAATAATGACATATGTTGTAAAACTTCCTTACCATTTTTTGTGTTTTTTGATTACATTTTTGTTTCTTTATTCACTGAAAAATTATTTACTCCCCCTTCTATGTACTATATGTCAATTTCTATGCTAAACTTTGAGAATGTATAAGTTGAATGAAATACAGTTTCTACCCTTAAGCCTATTAGGAAAGTAGACATGTAAACAAGTTAATGATAATTGCTTATTGTGTAGTGGAATAACATTACTATGATAAAATATTTTGGTACTAGAAGGAATTGATTTACTCTGTTTGGTAGGGATGGGTGACTGAAGACATTGGAGGAAGTGATGCTTAAGTTGGGTATGGAAAGATATTAATAATAGGTAACTGTTTAACAGATAGAGATAGTGGGAAGCAGCACCATGGTGTGGGGTGTGAAGGTTTTCAAGACTTGTGCAAAAGACTAAAAGGCTTGAAACAATGTTATATATTAAGGTAAATATTCATTCTTTTATTTTTTTTACTTAAAAAATATTTATCAAATGTCTGCTTTTGCTAACATTGTGTTAGAGGATATAAAGATAATATAATAAAGAAGGCTCATGTCCTGGAGGGGGAAGGCAGTAAGAGATATGCCTGGAAAAGTAAAAAGGACTATGCTAAGAAATCTGGATTCTTATGCTGATAGGGATAAAAAGCCACTGATGAGACTGATTAGGTGAAATAGGACAGAACTGGATTCTTACAAGATTATAGTGGAAACAGTTTGGATGACAGTTTACATGAAATGGGGAGACATAAAAGACATGGAGCCCATTTGGGGAACATTTCAAGTAAGTGAGAGAATTATGGCCAAGGGACAGCTGTAATGAAGGTAAGTTGTTTGGCATACAATTAGAGGTAGACTCAACAGGAATTTGGAAAGGGAAAGGAAAAAATTTTGGACTTAAGGTATAATGGATAAGGCATTAAAATCAAGACAGGCTGGTCATGGTGGCTCATGCCTGTAATTCCAGCACTTTGGAAGGCTGAGACAGGTGGATCACTGGAGGTCAGGAGTTCAAGATCAGCCAGGCCAACATGATGATACTTCATCTCTATTAAAAATACAAAAAAAATTTAGCTGGGTGGGGTGATGGGTACGTGTAATCTCAGCCACTTGGGAGGCTGAGGCAGCAGTATGGCTAGAACCTGGGCGGCAGAGGTTGCAATGAGCTGAGATGGCACCACTGCACTCCAGACTGGGCAGTAGAGCAAGAGTCAGTCTCAAGAAAAAAAAAAAATCAAGACAGAGAAAATAGATTAAAAAATAAATCATGGGTAAATTAATTGTATGGGGACCTATTGATTTTATAGTATTTGTGATATATCCAGTAAGCCATTAGACAGGTCAGGTTACTGGAGTGAAGTGGGTTAGAAATACTGGCATCAAAATCCTATGTACATAACCAATGGTGAAAAGACATGAATAAATGATATTGATGAAGAAACAGGGAAATAAAAGAAAAGTGAACTACATGTAGGTCTAAGGAGAAAATTAATGCCTAAACCCTATCATAGTTAAATAATATTACAAAGGTAAGAAGATAGGGCATTTAATGGCATAAAGCAGTTTTCTTTTTATGAAGATATAATCCCAAAGTAATCTTGTAGTTGAGCAGATAATACAAATAGAGCGTACCTTTCAAATTCAAGAGGTACTTTTTTATCAGATGGAAAATATGACTTTGATTTTTTTAAGAACTATGAAAATATCTTTGAATACAACCCTTCCTGAAGAATTATTTTGTGTCAAACCTCCTTGAGAAATCTTATACCCAGAAAAATCAGTATTTTACTCTGTTTTGCAATATTTGGTAATATTATTATCCAATATAATTGGCAAATTCTTTGCAGTAGCTTGGGTAGAATTTCCCTTACGTAAGCAAATAACTCCTAAAAATTTAGTGGCAATGATTTTAAACATATGTTAAGAATTAGCATTTATTTCTTTTCTGTTTTTTCTCCCCCCTTTTAACAAGTAGTCTAGTAAAAACAGTATTTTTTTCAACAACTTTAAAAACAAAGGGAAATAAAAATTTAAGGTCATTAAGAGACTTCATATAATTTTGCATGTCATTTTGGAATGTGGAAGACACCAAGGCAGGCCTGGAGAACAGGATCCAAAACTGGCTGTCCCCTTAATGGGAGGTATCTGTCCCATCACAGATGTAGTACAAAGGTCAAGTTCACTAGGTGGACAGAGACTCAAGTAAGCAAAAAGTCCAGAGCTTTAAAGCCTCAGTCACAAATAGCATTGACAAAAAGCAAAAATGAAGATTGAGTTGTATTATATGTAACAGGTTAATTGCTCTTCATTTTGTTTTAGGTTTTTTGATATATGTGGAAAAGCAGAGACACTTAAAAGTGGGATTAGTTCATTCATTTCTTCATTTATCATTTACTCAGTTACATAATATTAATTGAATAGTCTGTTTAAAGGCACTTGGGATATTAAGATGAATACCAAAGTAGCTGTTTTCAAGGGACAATATATAAAATATTTTTTATAATTCTTTCAGAAAGAGTAGATTCCTACTCTTTCTGAAATCCAAATAGAAACTAAAATGTAAAAACTGAAATAATCTAGATACTTCCTGACACAGAAAGTATCTAGAATTACACAACACTCAGGTGCTTACCTCTCAGAATGAACAACAACAAAAAATCATTGTACTATATTTCTTGCAGATTATTCTGTTTAAATGAAATATTCAGTTCGACCTTTTCTATCTCATTTTTCTCCCTTCATCCCCAGAGACTGGCACTGACTTAAAGTTGGTGTATAACCCTCTAGTCCATGTTTTTATACTTTTATGCTTGTATGCATGTGCCCATAAAGAATACACAAGGTCTTTTATTTTGTTTTGTACTTGTAAGCTGTTGAAAGACAGTACTACATTATACATATCTTCTTTGATATGGTATTTTCGCTCCCAACAGTACATAATTTTGACACATAAAGAATCAGTTCATTTATTTTCTCTGTTATTTAGCATTCTATTATATGTTGGTAACATAATTGATTTTGTCATTCATTCTCTGTTAGACATTTACTTTATTTCTAGTTTTTGTTTATTGTGAACTTGACCACATAGATATTCCATACATGTCTCTTTGTAGATAAGAGAAAATTTCTAAGATTTATACTGAGAAGTGGATTTTCTGGATTTCAGACTACCTTCAGTTTCAAGAATACTAGATATCATAAAAAAAATTGTCACAGAAGTGGCTGAGAGTTCCTGTTTCCCAGTTACCTCTCTATACTTGCTGTTATCACATTTTAAAATCTTGGCTTATCTATTGATAAGCCAAAGTATCTAGTTATTTTATTTCTCATTTATCTTATTAACAATTATTTTATGCATATTTATACACATTTTCATATGTTTATTAGCATTTCAGTTGTCTACTTTTTGTAGATTGTCTTATAGTATATTAGGAGTTCTGTATGTATTTCGAATACTATTCTCTTGTTGTATGCTATATGTATTGCAAAAATCTCTCTGTCCATAGTATATGTTTGAATTTTGATATAGGGTATAAGAGAAATTTGATAAACCAAAAAATAAATGATCTCAAGGTATTTTGGCCTGAGAAATCACTCACTGTCAGGGGTGAAGAGACAGCCTGATATATCCATCAACTAGTTCCTATTCCCTCTGTTCACAGACTCCCCAAAACTATCTGACTTGAGCCCACAAGGGCTAATCTCATGATGCTTCTTACTATTGTTTTTGTCAATTTTCACAAGAAGCACCAGATACCAGGGTCAGTCTTCATTTTCATACCCTGCTGAGCTCTGTAAGATCCCTTATTCTCTATGGTCCACCTTCCCAATCCCTGAAATCTTTACACTTTGCTCTTTGGAATTCACAGTTCATCATTAGCAAGATTCATAGCCTCAAACATTTCGGGATGCTCCCACTCACCTTCTCTGGATCTTACCTCAACATCACTAATTCCCATATACCCTCTGCAGTGGTGGCTATTGGAGTCCTCTCATAATCCTGGGGTTAGCATCTTTCTTATTTTCCTCTGAACTTTCTATGTGTTCCAAGTCTGCTTTTGTTCTCTCAGTAGCATTGTAAAGTTTCCTGCAGATATTTCTTAAATTTATTCCTTGATATTTTATCATATCATAATGTATTATACATTTTACAGTATATTTAATTCTAATTTTCACACTTTCTTGTTTGATATATAAGGTCCGTTGATTTGTGTATACTTATTTGTATCCTGCTACATACTTAATTCTCTTATTTTTTGAAATAGTTTTTTGGCTTTTCTGTTGAGCTGAAGTCTCATGAGGCTGGAAGTCTAGGCCCTCCACTTGGCCATGGGTAGGTGTAGACCACAGTTTGTTTGCTCTGTGGGTACCTCTTGACTCTTCTGCATTTCTGGCTTTTTCAGATCCGAGTGTGGGACATATGAGACAGACAGAAAACTCAAGGGACTCACCACCATGTTGTTCTTCAGGTTTTAGCTCCCTAGCTGATCTGCTGCTTTCTTTACCACCTCTGAGAGACTTCTTATGTTTATTTTCATATAACATTCAGAATTTTAATTTATACTTAATGAGAGAAATAGGATAAAGTATCCGTTCTTCTAGTTTTAGCTTCTTTGAATTACTTTGCTTTCAAATTTCTTCTTCTTTAACGCATACATTTGGTCTTGTTTTGTAAATCAAATTGAAAATTGATTTCTTTAAATGAGAGAGTTGTGTATTCACATTTATCGATATAACTAATATGCTTTGTCCTGATATTTTGTAATTATGTGTATTTTGTATTTGTTTTTTCCTGTATGAGATGTACATTCTTTGTGCTATTTATTTATTATTTGTACAGTCTAGGAAGGTTTCTATTTTTATTCTAATGGTTATCTTTGTATTTATTCTTTTTAAAAGTATCTTTAGTCTCTATTTTCTTATTTACCCTTTAACTCTCTGGTTTATACCATTTTTCCCCCAGCATCCTCTAGTGCCCATATGTTGCTTATATAGCACCAAGCTTTTCCTGTTTTTCTCTTTCCTTAATTGTTGTACTTTTTTTTTTTTTCTAATTGCTTAATTTCTACTTTTTACAGGATATAATATTTATACCTTAATTTTCTACCCTTATCCTATGATTGTTTTAGTCTTATGTGTACATTTATATACTTTAAAATGCAGCTGAGTGTGGTGGTTCATGCCCGTAAGGCTAGCACTTTGGGAGGCAAAGGAGGGAGGATTGCTTGAGGCCAGAAGTTTGAGACCAGCCTTGACAACATAGCAAGAACATGTCTCTACAATTTTTTTTTTTAATTAACCAGGTCTGGTGGCTTGTGCCTATAGTCCTTAGGAGACTGAGGTGAGACGATCCCTTGAGCCTGGGAGTTCGAGGCTACAGTGAGCTATGATTGTGCCACTACACTCCAACCTGGGCAATAGAGAGAGATTCTGTCTTAAAAAAAGCTCATCATCATCATCAGTTCTTCTACCAGAGCTTTCCCAGTCATCACTTGTGTGATGTTCACACTCTGGCAGATTACTCAAGAAGCGCTGCTGTGTGTAGAATCTCCTAAGTTCTTATATGTTGAAAATGTTTGTACTATTCTTGCTGTTTGAAGAACAGCTTGTTTGGATATAAAATCCTTGTTTCACATTCTCTTTCATTGAGTGTTTTTATAAAGATTGATTCATGGTTGTCTTGTTTGGTATTTGATTTTGAAAAGTATAATGTCAGTCTAATTCTTTTTGACTTTTTAAATTATTTTAGATTTTTGCTTGGTGGTCTTGAGGATCTTGTCTTTATTTTTGAAATATAATAATTTTACTAAAATGATGTCAGGAAGTTAATCATTTTCGGTTAATTTTTGCCAGATAGCAGGGGAAACTTCTCAATGTGTAGATTCAAATAATGTTTTTTTTCTGGAAATTTTTCTTAGACTATAGTTTTATTGCTTAGTACAGTACCTGATAGGTGGCCTTGTAACCCATGCTCCCCTCACAGCCTCCCAACTCAAGGCAGTCCCTAGTGGACATTGTTCCCATCTTTGTATCCATGTGTTTTCAATGTATAGCTTCCGTTTATGAGTGCGTATTTGTTTTTCTGTTCCTGTTTGCTTAGGATAATGGCCTCCAGCTGCATCCATGTTTCTGCAAAGGATGTGATTTCTTTCTTTTTTAAATGGCTGTGTAGTATTGTGTATATGTACAACATTTTCTTTATTCAGTCCACCATCGATGGGCATCTTGGTTGATTCCATATCTTTGTTATTATAATAGTGCTGTGAGGAAGGCTCCTAGAGTTGTTAAACAATTTCAGTAAAGTTTCAGGATACAAAATCAACATGCAAAAATTAGCAACATTTCCATATACCAATAACGTCCAAGCTGAGAGCCCAATCAACAAGTGCTATTCAGCCTTTGAGAACCTGCAATTCATTCTCTTCAGAAAGGGCAGGACATTTATACCCATGTATGTAGAGTACCTTTCCACATTCTTCAGTATTCATTCTTTTATTCCTATAAGCATAAGTAAAGGCTCCCTATAAGTGATCATCAAAATTATCAGGGAAGCTAATTTGGTATAGGCAAAGCTAAGAAAATGTAATACACTGACTCTTTTCCTGAGGTATATAACACAATAAGAAAAGATGGGCCGGGCGCGGTGGCTCACGCCTGTAATCCCAGCACTTTGGGAGGCCGAGGGGGATGGATCACGAGATCAAGAGATCGAGACCATCCTGGTCAACATGGTGAAACCCCGTCTCTACTAAAAATACAAAAAATCAGCTGGGCATGGTGGCACATGCCTGTAATCCCAGCTACTCAGGAGGCTGAGGCAGGAGAATTGCCTGAACTCAGGAGGCAGAGGCTGCAGTGAGCCGAGATCGTGCCATTGCACTCCAGCCTGGGTAACGAGAGCGAAACTCCGTCTCAAAAAAAAAAAAAAAAAAAAAAAAAAAGATAAGATTCTTGAACTACCTTGGTTTCTTCTCTTTTTCCAAGAATGTGGTATATTAATTTGAAATAAGTCCAGAATAACTCCCACCCAATTTTCTCCATGTCATCAGTTATAAATGAATCAGTAACTAGTTCCTTCTTGATGAATCACTTTCTTTTCTTGGCTTTTGGGACCCCACCCTCTCCTAGCTTCCCTTCCTGCCACTCCCTCTCATTTCCTATACTGGATCCTCTTCATCTGTTTATTCTTTAAATATTGGGCCTGCCCAAAACAGGTCCTAGGAGCCTTCTCTCTCTCCATCAGATGTTTCTCTCATGACTTTACATAATTATGCATATACCAATGAATTTTAAGCTTACGTTTTAGACTCTCATGTTTCACCTGAACTTTAGACTTATACATTCTGTTCCTCATCTAGCATATCCATTCTATTAAGTATCTCAAATTCAACATGTCTAAAACAGGTATTTTTCTTCTTTCTGCTACTTCACCCAGTAGCGCCACTCTAGCAGCTTACCCCTTCCAGTATTTCCCACTTACCCAGTGGTGTTCATGTCAAAAATATTGGAGCCTTTACAGTCTTCAGTATTTGTTCAGAGATATGGATTTTAAGATGTGTATGATTAACAAATTGACAGAGTGAACTTGTGGTGATTAATTGCGTATGTCAGCTTGGCTGGTCCATGATACCCAGATACTTGGTCAAACATCAGTCTAGATGTTGCTGTGAAGGCAGATTATTCAGATGAGATTAACATTTAAATTGGTAGACTTTGAGCAAAGCAGATTATCTTTCATAATTTGGGTGAGTTATCTAATCAAATGAAGGATTTAAGAGGAAACTGAGGTATCCTAAAGAAGAGGGAATTTCTGCCTCAGACAGCCTTCAGACTCAAGACAGTAACACCAACTCTTCCGTGGGTCTCCAGCCTGCTGGCTTGTCCAACAGATTTTGAATTGTCAGCCCCTACAATTACAAGAACAAGTTCCTTAAAATTAATCCATCAGTCTCTCTCTCTCTTACTGGGAACACACACACAGGTGCACGCGCGTGCGCGTGCGCGCGCGCACACACACACACCACACACACTATTGGTTCTGTTTCTTTGGAGAATCCTAAGATGGATTTTAGCAGGTTGGTGGGACTGCTCATACTCCTCTACTCCTTCTGGCACTAGAGATTTCAGGTTGATGGACACCTCACTGAGGGTTGGTGGTTGATAAAAATTTCAGCCCTGACACCACTTGCACTTCACTCATTGTTCTTTGGGGAAAAAAAGTTCTCCTTATTACCTTTCTGTGTGCTTTTTTCTTTTTTCTTTTTGGATCATACTGCCACCTCCTTTTTCATCTCTTATAGTCCAGGTGTTTTATGTGTTCTTAAAAACTTGCACATTAGTATGCTTCTGAAATTTCTTAGTTTCTTTTTGAAGTCTATGTTTTTGCTTCTGTGTGTACTAAAAAAAAGTAAGAATGAGAAGATAAAAAGAACAAGTCCTTGGGTTGCCAGAGACAAACCAGAGAACAGGAAAATAAATACTAAAACACAAAAGAAGTTTTGTGTGCCTTCACAGTTGTAAACCTATAGCAAAATAATAATTATGCCTAAAATATGTCCAAAGTCTTATTTGTAAGATCTCATGATGTTGATCATAATTATTCATCAAATATCTGTTGGGAAGTATTTTTGACTACCTGGCCCTGTGTGTTGGTCTTCAACAGGTTGAAGCTCACTTGGTGCTATGTTCAAGTAAACTCGAGGAGAAAGATTTCCTCCTGGGAACTTATGTGACTGGATTAGCTTAGATCATGTGTTGGTCTTTTAGCCAATACTGAGCCTAGACTGGGTAACAGCAGCAGCCCAGAGTGGAGCCTTACTTGAACCAGCTGGACTGAGAGTGAAGGAGAATATAAATATCCTAATGAAATTTGGGATGCCATTCTCAGAAGAGAGAAGGAAAGGATCATTATGGGAAGATAACACACACACATGCACATAAATATAACTTATTAAATGGTTTTCTCTGGATATTTCCAACTTTCTGATGAAGGTAATCATATTTTTGAAGGCATAATGCTTTCATTTCTCTTTTATATTTATTGTAACATTTAGCATATGTTAAGCTTGCTCTCAACTCTCAATAAATAAACACTTTCCTATAGTTTTAAATACATAGATTTAATATCTCAAATAATTATTTATTGTGAAATGTTCAATTAGGCTAATCCAAACTGCAGCTTATGGAAAGAAGTAAGTACTGATCACATTGCTGTGAACTTTTGAGACTAAAATATTCCTTAGTTTTTTAATCTGTTTGATTCCATCCATCTTCCCATTAAAAAAAGTGAAAGGTTATATATCTAGTGTAGCATTTTTTGAACTTCAATGTGCTTATGAGATACCTGAATTACCTGGGATCTTGTTTAAAGATCTAATTCAGGAGATCTGGCATGGTCTGTAATCTGGATTTCTACTGGACAATGCCTATCCTACTAGTTTGAGGAACATGCTCTGAGTAGCAAAGTCCAGGTGCCATATGCCTCAAACTTAAAATGATAACTCATGGCCAGGTGCAGTGGCTATGCCTGTAATCCCAGCACTTTGGGAGGTTGAGGCAGGTGGATCACCTGAGGTCAGGAGTTCAAGACCAGCCTGGCCAACATGGTGAATGGACCCTATAATACATATTGTCCTTCCAGGTGCTAGACTAGATACTTAAGAGAGTCTTAGAACATTTTCAATATCAATGTTGATTACGGAACTTTAGTGTCTGAAAGTCTTGTGTGTCCACTGTGAGTTAAAAGTACAACAACCTTGGACCCAAGCATTCTGAGTTAAAATCTAGTGCTGTGTCTGTAAGTTTTGCATGTATCATTAAATTTTACATGCAGTTCCAAAGATACTCTTAACAGTGTGAAAGAAGACAGCTTTCATCATCCTTGTGTACATAGTGGACCATATTAGTCACCCTTCTAATATGGTGAATTAATATTTTTACAAATCTTATAATTATCTTGGGAATAGCCATAATTATATTAAAAATGTTGTGTTAAATGTAAACATTTGAATATAATTCAGTTTTCACAGACTTGTTTGGGCAAGCTTTCACATTTCAAAATATTGACAGACTCAGAAAAAGGAAAAAGGCTGTGTCTCAAATTCTAAGAGACTCTGCCTAAAATGCAGTTGCTATATGTTTATCACTCTTTTCCTTTTTGTGCAGATAGGGTCTTGCTGTGTTGCCCAGCTGTTCTTGAACTCCTGTGCTCAAGCAATTCTCCTGCCTCTGCCTCCCTAAGTGCGGGGATTATAGGTGTAAGTCACTATGCCCAGCAACATTTATCTTTAATAATATACATAGGTTGGGCACGGTGGCCCACGCCTGTAATCCCCCCACTTTGGGAGGCTTAGGTGGGCAGATCACCTGAGGTCGGCAGTTCGAGACCAGCCTGGTCAATAAAGCGAAACCTTGTCTCTACTAAAAATACAAAAATTAGCTGGGCGTGGTGGCACGCACTTGTAATCCCAGCTACTTGGGAGGCTGAGGCAGGAGGATCGCTTGAACCCTGGAGGCGGAGGTTGCAGTGAGCCAAGATTGCACCACTGCCCTCCAGCCTGGGTGACAGAGTGAGTCTCCATTTGCTGCTAATAATAATGATAAAACATATGCCAATATAGCTAGTAGCAGTTCCACTTTTTTTGCACTTTAATCTTTGAATGGCTTTTCCATTGAAGTAAATAACATGGAATAATGAAAATTATGCTTAGAGAGGGAGATTCTCAGTCATAAATAAAATTCTTCCTAACTAGGAGATAGCAAGTAAGTGTTACTTTGAAATAATATAACAATTCTAAAGAAAAATACAAGCTCATGAAAGAGACTTAAAGTTTCTAAATTACCAAATCTCTCTTAAAAGAGGAAACAATCTGATGATGTAAATGTAAATGAATCAGTAACATTTGGATTTGATTTCACTTAAATTGCATGTGATTGCCCAAAAATGAAATTTTACTTAGAATAATACATTTTGAATTTTTGTAATAATTTTTGAAGTTATGCCTAAGAATTATGCACATATCTTTAATGATTGTATTTGAAAAATAGAGTTTACGTCCTGATGTTTTCAAACTTATAAATTTAAGATCACTTTGAGCATAAAGTTGTAAAGATTAACTTAAGAAAAATGTATATACATTTACTCAACTGGCAGATCAAACATATAAATATTAGCTAAGAAAGTTTTATTTTAAAAAGCACTAGTTTTTGGATGTAGGAAGCTATTTTTTACAAGTCATTTGTTTTCTTTAAAATCAGCTTTTTTAAAACTAAGAGTTAATAATACATAGTTGTTGTATGAAAACGTTTATGTTAGAAAGAAGAAAACATGATCACTTGGATCTCTTCCCATCTTCCACAAGATAACCATTATCTTAACATTTTTCTATTTTTTCTATACATGTTTGTATCACTGAGATTCTGTAAAGATATTTTTATTCAGATTATTTTCACTTAACTTTTTAACCTAAACATTTTCCATGTTACTCAACATTTTTTGATGATAGTTGCTTTGTAGATGGCTATATAAAATTGTGTCCTGTAGCTGCATCATATTGTATTTTGGCAATGCCTATTATTGAATTGTTTCCAATTTTCTCATTTCATAAATATGGCCATGAAAAATATTGTGCACAATAATTTTTTTTGTATATAAAAATCTCTGTATTTAGAAGACTCAGAAGAACATGTAAATTACTGGATCAAGGAATAAAAATATTATTAATTTTAAATAATTATTAATTTCTTGATTCAAGCAATCATTTTTTCCCAAAAAGTTTAATTAATTTGCATTCCTATAGGCAGTGATTCTTAAATTAAAACAAGTCTTTCTCTATGAAAGGCAAAATACTTTATCTTATTATTTTAATTTTTATTTGTTTATAAATCTGAGATCTTAAGAGTTTTTATTTGTAGGCACTCATAAGGAATTAACTCTTATTTTAAAATTTTCTCTCATATTTAAAAAAGTTCTCAAAGATAAAGAACAAGACAACTTTCTTGGCTAGGCTGTAGGGAAAAGGAGATCTATGAATTTGTTTTTCCCATTTATTTATTTTATTGCATTTTAGGTTTTGGGGTACATGTGAAGAACATGCAAGATTGTTGCATGGGTACATACTTGGCAGTGTGATTTGCTGCCTTCCTCCCCATCACCTACATCTGGCATTTCTCCCCTTGCTATTTCTCCCCAACTCCCCACCCCCCACTGTCCCTCCCCTATTTCCCCCCAACTGACCCCAGTGTGTAGTGCTCCCCTCCCTGTGTCCATGTGTTCTCATTGTTCAACACCCACCTATGAGTGAGAACATGCGGTGTTTGATCTTCTGCTCTTCTGTCAGTTTGCTGAGAATGATGGTTTCCAGGTTCATCCATGTCCCTACAAAGGACACAAACTCATCGTTTTTGATGGCTGTGTAATATTCCATGGTGTATATGTGCCATATTTTCCCTGTCCAGTCTATCATCAAGGGGCATTTGGGTTGGTTCCAGGTCTTTGCTATTGTAAACAATGCTGCAATGAACACTCGCATGCACGTGTCCTTATAGTAGAACGATTTATAATCTTTTGGATATATACCCAGTAATGGGATTGCTGGGTCAAATGGAATTTCGATTTCTAGGTCCTTGAGGAATCGCCACACTGTCTTCCACAAAGGTTGAACTAATTTACACCCCCACCACCAGTGTAAAAGTGTTCCTATTTCTCCACATCCTCTCCAGCATCTGTTGTCTCCAGATTTTTTAATGATCGCCATTCTAACTGGCGTGAGATGGTATCTCAATGTTGTTTTGATTTGCGTTTCTCTGATGACCAGTGATGATGAGCATTTTTTCATGTTTGTTGGCCTCATGTATGTCTTCTTTTGTAAAGTATCTGTTCATATCCTTTGCCCACTTTTGAACGGTCTTGTTTGTTTTTTCTTGTAAATCTGTTTTAGTTCTTTGTAAATTCTGGATATCAGCCCTTTGTCAGATGGGTAAACTGCAAAAACTTTTTCCCATTCTGTTGGTTGCCGATTCACTCTAATGACTGTTTCTTTTGCTGTGCAGCAACTGTGGAGTTTGATTAGGTCCCATTTGTCTATTTTGGCTTTTGTTGCCAATGCTTTTGGTGTTTTGGTCATGAAGTCCTTGCCTACACCTATGTCCTGAATGGTTTTGCCTAGATTTTCTTCTAGGGTTTTTAGGTGTTAGGTCTTATGTTTAAGTCTTTAATCCATCTGGAGTTAATTTTAGTGTAAGGTATCAGGAAGGAGTCCAGTTTCTGCTTTCTGCACATGGCTAGCCAGTTTTCCCAACACCATTTATTAAACAGGGAATCCTTTCCCCATTGCTTGTTTTTGTCAGGTTTGTCAAAGATCAGATGGTTGTAGATATGTTGTGTTGCCTCTGAGACCTCTGTTCTGTTCCATTGGTCTATATCTCTGTTTTGGTATCAATACCATGCTGTCTTGATTACTATAGCCTTGTAGTATAGTTTGAAGTCCGGTAGTGTGATGCCTCCCGCTTTGTTCTTTTTGCTTAGAATTGACTTGGCTATGCGGGCTCTCTTTTGGTTCCATATGAAGTTTAAGGTGGTTTTTTCCAGTTCTGTGAAGACGGTCATTGGTAGCTTGATGGGGATAGCATTGAATCTGTAAATTACTTTGGGCAGTATGGCCATTTTCACGATATTGATTCTTCCTAACCATGAACATGGAATGTTCCTCCATCTGTTTGTGTCCTCTCTTATTTTTTATTTTTTTATTTTTTTGAGGCAGGGTCTTGCTCTCTCAGCCAGGCTGGAGTGCAGTGACATGATCTTGGCTCACTTCAGCCTTTGCTCCCTGGGTTCAAACGATTCTTTTGCCTCAGCCTCCAGAGTAGTTGGGATCACAGGCGCATATCATCATGCCCAGCTAATTTTTATATTTTTGGTAGAGAAGGGGTTTTGCCAGGTTGGCCAGGTTGGTCTCCAACTCCTGACCTCAAGTGATCTGCCCAAAGTGCCAGAGTTACAGGCATGAGCCACCGTGCCCAGCCAGATCTTTTCTTTATTTAGGTTTTTAAAAAGTCAATTCAACAATCTTTTGTAGTTTTCAGAGAATATGTTTCATATTCCTTTTGTTACTAGTGTGTAGACATACAATTGCTTTTTATATATTTGTCTTGCACATTCATAATGAAGTTCAATGTGGCCCTCTGTCTTCTGTATTTGCCGCAAATTGGTAGCAGGTTTAAATGTCTTACAGCCTCAGGTTGTCAATTTGTTGAGACTGGAAGGGATTGTGTTCTTTCATTAGAACACCATACTCTTCAGTTTTGTTCCTTTTTGTTAGCAGTTATTGTGGTTTCATGCCTAGACCCATTAACTTCAGTAGGGATTAAAAATGGTAGTATTCTAACTGTATTATGTCTTTTTCATTTTTTAGGTGTAATGATGTTATAAAGAGCCTTTTCCTCTCATCTGCTAGGTTGCCCAGTGGTACAGTTCACATGAATAAGTCAAGATTGACTCTTAATTCTTTACCTTTATAAATAATTTTCACTATAAAGAGTTCCTAGTTTAAAGGTGACTACTTTGTTGGCTTACTTTTAAATATCATTATGAACCCATTGATTTAAACATTTTTCATAGGTTTTGATCCACTGCAATTCTTCATCATATTAAAGCTTAAGCTGTTTCATCTTTGATCAGTGTGAGCCTCTTTATGGTGGCTCCTGAGTCTTTTTGACCTAACCCTTGTAGTATTTAATACTTTCCTTACTGTCTAGTAAGACAAGGTGTTCTAGACTTAAGTAATACATTACGTGCACTGGAAACAGCCATTTTCCAAGAACTTCTGGTTTCTTTAGCTTTGAAATGATTATATTTGCTTTAGCTTAAAAATAGCTATGCAACTTTGAAAACATTACTTTATGAATGTACAATAATGTAACACATAAAGAAACTGGATAATTTGGGTGGCCACAGAGATTATTACTTTCTACCTAGCTTTGAAATGATATTTCAGGATCACAGTCAAGATACCAGGAATGTCCAATTGTTCATGAGTTAGTTATTGTAAGTCACTTTTAGACTTTTTAAGTTGACAAAACTAGAAAATGTTATGTATGGGCACATACAAGGTTATGTTTAAGAATTAAATATATTATACTTTTATAAGTTCTTTTTTTTTTTTTAGAGCAGGACAGTTAACATGATTTATTGCCCATGATGAAGCTCTGTTGAGATCATCTGAGCATCCCCTGGTCCCCTGTTTTTATTCATGCTCCCAAAGTCTCATATCACAATTTTTCCAACTAGCCTAATCTGAGAGTATAAAATCATGAAGACAGATGTTTGCAAGTTTTGTTATTTGTATAAGAGCAAAACAATTTTTATTTTAATTAGAATTTAATTAAAACTGCTACAAATTAAGACTACGAGTGTTTGGAGTCCAGATACTTTGAGATAAACTCAGTTTATTACAGAATATTTACTTGTTTTGCTCAAAGGAATCCAGCTTCGTTTCTATCCTATAGGGTGCCTCTGATTTAGGGGTGTCTTAAAAATAGCTATGCAACTTTGAAAACATTACTTTATGAATATACAATAATGTAACACACAAAGAAATTGGTTAATTTGGGTGGCCACAGAGATTATTACTTTCTACCTAGTGCATGGTTTTTGCTTTTATAAATAGAGTTCCTCTTTTGGTGAAAGATAGTTTGGCTTAGGCCTGTCTCAAAATCATGAGATATTTAACCTGGGTTTATTTTTCTGTTTAGGAGTTGTGTGTTTATTCAAAAGATGGTTTATGAAATAAAGCCATTTGTTTCCAATTGTGCAAGTCTTAAGCCTGTAATTAATAACAGGAGTTTTCAAAAAAGAAAAGAAACCATTCTCTTTTGCATTAAAACTTTTTAGGTAGCCTTTTAAATATTTTGGTGCCATTTAAATATTCTGTACTAAAACAAGTGACGTTAAAAGGGCTTTTCTGCAGAATAATGATCCTTTCAACAAATCTATGATTAAGATCCCACTCCCTCATTTTTTTTCTCCTAAGGAATAGAATGTTACGTATATACTAAAAACTGCCATGAAATGATGATGTATGTACCTTAATTCCTGACACAGCCTAGGTTATTCTGGATGATTTGCTGGAACTTCCAGGCACATTTTTTTATATTAAAATATATTCTTGTGTTGTTGCAGATGGGCGGTAATGTAAGTGTATAGGGCATGCGCAACTGCATCAGACAAATCAATTATATATTCTTCTGCTCTTTTTCTTTTCAACCTCAGCAGTTAAAAAAATTATGATAGAGATGTTTTTAAGAGAAAGTATGGTTAGGAAACAAGGTATACAGTCTACAAATAGCAAATTTGAAACTTCCATTCTTAAAGTTCTTTTAACTCTTCTCAAACTTATTTGTTAATTTCCGTTTTTTCTACCTCTTAGGATTTCAGAGGACACAATGCTTATGTGATTTGATGTATAAGAATTGTATCCAGGCTGGAACACCTTACCTCAGATGATCCACCCATGTTGGCCTCTCAAATTGCTGGATTACAGGCATGAATCACCGTGCCCAGCCACATCTTATTATTTCTAAATATGTCTTGAAAAGTTGTAGGCTGAGCACGGTGGCTCATGTCTATAATCTCAGCACTTTGGGAGATGGAGGTGGGCAGATCACTTGGGGTCAGGAGTTCCAGACCAGCCTGGCTAACAGGGTGAAACCCTGTCTCTACAACCGTGTGTCTACTAAAAATACAAAAATTACCCAGGCGTGGTGGTGCATGTCTGTAGTCCCAGCTACTCAGGAGGCTGAGGCAGGAGAATTGTTTGAACCCAGGTGGCAGAGGTTGCAGTGAGCTGAGATCGCACCACTGCAGCCTAGGTGACAGAGTGAGACTCCATCTCAAAAATAAATAAATAAATAAAAAGGTGTTGTAGTTATTATTTTTGTTCATCATTCAGTCTTTCTACTTGGGATAAGAGTAATTCACACATGACACAGTGTTATTAATGTAATATTTTGTGTTTTTCTGTGTACTTACTATTATCAGGGAGTTTGTACCTTCAGATAATTATTTATTTATTGTTCATTATTGGTCTTTTCTTTCTGATTGAAGTATTCTCATTAGCATTTCTTGTAGGACAGGTCTGGTATTGATGAAATCTCTCAGAGTTTGTTTATCTGGGAAAGTCCTCATTTCTTCTTCATGCCTGAAGGACATTTTTACTGGATATACTATTTTAAAGTAAAAGCTTTTTTTTCTTCAGCCCCTTGTATTGTCATGCCACTGTCTCCTGGCCAGTAAGATTTCCACCGAGAAGTCTGCTGCCAGATGCACTGCAGCATTGAGTGCTCTCAGTTCATCTGGCCCCACCCCATCTATTGATTTTATCTGGTAGATTATAGTGGTTGTAAACAATAGAACCCGACTATGACTAATATAAGTGAAAAATAATAATACATTTTGACAGGACTCTGGGGATATCATAGAACTGTAAGGAATGCCAAAGTACCATGCCTTCAAATGTGTTGGAGCTGGAGCAGTTCCAGAGAAGTCAGTAGCAGGAACTACAGCGACAGCCATGGTCCAACTATGTTGATATATCAGTTTTACCATTCTCATACTTCATATATTTTTGTTTTAGACACAATTCCCACCTCATTAGACCACTTGAGTTACCTTCTCATCTACTGACTGAAGAAGGGAAACCTCTTTATCAACAGCACTGTCAAAGGCTCTATTGAATGGGTAGAGTGCAAGTTCTTTAAATCAAACCAATACACTCTTACCAAAGAAATGTTCTCTTGAGAAAGTCTTGAGAGCCAAGTGCCAGTGTAACAGATGGCTTCTTCAAGGTCACACAGCATGTCATTCACATTCATCACCTTTTAAGATCATAGATGGGTTCATCTTGTCTGCTGCCCAGACATGACAATGCACTGAGAACAGAAGATTTTATAGCAAAGATTTTAATAATCTCAGGGCCAGCCAAGAAGTATGGAAGATAATTATCAAATCCATTTCCTCCAAAACTCAGAAGCTAGGGGTTTTGAGGATAATTTGGCAGGCAGGAAGCTAGGGAATGGGTGCTACAGAGTCACTGGAGATGAAATCATAGGAGTTTCCAAACAGTCTTTGTGAGCCAGGTTTGTTTCTGTGTGGGAATCACAAGACCAATTGAGCTAGTTCTCTGATATGAGTCATGAGTCCCGGTGGAATCAGCTGGTCCACCCAACGCAAAAGCCTGAAAAATAACTCCAAGATTCATCTTAGGTTTTGACAATAGTGGTGTTATCTATAGGAGCAACTGGGGAAGTTCCAAATCTTGTAGCCCCTGTAACAATGGCTGGTTATATTTGTATGTGAAAATCAGCCTTTTAGTAATGTGGTAGTGGAATGATTTTTTAAGGTTTGAATCAAATTATAGGAGTAATGAAAGAAAATGAAATTATTGGTAAGACATCTACCAAGAAAATATAGCAGACTTTTAGTCTGTACAGTTATTTAAAATTAATGTTTATAAGGCACTTTTCTTTATTTTGTTAGCTAATTTTTCTTATTTCTTTTTTATATGCAATTACTATGTTAAATTTTGGTTTATATATTTTTTCTCTGACAGGCTATTAAAAAGAAAACAACAGGTCTTGTAACACATAAAGACAAACATATTTTTTCTACATAATTTAAGCTCTACACATAAGCTTATGATTCATTTTGAGTTAACCTTGTGTAAGAAAATTGAACAATGTGTTGTTCATGAATGTGTAATTTTTTAGCACCATTTATTGAAAAAAACCATGCATGCTCCCACTGAATTGCCTGTGTACCTTTGTTGAAAATCTGTTGACGATATATGTGTGGATTTCTAATCAGTTATAATAATTATGCTTATGCCGATAGTACTCTCTTGATCACTGAAGCTTTATAAGTATTGAAGTCAAGTAGAGTGAGTCCTCTAACTTTTTTCTTCTGTTTCAGAATTGGTTTTGCTCTTTTAGGTCCTCTGAATTTCTAAATTAATTTTAGACTAGTCATTATCTACAGATAGTCATGCTATGATTTTGACTGGGATTGCACTGAACCTATAGATCAATTTATGGAGACCTAACATCTTAAAAATACTGAGTCTTCTGATCAGTGAACATTGTTGTTAATCTAAATAACAAACAGAGAGAAAGATTGCCCAAAAGAAAATGATATTTACTTGGAAATAGCTATTGCAATGGGAATATGTATGCTATAGTAAACTGTGTCTGTATTAAGGAAGATAAAGGAAGACAAAGATTTTTCCAGGAAAAGAGGAAGGATCACACAATTATTTTGAGATAATTATTCTTGGCTACAAGAGTGGTTTCAGTCCAAGGTTGTGAAACTGCCATTGCAAGATTATAACTGAGACAGTGAAAGAGGTCTGACCTAACCAACTCCATCTTGCTTCTAGCCTCCAAGCTGAGCTGACTTTGGGAGGAGCTTAGTTCATAGTTTGAAATGAAAATGATAACACCCCTTTCCCAAGGTGAACCTCTTTCTTGCCTGGGTACTAGACTGCCTTTGTAGGAGTAACAAATTAGCCACAAGATTAGAAATTATGGTTAGGAGTCATGCAGCTGGAGGCTACAAATTTCTGACCTTCCCTAACCTGCTGCTAAGATCAGTGCTTCAGATATTTTGCAGACTCTGCATTTGATGGATCAGCTGGCACCACCCAGATCAATAACCTGGCTCATCTGATATTGCGGCATTCCCCTACCCAGGAGCTGACTCAGCGCAAGACAGCTTCAGCTCCCTATGATTTCATCTATGACCTGACCAACCAGCACTGCCAGCTAACTGGCTTCCCTCCACCTACCAAGTTGTCCTTAAAAATTCTAATCTCCAAATCTCCTGGAGACTGATGTGAGTAATATTAAAACTCTGGTTTCCCAAAAAGCTGGCTCTGTGTGAATTACCCTTTCTCTATTGCAATTCACCTGTCTTGAGAAATCAGCTCTGTCTCGGCAGCAGGCAAAGTGAACCCACTGGGTGGTTACAGTTGGACAAGCAGTTGCTTGACACATGCCCTCATGAAGTATTTGTGTAAGATTGTGATGGTCTTTGTGCAAGGTTATGGTTTTTGCAGTCTTTTGTGATAGCTGTTATTAGGCATTTCTGCATTTCTGCATAAGGACCTTTCCTTTGTGACCTTCTCCTGCTCTGTTTTTCAGGTTTTAAAATGAGTGATTCAATTTGAGTTCTGACAACTTTTTTTTTCTTCTAGACAGGGTCTCACTCTGTCACCCAGGCTGGAGTGCAGTGGCAGGATCACCACAGCCTTGACATCCTGGGCTCAGGTGATTCTCCCATTTCAGCCTCCTGAGTAGCTAGGACTATAGGCACGTGCCACCACACCTAGTAAATTTTGTATTTTTTATTAAAAACAGGGTTTGGTCACATTGTCCAGGTTGGAATTCTGCCAACTTTAACATTATATTCTTTTGATGTCTTTTTAATTAGTCTCAATAACTTTGTGCAATTGTAAGCATATATATGTTGAATTATTTTGTTAAACTTACGTATTTCCTATGTTTTGATGCAATTGTAAATAGCATTAACTTATATAATTTCTAATTACTAGTAAATAGAAAAATTGATTTCGTATATTCTATTTTTTAAAACCCTTTTTTCCCGAGACAGGATTTTACTCTGTCACTCAGGCTGGAGTACAGTGGTACGATCACAGTTCACTGCAGCCCCTACCTCACAGGCTCCAAGTGATCATCCCATTTCAGCCTCCTGAGTAGCTGGGACTACAGAGGTGCACCACCATGCTTAGCTACTTTTTAAAAAAATTTTTTGTAGTTGCCATGTTGCTGAGGCTGGTCTTGAACCTCTGGGCTCAAGCAATCTATCTTGACTCAACCTCCCAAAGTACTGGGATTACAGGTGTGAGCCATTGTACCTAGTATATTCTACCTCTTATTCTGTATCCTTGCTAAACTCACTTGTCAGTTCCAGTAGGCTTTTTGTAGATCTGTTAAGCATTTCTACATAGATAATCATGCTGAGAATTAAGTTTTCTTTAATTTATATGCTTTTATTGGTCAATTTCTTTATTCATTGCATTGGATGCAATGTCCAGTACAATGTTGGATAGAAATGATGAAAAAGTGGCTATGTCTTGTTCCCTAGCTAAGAAGAAAATAATTTAGAAAAAAATATTTTTTGTATGTCTATTGAGGTAATCTTATGATTTGTCTTACTTAATATCTTGATATAGTTAGTTGCATTGTTTAATTTTCATATATTAAACAAGCCTTTCATTATTAGAATGAACCCCACTTCATTCTGTGTTATTTTCTATTTGTTGGATTTGGTTAGGTAATATTTTATCAAATATTTTTTAAAAATTTATGATCTATAGTTTTCTTAGTTTTCTCGATCATGTTAATGTTGGCTTCATAAAATATGTTGGGAAGTGTTTCCTCCTTTTCTACTTTCTGGAGGAATTTGTGTACTGTTGGTATAATTTCTTCTTTAAATGTTTGATGCAGTTCAGTATTAAAGACTTCTTAAAGAATCTTAAAGAATGGCAGAGAAATATGAAAAGTCATCATGTGGTAAGCTATTGGACAATGTAATTTTTTAAAAGTGAAGTCATATTGGGAAAAGAAAAATACATTTAACTTCTCAGAAGGGGAGATTAGAGTCAGATATTAGATGGCTAAAAATGTTAAAGGCAATGCTTATGTAAGGGGAGCATGCTGTCAGGACTGTCCCCATCTGCTGGCAGGCCTTCTCCTTTCAGCATCCCTTTCCCGTGAGAGATTCCTGGGCCTTGGCTGATGCCTTGTATGTTGTCTCAGTGACATTAGATTATGACCAGGATAAATGGTTGCAATTGCCTCCTCACACTACCCGGTCCTTCCTTGTTACCATTAGTGGAATAAAACTGAAATGTTCTTTCTATGCTGCATAAGGTGATTTAAAACTACTTTTAATTAGTGATATGGATATTGTAGACTAGTTGTTCATACTGGTCTCCCCAAGTTCTGAAAATACTCTTTTAAGGAAGTAACATTGCATGTGGTCATAAGCAACTTGCGTTTTTCTCTTTTGAGGTCCTGATGTCAGGCTAGTCTTAGACAAAACATTCCCTGAATTACAAGAAGAATTTAACTGTAGTGCCAATTGTAAAGAGTACAACTTCTTCCTCTCCAAATGACTCTGATGTGAGGTATTCTTGAAATATTATAGATTTCACTGGCAGTTCTCCTTATCTAATGCTCTGGAGACTATCACAGGACTCCAGCAAGGTTCAATGCCACAGTTGTCTAACTTGTCTGACTTACCCTATTATGGTAACCTGGCAGTGACTTCCATTGCTGTTCCACAGGTTCAAATATCTCAGAGTAATTCAGGCAATTTGAAGCCACCTGGAATAGCTTTCCCATGTAAACAACGGCCAGCCATAGTTTCCCAGGTATCTCTGTGAAGTTTGGTAAATGATCGTCAAATAACCATGCACACTAGGCAGCACCTTTTGAGATTGTAATAAACGTATTTAATTATATGTGTGTCCAGAGGCAGGGAAGGAAATGCTTGCCATCTCTACAAACTTGTTTCAACAGAGTGGGTTTTGGCACAGGAGGTCACAATAGCAGTTCAAGACAGCATGGTAACAAAGCCGCTTAATTCTGCCCCTTTCCTGTTACTTGCTAGTCTAATAATATTGCTTCTAGGTTCTTTTAATCTATAATCTGAACAGATTACAGTTTAATCTGTAAAATTAAACTTTGGGGTTTTCTTCCACTCCCAGTAGGATAAAATTCTACTCACTTCTTTGCAGCACTTCCATGAATTAGATCAAATATATAACTTTTATCTTATTTCAGTATGATTTGGCAAAAGAAGAAACTGAAAACATAGGCTCTGTATATCTCCTGAACCAGCAGCATTTGCCTAGGAAGGGTGTGAGTAGAGTCTCTTTGGCCTCTATCAGATGTGGTCTTTGTGAGTCACCTCCTGATGGTTTTTGAAATTGAAGTTTATGGTTAGTTCTCTTTGTTTAGTAAAACATCTACCTTAGGATGCTAGAGAGAAAAGAGGGACCTTGGGAGACCTTCTTTCTAAAAACTTTTTATGTACTCATTTTCATTATAAACTTGTGGAAATTCTGTCATCTTGAGAGTACATTATGGTGGTGGTTGGATTCCAGTTCCTCTTCTGAGGTGCCTCTTAGATTTCAATTAATTCTGTCTTTTGGAATTGGCCAGCAGCTGCGATGAGAGATGGCTTAGAGACATAGCCTTCAGATCTCAAGCTTTTCACTTGAAACAGGTCAAGTTATTTTCATTTGTCCAGATGTTGTTGTTGCAGATGCCACTCTGTAGCTGAGAAAATTGCTTCTGGGAGAATAATTCCAGGTTTTCTCCCATAGTCTGCAAGGCCAGGAGAAAACAAAGGAAAAATGTATGGAGCTCTCCTTGCCAAATAGCAGAAGATAAACCATTCTTCTCTGGAAAGAAAAAGAGTCTCTAAATACAATGTCCTGCCTTTTACACTCATGGGTATTAGCAAAGATTTTTTTTTTCACAATTTCTTCCACTAATTTTCTACAACACTGCAGCCTCTCTCTGGAAGGAAAGTTATTATCTGTTATTTTTATTGATATTTTTCTGCATGAAATTCCATTTGCCTTTGGATAATATATGCAGGAATTTCCCCTTAGCTACTGTGATCATGATATTTTATTCCTTTATTACTTTTATATATCATTAATATATATACTTTGAAATATTCCTCATTATATATATATCAAATTTCTCAATTTTTTATTTTGAAATCCTTTGACTCACATCAAAGGATTCAAATATTAAAAAAAATGTATTGTCTTAGAGTTTTACAGGTACAGAATGATTTTTGAAACAAAAGATGAAATTGAGCTTTAATTTACTTTGATTTATATACAGCTGGTACCTAAGTCATGCCATCTTACCTAGAAAATGAACAATGTTTCATTTCTGCAAGCAAGTTGGCAATAAAACTCATTGATCAAGAAGAAACATTACCTCAAACAATGTAGAAAATTCCAACATATGCCTATGAAATCAAAACTCTGTTTGCTGGAGTACCTTACTTCTAGAAAAGTGTAGAAAGGACTATATTTAAACAACTCTTGGAAGCTGGAGTATGACCTTTAGTTAATATTAAAGTTTATGTTTTAATGTTGACCACCCATTTTGAAAAATATACCATACTAATGTTAATAAAAGGGTACAAGGGAACTCTGTGTACCATCTTTACAATTTTTCTGTAAATTTAAAATTGTTCAAGAAATGTATACAAATGGTTTTAAAAATGCAGAAGTTAGAACTTCGGGAATGACAGAATGAGAACCTTGGCAAATACTCAACTCCCTGCAAACTTAAAACTTCAATATTATCAAAAATGTCTGCCAACCAAATGTCAAAGGGTAGCATTTAAAGTGTCCAGCTCCCGAAAGTTTTATTCTTCTCTCTTTTCATTGAGTAAAACAAGATAAATTTTAAAGCCATCTTTAGAACAATGCTGCTGATGGCTTCTGGAAAATGGTGTGACAGAGGATGGGGTCAATTTCATTGTTTTCTCATTTCATACAACTGATCTTTTTCCCCACTAAACTTAACACTGATGATCTGAGGAACATGTTTCACTGCCAGAATAAGAAAATCTTCAGAGACAAACACTAGTGTCCCCCAGTAAAGGGACAAAATCTTTGGGTGCTCTCTTTTGATCTGCAGCTAGCTCTCCAGGTGCTTGTAATCCTTGACTGCCCTCTGGAGATATAGTTTCCCACTGATCATCAACAAAGAGCTGTGTCTCATGAAAAGACTCATGCTCCCAAATTACCTCATTTCTTGTTGTCGTCTATAAAAATGATAATAGCCAGGCACGGCGGCATGTGCCTGTGGTCCCAGCTAGTCGGGAGGCTGGAGTGAGCAGATTAACTGAGTCCAGGAGGTCAAGGCTGCAATGAGCTATGATCATGTGACTGCACTCCTACCTGGGCAACAGAGTAAGACCCTATCTCATATATATTTATTTATGTAGAATTGTAGAAAATGAGTTTTTGAAACTAAGAAATATATTTACTGACCTACTTTATTTTACCTTATACCTTTTTGGGTAATAATGTATCCATAGCTGTATGAGTATTCAGTGAGACTTAATTTTTAACATTTGGACCTCCTGTTAGAATTCAGAGTTTTATGATAATATAATGAATCTCTTTAAAGTATCTGAGTTAATTGCAAAAATTAAATGTAAAATATAATCATATGTATGAGATATATACATATATATTTGTATGTGTATATATGAATGATAATGTACATAATAGTGACAATAAGCACTCTGAGTGCTTACTGTGTGCCAGGCAAACACCTGTGATCTGATTAGCTTAATTTAGTTATCATGTCACATATATTTTACCTTTCTAAATAAAAAAGTATTAGGATTTTCTCTAACTTTCTTGGGAAAGAAATGAGAACGTATTATAGTGATAATGCCTGTTAAGCCGCTTATGGGTATGTTAGTTTCCTATCACTGTGTAACAAATTGCCACAAACTTAGTGGCTTTAAAAAAACAAAAATGTATTGTCTTACAGTTGTATAGACCAGAAGTCTAAAATGGGTCCCCAAGTGCCAGCAGAGTTCTGTTTTCTTGGAGTCTCTAAGCGAGAATTTGTTTTATTCCTTTTCCGGATTCTAGAGGTTGCCGGCATTCCTTGCCTTCTAACCGCCCTTCATCTTCAAAGCTAACTGGCTAGTCGACTTTCTCATATTGCATCACTCTGACAATTATTCTTGTCTCTCTCATTCATCTCTTTGTGATTATATTGAAACCACCTAGATATTTGGCCCTAATTTCCTTGTTTTAAATGAGCTGACTAGCAACCTTAATTTCATCTGCATCCTTAATTTCCTTTTATCATGTAATAGAGAATATTCACAGGTTTGAAAAATTTGGATGTGGACATCTTTGTGCTTTGTGGGACCATTATTCTGCCTACCACAGTGGATATTTCTGCATTTGAGATAATAAACCTCAATCATTTGATGTCCAAGTTTTGAAAAGTTTCCAGACAACTACACTTAACTTCTTTGATTATATTAATTGGCCTCTTCATCTCTATATAACTACCCTATAGTTTAACTTCATAAAATTCCTCTCTTTTCCTCTTCTTTATATTTGTAGTTTGAAGACAGGACATCTTGTTTATTGTAACCTTTATGGCACCTCTTGGCCTTTCCTATTACTGACCTCTCTCAGAATTTCAGTCACTATTACATTTGATGGATTTGATATTTTCCATTCCTTAGACCCTTTAGGCACTAATGTATGAATTAAGTGAGCCATTCTTTAATTTATTAAAACATTTATTAAGCACATACAATATATGCAAAGTACCACACATTTAGGAGTTACAAGGTAAAAATCTTATAGTGCCTTCCATCAATGAGTTTACTGAACATTTGGAAAGACAGACACACAAATAAAACGTAATTGAAGTGTTGTCACTTCATAAGCTGCAGGAATGTCAGCCAGAACTGGAGATTATGAATGGTGTTATTAATAGCACCTCTTTCTCTCTCTGAAGTGTTTTTGTTTAAATGATAAATTATATTGCCTCTGTCAATTGAAACTCTTGACAACAATGTATGACTGTCTCATTTTTATTGTTACCATGAATTATGTTACTGAAAGTTTTGTTTTGTCAACATGACAATTGATACATGGTTTTTACTGTAAACTTAATATACGTTTCACTTATAATTTAGTGTGGGAATGCTTCATATAATATAAACCCGGTTGGATTTCTTATATTTCTCATTTTTTGATCTTCCCAAACCTTGTATAATTTTAAAAAATGAATTTTTTTCTTTTTATTATTGATTTTTGGTAGCTAAATATGTATTATATGGATAATTATTTATGATGTAAATAGCAATTCTCATTTTTTGCTTCTTTTGTTTTTTCTTAGGAAACCAAACACCTCATGTTCTCACTCATAAATGGAAGTTGAACAATGAGAACACATGGACACAAGGAGGGGAACATCACACAGCACGGCCTGTTCATAGGTAGGGGACTAGGGGAGGGATAGCGTTAGGAGAAATACCTAATACAGATGACAGGTTGATGGCTGCAGCAAACCACCATGGCATGTGTATACCTATATAACAAGCCTGCACGTTCTGCACATGTATCCCAGAACTTAAAGCATAATTTTTTAAAAAAAGAAAAAAAAGCAGAAAAAAAGATTTCTAGCCCTAGAAGAAGTTCCCAAGGACAAGTGTTAGGACTTGAGTAAGAAAAGCTTTTAAAGAAAAGAATAATAATCACCACATAGGTTATGCAGAGGAATGGTGGTTGATCAGGTTAATAATTTTAATTTTACAATGTACCAAAAATAAAAATCTGTTTCCATATTCAGGTCTTTGAAACTTCACAAGGAGTTAATTAGTTCATTTGTATAACAAAGACACAGTTTAACTTTATGAGGAAATCATAGTTAAAAGTTTGAAGAACCAATAGTGCTTAGCAAAAGGGGTCCAGCTCTTTCCTTGTGGTCCATAATATTATGTTGCTGAGTGTCTGGAGTCAATTACAAATCATCTCTGTGGAACTGCCCTGAGTTCAGAAAGACTCAGAACTAAGTGTGGGAGAAACCAATCTTGGTTTTTGAGAGTATCGCATGTTGACTTTATTCACCTGGGTTAAACATAAAACTTAAAAATGAATATGCATTCTGATGTTGACTTAAAAGGAAAGACATCAAGTCTTCATGTGGGACTTGTTCCCACTGCAGTCAGAGACAGATGCTTCCCCCAGAGTTGATTACCTGGAGTTAATTTAGTTTCACGGACATTGGTTGATTCCAACTGTAGAAAATGAGTTTTTGAAACTAAGAAATATATTTACTGACCTACTATTTTTTTTTACCTTATATCTTGGGTAATAATGTATTCATAGCTATATGAGTATTCAGTGAGAGTTAATTTTTAGCATTTGGACCTCCTGTTAGAATTCAGAGTATTATAATGATATAATGAACCTCTTTAAAGTATTAGAGATAATTGCAAAAATTAAATATAAAATATAATCAAAACCTTAAGGCTGGTCTCAAACTTCTAGCCTCATGTGAGCCTCTTACCTTGACCTCCCAAAGTGCTAGAATTACAGGCATGAGCCACTATGACTGACTAGGTTTCTAAAGTTTTTAGATGGAACTCTGTCTCCTCTACTTGGAAGACTCCTTCCTCTAGCAGAAATCTGGTATATAAACAAACACTGAAAACATGGGGAAATCATTCTCTGCTTTTCAACTTGTGTCAAAGCTACATGGGAAATAACTGTCAATGAAAGACAAATATTTCTGCTTTTGAAACAGAATGATTTCATCACATGATTTCATGGTTTTTTTTGTGAGAGAGTTTTATCATTAACATAAATACTTATATTTCAAAACGCAGAAGGTAAAAATAATTTTTAATTTTTCTAATTTCTGATGGTACATTACATCCTTGAGAAATTGAGGAAGGATGAGCCCAGCTGTGTGGGTGGGGTGAGAAGCAGGGCCAAGGAGAAGTGTCATGTAAGTTTCGTGTAACTCGGAGGAGGTAGAGAAAAAAGAGCATGCAAAATTAAGTAAATATTTCAAAATTAGGTTGACTTTTCCATTATGTACATGTTGGATTGTTCATATTTACCTCATTTTGGGCTCCTTATCCTCTTCCATTCTTATAGTTCTTATTTCTCAAGTTTGAAGAGTAGTCTTTCCTCCCCTCAATCAGGTGTTCAGATGGATAATAAAGCCAGGCTCCAGTAAGAAATTATGAAATAGAATAACAGGGAGCAATTAGAGTCACAGTAACAGCTGCTGCTGAAAAATTAGTGGAGAAACCTGGTATGGCCCCCTATTGAATAAACTATTCAATGATAACATTTCCAAATATAGCCTTAGGAAAATGAAAGTTAAACAGTTGGAGAAAGCTCCACAAAGAATGGATAAATGCCAGGTTTTACTCAATTTTTTAACACTATGGCATAATACTGAATTTAGTATGTGCTAAGCATCCAATAAATAATTGCTTAAGAAATCCATACTTTTTCTGTGATTATGTAACTCTACATATTGAAAATTTCATATTTAATATAAGACAAACACTTCATAAATATTTCTTGAGTTGAATGAATTAATTCTGTAACTTGGACAGGAATACCCAGTTTCCTCTTTTTTTTTTTTGTCTAAAGTTAATGATCACAGGAGATTTTAATTTTGTTCATGATCTATGTTAAAGAGATTACCCTTGAGATTGACTAAATGTTACCTGACAGGTTTTATTTTGTTTGTTTTTTTAACCTCGTCTCAGTAATCTTTGCAAGATAGCCATTGGGAACTTTGATTTCATGGTTTTTCTGAGAATCCTAATAAAGCGTATTGTGCTGGGATGATGATGGTGTCACAGGGTAAGAAAATGCCTTCTCCCAGTATTTTTAGCTGTTTGTTACTAATGCATATTTGATAGGATACATTGTAAATTCAGTTTCAGAAGTAGTGTGTAATTGTTGAACTAGTTACTATTATCACTGTTAATCTTGGAACTGAATATTAAATTGTTGCTACACTTCTGCAGAGTTTACCTTCTGCCTTTGACCTAGTCTTTTACACTTGATATATATGGGGTGACATTAAATCATTACTATACAGGGATTAGAAAAAGAATATCATGGGGTGCAGAACTCTGTGCTTTGGACTATCATGTATTCTCTTTGCTTATTATATTTATATCCCCATCCCAGAAAACATTGAAGAAACCTGGAAAATAGGGTTCATGAATACTCTGCTAAAAATGACTTCACTTACGGTAATTTTTTTTTTTTCTTTAGGGAATGGGGACATCTTTTTACAAGTATGTGTAAATTTTCTTTCAGTTAGTATTTTGAGAAAGACTTTGGTTTTTCTTTTAGAATAAATCAGCCAAATAATATTAATATGTTTAATTTAATTAATCATTAACATGCTTACTTAAATCTGTACAAAGCAGGAGGGAAAATTCTTGCTAAGGTTATATCTCTAAAGATAAAGATTATATATTGTGATAAGAATGAAATAAATGGTATTGTCTGAAGGAGATATGGGGATTATTAAATCACTTGATTATATTTGGCATTTCTGAAGAAACCCAGTCTCATACATTTTTTTAAAGTTATAGGTATATAATTATTATGTTTTACATTTTGATGTATATTTAGTATCTCTACTGTTTTAATGTTTTTCTCTTTCAAGTGGTTTTTCAAACATTTTGATCTCAAGAACTCTTTACACTCTGAGTTGAGAATCCCAGTAACTTTATTATATAGGTATTATTTATCAGTATTAATTGATGATGATAATTCCATTACAAATTAACATAAATGATATATTTATATCAAAGGAAAATATATTTTTAAAATAGAAAAAAATTAGCTATGGTAGTGGCACTGTTTTGCATTATTACACTTTTTAATGTCTCTTATCGAAGATAGCCGGATTCTCATATTTGGTCTGTTGTGATATCACGTATCATGTAGCTTCTGGAAACTCAATTGTATACTCATGGGTGAATTAGATTTTTGTAGAAAGTCAGAAAGAGTCATAATATTATGCACACTCCCTGAATCTGTCTCGGAGACCCATAAGCATTGCAAGATCACACTTTGAGATCTGCTGCTTTTATCTACCTCAATCTTAAATTGCTAGATTTTAGACTATTTTTATGACCACATCAGAATTTGAACTCAAATCTACCATGCTGAAAGTACCATGCTCCTTCACTCAAAATGTGCTGGTATCTGGAAGCCTCATAGATAATAGCGATAACAGGAAGCTTTAGGGAGAAAGCAGCAACAGACAATAAATGATCAGAGAAAAGAGAGCAATGCATGGGATGTGAGGAAGAGGCTGCCTGCTGTGATACCCAGAAAGATAACAGATTTCTTAAACTAGATACATGAGGCAGCTCTGCTCAAAGTCCAAAGTTTGCTGAATGACCTCAGCCTCTCATTTTTTATATTAATTGCTATTGTTTTGTCATATTCACTGGACAACAGAGGAAAAGGTTTATGAACAAGGGCCAGCCCTACAGTGACTGCTGTTATGTTCCCTGAATAGCTCATATATTTTTATATTTCAGAGGGACTGTTTATTTCCTCAATGTAAGCACATTCTGCAACTGTAAGAATTTGACTTTTACTTTCTCAAATGCAAAATAGCATCATGACATTGTATATCTAAAATAGAATTGACATTATGCATTGGTTTATATACATATGTATTATATATATATACACAATTAGAAAGAAAATATTGAGAAAGAATTATTTTGATGATTATGCTAGTGATCGATCAACTTCCAATTCCTCAAGGGATAAATGTTTTGTTATTGTCATGACTAAGACTAAATTACAATTACTCAAGTGATTCTTGGAGAGAGGCTAATTTTTAAATATATATCAGGGAAGCCAATATTATGGTTCTTGATTAAAATGGTATAGAGAAAAATTAATACTCTGCAGTTACATGTTCAAATTATATAGTATAAAGTAGGAGACAAACGTGAGCTTTAAAGACAATAAGATCTTAGAGAGTTTATCTAATTCTTTAGTGGCTCCTTTTTTTCAACTGCAAAATGAGAAAGCTAATCAACAAACTACAGAGTTACTATGAGACCAGGAGGGCATATATACCATAACGTCACTTAATAATGCCTAGAATGTTGCTGATTATTATTTAATAGAGAGGTAGTCAGCATCTATTTCATGAGAGAAGCTGTGAGAGATGAGGAAACAAACATTAAATTAAACTTAATTTAATAAAATTAAATGAAAATAAAATTAGCTGTAGAAGTTAATTTTAAAATGACACATTTGCTAAATTGAAAGGATCTTTCAATGCAATTATCATCAACTAGGAATGAATATTTTATCCAAGAATATTTTCTATCCAAGACTGTTTTCAATATGTATTGATAATAATATAGCTAAAATTTATTGAATACTTAATGATGTGCTTACTGTATTTTAATTTCCTTATAAGTATTATTTAACCTTGGCAACTACACCTTGAAGGAGTCATTATAGTTATTTTATAGATGAGGAAAATGAGTTATAGGGAGTAAGTAAACAAACCAAAGTTATGCCTATAGTTGATAAAATGAAGAATTACGAATCAAACCCAGATAGTCTAGATTCAGGCTCTGTAATTTTAAATTATTGTGCCAATTTTAAAATTTAATTTTAAATTTTCAGTAAAATTAGCTCTTTTGCTTGTTTAGCTCTTTGAGTTTTAACAAAGGTATAGATTCATATAACCACCACCACAATCAAGATATGGAAACACAGTCCCTCAAAACCATGCTATTCCTTTGTGGCAAACATTTCTCCACCCTTAGTCTGTTGTGATCTTTGATCCTTATGATCCTTAGATAAAGATCCACTGATCCTTGTCTTTCCTTATAGTTTGCCCTTATCAAATAAATGGAATCATAATGCATATGGTCTTTTGAGTCTGGCTTCCTTCACTTAGTGTATGCTTTTGAAGGTAATCTATATTGTTGAGAGAGAAAAATTTTAACCTTTTTTTTTTTTTTTTTTGATATTGGATCTCACTCTGTCACCCAGGCTGGAGTGCAGCAGCATGATGTAAGCTCACTGCAACCTCTGCCTCCTAGGCTCAGGCGATCCTCCTGCCTCAGCCTCCCACGTAGCTGGGACCACAGGCGTGCGTCAGCACACACACGCTATTTTTTTTTTTTTATTTTTGATAGAAACAGGGTTTCAACATGTTGCTCAAGCTGGTCTCAAATTTCTGAGCTCAATCTATCTTCCTGTCTTGGCCTCCCAAAGTGTTGGGATTACAGACGTGAGCCACTGGGCCCAGCCTTAAATAATTTTTAAAGCTATATAGTGTTCCATTATACGATGTATCACAGTTTGTCCATAATAGTCAGTTGAAGGATATTTGAGTTGTTTCCACTTTGGTATGGATATGAATAAATCTGCTCAAACATTCATATATAGCAAGCTTGTTTAACCTGTGGCTCACGGCAGTCCAGGACTACTTTGAATGTGGCTCAACACAAATCTGTGTTATAGGCCTGATGATGTAGGCTTTTGTGTGAAAAAGTTTTTATTTCTGTTCATTAATACCTGGAACTGGATTTGTTGGGTCATATTATAAGTATATATTTAATTTTCTAGGACCTGACAGTTTCCCAAGAAGTCTGTATGATTTTGCATTTATAGCACCAGTAAATAAATGCTCCACTTGCTCTGCATCCATACCAGTGCTTAGGATTTTCAGACTTTTTAAAGTTGATTTTCTTTGTAAAACATGAGTGGGATATATTTCTATTGTTTCATTTCTGGATTCTCTCCTCTTCTTTCAATCTATCAGCTACTATTTCATCAATACTGGACTGTATTAATTACTACAGCTTTTTAGTAAGTCTTGAAATCAGGTTTTATGAGTTCTCCAACTGTGTTCTCCACTTTCAAAATAAAGTCGTTGAGGTTTTTAAATACATTTGATGGTTTTCTGTTTTTTTTCACTCAATTACCAAGTGGAGGTGTTCAAGGATAATTGTGAATCATCATTTCTGCTTTCAATTCCATCAGTTTCTGCCTCATGTATTTTGAGGGTCCTTTAATGGGTATTCATTTTTCATTATTGTCTTTTTGGTAATTTATTTTTATCATTATGTAAATATGTCTTTATCCTTGGTTATTTTTTTTTTGGTCTGGAGTTTATTTTGTGTGATGTTATCATAACCACTATAGTTTTCTGTTAATTGTTATTTGCATGTTATGTGTTTTATCCCTTTACTTTTCAAAAGTAGTCTAGATCGTTATATTTAAGATGGATTTCTTGTAGATAGCATATACATCATGCATTTGAGTAGATAACAAATTCTTTTAGAAAATATTTCTCTTTCAACTGATGTGTTTATATTTGATATAATTTTTGATATGGTTGGATTTAGTTCTATAGTTGCATCATTGTATTCTGTTTAACCTCTCACTTCTTATTCCTCTATTTCCTGCCTGTTTTGGATTATATGAATATTTTTTAGTATTTCATTTTTATTTTTCCATTACAGTTTTGGCTATTTTTTCAACTTATTTTAAAAATGACTTTTCTAGAGATTACAATATGTATTTCTAACTTTTCACCGCTTACATAGACTTAACAGTTGACCCCCTTATGTATTAAATAGATATTTTTCAACCACATAGATTCCTTTACCCTTAATGCTTTATACTATAATTGTCATGTGTATTGTGTGTGTATGTGTGTGTGTGTGTATATATATATATATATATATATATATGTATCAACCTTTCTAGAAATCTTAACACATTTTGCTTCAAAGTTATAAATATTTTAATAATTTTAGAGCAGATTATAGTATATTATATTTACTCAGTTGATCTTTATTGATTTCTGAAGTTCCTGATTTCTCTGTGGTATGATTTCCTTTTGGCTTGAGGAAATTCCTTCAGAATTTCTTTTTAGAACATATCTGCTGGTGATGAATTGTTCTAATTTTCCTTCTTGTGATAATGTCTTTATTTTTTCCTCTATATTTTGCATTTCTAAAGTATATTTCCATTATGTATCAAATTCTAGGCTGTCAAGTCTTCTGTGTGTGTGTGTGTGTGTCATCCACCTCAGCCTCCCAAAGTTCTGGGATTACAGACATGAGCTACTATGACTGGCCTATTCTTTTTCTTTATCTTTGTTTTTCAGCAGTTTTATTATTATTTGTCTGAATGTTTTATTCGAGTTTATCTTTTTCGAGTGTTGTCGAGCTTCTTGGATTTGTAAATATATACCTATCAGCAAATTTGGGGAGTTTTCAGTCATTATTTCATCAAACACATTTTCTATGCCAGTATTTCCCCTCTCTTTCTTTGGCTACAATGACACAAATGTTGTTTGATATTGTCCCATGGCTTCTTAGATATGTTCCATTTAATTTAAATAATATTTATTTTTTTTTACAGATTATATAATGCTGACCCTTTACTAGGTCATCTACATTTTATTATTAAGCCCATGCAGTGAATTTTATTTCAGAATTTTTTCCAGTTCTGAAAGTTTTATTATTGTTTTTTTAAAATTTATTTCTTGAGGATGGCTATTATTCCATTCATTTTCAGATAATTCATCTTTATGTTATGGAGGATGATTGTAATAGTTACTTTACTATCTTTGATTTCACATTTGTAACCTCTCAAGTTTTCATCTGTTGATTATGTTTCCCTTAGGGAAATGTTTCATTTGTCTTGTTCTTTTTATGACAACCAATTAAAAATTGTATCCTAAGCATTTTGACTCGTATTATGAGATCCGGAGACCTTCTAAATTTCTTTGGAGAATATCGGGTTTTTATTGTTGTAATTGTTTTGTTTGGGGAGGCAATCAACCACATTAGCTACAGGCTGAATGATTTGCCTTTTCCTTCTGCAGGGAAAGTGGCTCCAATGTCAACTCAGTTTTCAAAGCCTTTCCTGTGCTATTTGTATGCCTTTGCCTTGCTTCTTTGATTTAGCTAAACACTGCAGTTTGCAGGTGGGACCAGACTAATTTTTTTTTTAATTTGCAGAATTTGGGAAGAGTTTTATCCAGTTATCTAGTCTCTGGGATTTCTTTCACACTCTGTGGCTCCCAAGATCCTTTTTTTTTGGCCAGTGTTTCTGGCTATTTCTTTTGTACCCTTTGTACACCAGGGGCCCCTTTTCACAGCTTCTCTAGCCAGAGAGACTTTGCTCAGGGTTTTACATGCTTGCACCTCCACCACAGCGAAAAAACATCTCCCCCAATACAACTGACCTTGGGGCATAATGAGAAAGGAAAAAGAGAAAAATTAATAAAATGAAAATGGGAATTACCTGTCTCCCCCTATACACACTCTGATGCACAGGATACATGTTAACCAATCCTATAGCTAGAATGGGAGGATTTCTCTTGAAATATTTGCTTTCATCTCCTACTCTGTCATTCTGGGGCTTAGTTTGATCTCAGGCCAAAGCCAGAAGACAAAAGAAAAAAATATGAAACTCACCCTCTCTTATATTCAAGTTTTGACTTCCCACACATCTCCTTTTGATTACTTTTCAAAGTAGCCAAGTAGTGTCTTTTATATAGTGTGCAGAGTTTTTAGTTGTAATCAGTTAAAAGGTTGTCTTTGATGAGCTTACTCCATCTTGTCTGGCACTGAAAGCCACCAGAACCATTAATTGTAATAACCCCATTAAGACTCAATAAACGTATCTATAATGAGTATATTCTTCAAGATTCTCATAAAAATAAATTCATAAGAAATATTGAAGTTTATAAATATATTTTCCTGAGATTAGATTTTTGTTTGTTAAAGATAGTTAAGAAGGCCAGGCACAGTGGCTCACACCTGCAATCCCAGCATTTTGGGAAGCCAAGGTGGGTGGATCATTTCAGGTCAAGAGTTCAAGACTAGTCTGCCCAACATGATGAAACCCTGTCTCCACTAAAAATACAAAAGTTAGCCAGGCAGTAGTGGTATATATCTGTAATCTCTGGTACTGAGGAGGCTGAGACAGGAGAATTGCCTGAGCCTGGGAGGTGAAGGTTGCTGTGAGCCGAGACCATGCCACTGCACTCCAGTCTGAGCAACAGAGTGACACCCTGTCTCAAAAAAAAAAAAAAAGATATTCAAGAAAACTACAGCATAAAACTACTTTACGGTAAATTTGAATATTTTTATTCCATGAATATTTTCTCTGGCAAATCATCCTTGGTAAGTTGATTATCTAATAACTTGATTTGGGACAAATTGATTCAGAGCTTACGGTTGTTGGGAAAACAGTAAAATAATGTATGGGACTTACATTCAAGGTTATTTATTTATTTATTTTTGGTAAATAAAATCAAGTGAGGGAAGAAGAAAATGTCTCTTTTAATTCCTTGCCATAATGTTGAGTATAACCACTCATTTCATCTCCTAACTTATCCTGCTATTAACAGATAATTGGTATAACTATAGTTGAAGGAAATGCAAATGGAGGTAAAATAAGTAAAAAAATGGATGTGTGGTGGTATTCTTGAGAGCAGGTTAAAAATCAACAGATGGGTTATTAAAAAGTCAAATGAAATACCGACAAGACCTTGGATATGGAAGTGATTTTTTTACCTACAACACCAAGATATGATCCATGAAAGAAATAATTGATATGTTGGACTTCATTAAAATTAAAAACTGCTAGTTTGTGAAAGACAATGTTAAGGAAATTAGAAAACAGGCCACGGACTGAGGAAATATTTGCAAAAGATATATTTGATAAGGGACTTATCAAAAAACACAAAAAACATTTAAAACTCAACAATAAGAAAACAAACAATCTGACCAGGTACAGTGGCTCATGCCTGTAATCTCAACACCGTGGGAGGCCAAGGTGGGAGGATCACTTGAGCCCCAAAATTCAAGACCAGCCTGGGCAGCAGAGCAAGTCTCCAGCTCTATAAAAATTAAAAAGGAAAAATAAGAAAAGAAACAATCTTATTAAAATATGGGTTAAAGATCTTAACAGACACCTTAACAAAGAAGTTATACAGTTGGCAAATAAGCATATGCAATAATACTCGACTCATCTGTCATCAGGGAAATGCCAATGAAAGCAACAATGAATATTACTGTACAAAAAAAATTTCCAGAACACTGGCAACACCATGCTAGTGAAGATGTCTAGCCGTAGGCACTCTAACTCATTGTTTTGTGGGAATTTAAAATGGTACAGCTACTTTGGCAGTTTCTTACAAATCTAAACATATTCTTACTATACAGCCCTGCAGTCATGGTTCTTGGTATTTACCTAAAGGAGTTGAAAACTTATTTCCACACAAAAACCTACAAATAGATGTTTAGGGCAGCTTTATTCATAATTACCCCAACTTGGAAGCAACTAAGATATTCTTTAGTAGGTGAATGAATAAACAAATTATGGTAGATCCAGACAATGGAATATTTTTCAGTGCTAAAATGAAATGAGCTACCAAATCAGGAAAAGACATGGAGGAATCTTAAATGTATATTAGTAAGTGAGAGAAGTCAATATGAGAAGTCTGCATATTGTGGTGTTTCAACTATGTGACATTCTGGAAAAGCAAAAGCATGGGGATGGTAAAAGATCAGTGGTTGCCAGTGATTGGGTGTAGGGGAGGAGGGATGAATAAGTGGAGCAGTGGGAATTTTTACAGCAGTGAAAATACTCTGTATGAACATATAATGGTGGCACATATCATTATACATTTACCCAAACTCATACAATTTCAGCATCAAGAATGAACCCTAATTCAAACTGTGAACTTGGGTAATTCTGACATGTCAATGTAGGCTGATGAATTGTAAAATATATCACTCTAGAAGGGGGTTATTAATAATGGGGGAGGCCAAGTATGTGTGGGGGTAGGGTGCATATGACTTCCTTTCAAGTTCACAGAAAGCTCTGTGACTTCCTTTCAATTTTGCTATGAGCTTTCCACTGATCTAAAAAAATAGTCTTAAGAAAATGTAAATGATTCACATCTCTCTTAATTTCCCAAATGTATCCTGCAATATTAATTTTCCCTACAAAATGTGTCTTCTCACTGTGTCTTCATTTCCTCTGTCATTTTCCTAGACTAATGTCTCATCAAACTACAACAGAATTATCTGAAAAACTTTCTAGATAATGGATATGTGATATTTACTTGCAGGCATTTTGGTGGCGGTCTCTTTTGGCAAAACATTAAAGTTTTTCCCTTCAATGTTTAAAATCTCAAGTATTTGATAAACCTCACCTCCTCACATAGAGAAAGAAGTACATCTCTTATGAGGACCTCAAAAATGACATTAGGGTGAAGAGAGGCTAAGAGATTGGGGAGTCTGGAATCCATGTTACTTGAATAAAAATCAGTTATTTTATATTTTGACACCAGCGTTTGGATGTGTCTTCAAAATTTTGACCTCAAAAAATAATGTAAAATTTTCCTATTTCTAAAACAAACCATCCAAGCGAGTAGAATATAAAGTTGAACAATGAGAAAGCATGGACACAGGAAGGGGAACATGATACACTGGGGCCTCTCAGGGGGTGGGAGACCAGGGGAGGGATAGCATTAGGAGAAATACCTAATGTAGATGATGGGGTGATGGATGCAGCAAACCACCATGGCACATGTATCCCTGTGTAACAAACCCACATGTTCTGCACATGTACCCCAGAACTTAAAGTACAATAAAAAAAAGAAAAAAAAAAGAAAAATAGGTTAAAATGAGCATCTCATAATAGAAAAGTAAATGTTTTTAGAAAAACAAAACGTATTTGTTAGAATGCAATGGCTGTGGGGAAAACTGGATTTCCACGTGCAAAAGAATGAAAGTGGGCCCTAATCTTACACCATATACGAAAATAAGCTCACAATGGATAAAAGACCTAAATGGAAGACTGAAACCGTAAAACTTCTAGAAGAGAATATAGGGGGAAGGATCCTCGACACTAGCCATTGGCTTTGGCAATGACTTTTTAGGTATTACACCCAAAGTTTTTGTAGCTCAGACTACAAAAGCAAAAATAAATAAATGGGAATATATCTAACTAAAAGTCTTCTCCACAGAAAAAAAAATTTAAAAATTTAAAATAATTTTACATAACAAAATGAACAGGCAACTTGTAGATTGAGAAAAATGATTGCAACCACATACCTAACAAAGAGTTAATATCCAAAATTTATAAAGAACTCTTACAACTTAAAGCAGAAAACCTGATAATAGACAAAGACCTGAACAAACATTTCTACAAGAAAGACATAAAAATGGCCAACAGTTATATGAAAAAGTGCTCAACATCATTAATCATATGTAGAGTAAGTCTAGAAATCTAATGTGCAGCATGAGGAATAGAGTGAAAAATTTGTATTGTGTTAGGAATTAAAAAAATAAGTAGATTTTAGCTGTCCTTGCACAAAAACTACGTGAGAGAATGCATATGTTAATTTATTTTAGTAACAATTTTACTATCTATCTGTATCTCATAACATTGTGTTGTAAACCTCAATTATATACAGTACATTTATTTTATTATTTTATTTTTTTAGGCTGAATCTTGCTCTGTCACCCAGGCTGGAGTGCAGTGTGGTATGATTTCAGCTCACTGCGACCTCTACCTCCCAGGTTGAAGCAATTCTCCTGCCTCAGCCTCCCAAGAAGCTAGGATTACAGCTGCGCAGCACCACGCCTGGCTAGTTTTTTGTTTTTTTGTCTTTTTTAGTAGAGACGGAGTTTCACCATGTTGGCCAGGCTGGTCTTGATTTCCTGACCTCAAGTGATCTGCCCACCTTGGCCTCCCAAAGTGCTGGGATTATAGGCAGGAGCTCCTCACCCAGCTTCAGTAAATTTATTTTTAAAAAAGAAAGTAGTGTGTAATACAAGGAAGTAAAAAAAAAATAACAATTTAAAGAGAGTCTTGAAAAGTGGGGAGAAGATTTTAGATTCAATGCCTTGACAAAGCGAAGCTCCTAAAGGTTTGTGGATATATAAGTGACAGAGGGTCTGGTCTTAGAGAAAGTGCAATAAGTCTATTATAAAGATCCCTGAATATTGCTTAGGTACTGCCTTAAGTTATATTTTGACCTTGGGCAAAATGTTTAATGTTTTCCATTTTGTTTTGTTTTGACAGGCTATGTTATTTGAAAATATAGGTCTTATGAGGTATGAAGAATTATTTGTTATACTAACGAATCTCGACATTACAAAACCAATTTCAGATGAAAACATTACAGTGACTGACACAACCTTTAGTGGCATTCCAGTACGTTTGTATTTACCAAAAAGGAAGTCAGAAAGGCAGAGACCGGCTGTAATTTTTCTTCATGGTGGTGCCTTTGTCATGGGAAGTTGCAGTAAGTGCACTTTATGTGTATATGTTGCAAATTACGTGTTTATATTAAAATATATTGCATGTATACATGTAAAATTGGCAGAACATTTGCTGATATGATATTAATTTTTGTGAGTATGTATATGTATTTTAGCAAAGAAATGATAGATTGTATCAATCATGTTTCATACATATTTCTTCATACATCATGTGGCAAATAACATTATAAAAACACTTGATGAGATTTTTGCATTAAAGATTTATTATTAAATGAATGATGCCGAAGCATGCAACACAGTGGACCTAGAAGGAGACTTCTGATAAAAAACTAGTGGGTCAGCAGAGCATGCCAAGTTTCTTTTCCCATTGTCACCAATCAGATGTCTTCTCTTTGTTTTTGGTGAGGAATGATTTAGTATGTGGAGGATTAGGAAGGTTTTCTTACTCTGACAGGTCCTTCCAAATGGTGACAAAAATGGAGATTATAAGGATTCTATCAATTAAGTACAATCTATACTTCTATCATATTTCATGAGTATCGGTGGTTTTTCATTGCTCTTTATTTACAGGGTACACGTTTATGTTTATTTCTTTCATTTCAGAGAATTCACCTTATGATTTGCTGAACAGACAGACGGCAAACAAACTTGATGCTGTTGTTGTGGGAGTGGAGTAAGATTTTTAAAAAAGAACTATGATCCTTGCACTCATGACGTAGGACTGATTTCCAATACCAGTCACCCAAGCCTCAAAAATGGCTTGAATTGTAGGGATTTTTTGTTTACATTAATAACTTTTATTCATATTACAATATCCACTCCTACTCAAAAGGACCCAATTTTCCTTTAGTCTCTTCCTTTGTAGAGAACACTGAGAGGCATTGCAGGGTGAACATCCTGGGCAACACAGCTGTGAGAATCTCTGGGAACATAAAGGTCCTAGAAGGACCTAGCTTAATCCCAATATAATAAACATAGAAAGAGGGCACTAGTTACCCCTTACACATTTGGGATGCTGGGTTTTGTTTCAGCTGGTAATAAAATGATGAATTTTAGAGATTATTTTGGGTTGGAAGAACATCAGGTGACAAATGTTGGTACTGTATGATAATTTCAAGTCATTCTCAAAATTAGAGATCTTAGTAGTTCACAATTTTTTGCCAAAATTTCTAGCAACATGTGAGAAAGACTAATGATTGTCCAAAATGTCCAATACTTTTTGACGTATTCAGGTGTACTCTGTACTTCTAAAACCATCATCCTCAGGATGAAGAGCTTTTTCCATCTCTCCTGCCAATTTCAGAGGGCAAAAATACACTTAGAGACTTTTAGCCTTCTTATGAAAAGAGAACATAGTGTAATTTCTTGTGAGAAATTAATAGGAACAAATAGAACATACAAGTTGAACCAATGCCATCCTGTTTATTACTGCTGCTTTAGAGCAACCAGAAAAATCCCTTATGCTTTCAGAGGTACTTCTAACTTATACTAATTAGGATATTCTACCCTTTACCCTATAGGTTTAACCTAGTATTTCACTTAATCATTTCAAGTATACTTTTAAAATGATGATATATAGAGTATCTGATTCAATAATTTTATCAATTACTTATGATATTTGTTGTTCTTTTCTCTGAAGCGTGTTTAAAGTAACAATCACACTTTTGATATGTTATCTTGTTTAGATTATACTGTATTTTAGATACTTTAGATACAGAGTACAGTATGACAAAACTGCTAGGACCATCTTGGTAACATTTATTGTTTAGTGTTGACATATGCATAATTTACTAATTCTAATTATGGATATTAAGATTGCTACTATAGATAGAAATAAAATTGTACCATTCAATAGCTCCTATATTAGAAGGAGGTATGCTCTTATATTAAAAGGTAAGGTATATAATTTGTATGTGGCTTTATATATATATATTGCTCAAGATATATATGTACACTCATATATATCTTGATGAGTCTATATATCTTTAACAAGCCTATATATTATATATATGATTATATATATCTTTATGTCATATGTATATATTTAATGAGCCTATATATAAATATTGAGCCTACATATTATATAAATATATAGGCTTATTAAAAGATGCTGCAACAATTTGCCTTACAAATAAATTACAATGATTAAGGAAGATTCTTTGCTATACTTAAATATTGTTTACATTTAAAAGCTTTTATTTTTAATCAAGTTTTCAGGTAGTGCTCATGATGTGAAATGAGACGTGCAACCTTGTAGAATTTTAACCTAAATAAATTTCTAATACAAGATATATACAAATAATTTACTTTCAGATTTTCTCCTGTTAAAATTTTTTGTGCCTTCCCAACAATAGTTCTGAAAATTGTTGACCCAGAAAGCATAGGCAACAAAAACAAAAGTAGCCAAATGGTGATTACACCAAACTAAAAGCTTCTGGAAAGCAAAAATAGTTAACACTCCACAGAGACAATCTATAGATTGAGAGAAAACATTTGCAAGCCATACATCTGATTAGGGGCTAACATAAAAAGTATTTATATTTTGAGCTCAAACAACTTAATAGCAAGAAAACAGAAAGCTCAGTTAAAAAATGAGCAAGGAATTTGATAGGCATTTTTCAAAAGAAGACATACAAATGGGCAACATATTTATGAATAAATACTCAACATTGCTAATCATGAGGGAAGTGCAAATTAAAACCACAGTGAGATGTCATCTCACACCTATTATAAAAAAGATGAAAGGTAGCAAGTGTTGACACTGGTGTTGAGAAAAGGAAACCCTTGTATAGTATTGGTGGAAATGTAAATCAGTACAGCCATTATGGAAAAGTCTATGGAATTTCCTCAAAAAATTAAAATTAGAATTACTATATGATCCAGCAATCCTACTTCTGGGTATTTGCCCCCAAAATTTGAAATCAGTTTGTCAAAGACATGTCCTCATTCCCATGTTCATTGCAGCACTATTCCCAGTAGCCAAGATATGAAGTCAAACTAAGTGTCCATCAACAGATGAATGGATAAAGAAAATGTGGTACATATACCCAAGGGAATACTATGCAGCCTCAATAAAGAGGAAATTCTGTCATTTGTGTCTACATGGATGGAGCTGGAGAACATTTTCCTAAATGAGATGAGCCAGGCACAGAAATACAAATACCACAGATTCTCACCGATACGTGAAAACTAAAATCATTGAATTCACAGAAGCAGAGCGTAGAATGGTGGTTACAGAGGCCAGTGGTTAGGACCAATGAGGAGATGATGGTAAAAGAGTACAAAATATGTTTTAAAAAAAAGAGGAATTCTTTTTTAGTTCTATTGCACAATACAATGAATATATTTAATAATAGTGAAAAAAATTGCAAAGAGAATAAATATCAAATGTTCTTACCATAAAACATATTAAGTATTTGAGGTAATAGATATATTACCTAGATCAATTTAATTATTTAATATGTTATATTCATAAATCATAACATCACTTTGTACCACATAAATTTATAAAATTATAATTTATTAAAATGTATGTAATACTTTATAAATAAAAATTTTTACAAATTCTAATTGTCAGTTTAAAGTAAAAATTTGTTCTTGAATCACCAACTACATTGAGAATCTGATAAATACTACAGGATACCTCCCTCCTGATTGCTCTTCTGTTGAAAATTTTATGAGACCAAAGACACGTCATTCTCCTTCTCATCTCCCGATAAAGCCAACATTTTTTAACCTTTATACCAGCATCTACTTTTTATTTGAAAACAAAAGTTAGTAGTAAGTCAGGTTCAATTGGTGAAATTAAAGTCAAAGTAGGGCCAATATGATAAGTAGATCTGTTGCTTAAATTGATAGATGTTTGGGTAATTATAACTTAAGTTTAATCATAAATGCTTTGTTGCTTTTTTTTTTTGTTTCTGAAGCTATAGACTATCTCCTCAATATCATTTCCCTGTTGCCTTTGAAGATACTCTTTCTGTGGTCAAATTCTTTCTACAGGACAAAATTCTTGAACGATATAGGGTGGATTCCACCCGAATCTGTATTTCAGGTGATAGTTCCGGGGGTACATTGGCAGCATCAGTGACTCAACAGGTATGTTATATGTGTTATGCATGTTTACAGCATGCATACATACTGTAATTTGAACACAAGAGAATCATCTTATTTCAGTTACAATATATGTATTGGTCTTATGTTTTCAACTTTGAAATAGCAAAAATGAACAAACATACAAAAAACCTTCTCGTCCCTTTTTGTGTAATTATACCTTAGATAGATATGGCTTTAAAGGCATTAAGGGGACATTGCACATAATGTTAAATAAGCTCTTATTTACCCCATTAATTTTAAGAAAACTACAACAATGTCCAGGAACTACCATTTAATATGACAGAGGCTTGTCATTCTCCTTAGGTAAATTGTAAAGTCTGCTGAGCATTTGGGGTCATTGTAATCCATGTTTTCAGCTCTGTAGAGTGTCATCAGATAACGTATCAGCCCTGTGTTATGCTTGTGCAGAAGCAGCACTACTGTGACAGAGAAATTTTACCTTACGTTAAAACCCTTGTCATAAGCAACTAAGTAACTGCCCAAATAAATATTGAAAAAATGATTTCAGTCTAATATATAATTCCCACTGCCAAAACGTTTATTTAATGGAACAAAATTTACCTAAGCAGAGGAATATCCTTTTCAATGATAGAACAGCCTCTGCTTATAAAATGGATGTAGTCTCAAAAGTTAGTTTGTAAGTTCTTATTCTGCCTTTAAGTAAAAATAAAACAAAATAAAACCACAATGAATAAAGTAAACTTCTCGGCACATCCCATGTAGCATGAAAAAGAGGAAATGAACTTAAATCCTGTTCCTCTCTTCATGATCTCAGAGCCCCTCTGGGTCCTTAGCTTTGAGGATCCATGTATCTTCAGGCAGATGAAGGAAGTAGAGTTGTGGTCATGGATTAAAACCTTCCCTGTCTGCAGCAGCAAACTGATGAGCAAAGAGAGAAAGAGTCTGGGGCAGCGCTCTCAACACAGGGGAGAGGGCAGATAATGTCTAGGAGAGCTTCGAAACAAGCAGAGCAGTGTGGAGGGTGGAGTAAGGGATTAAATGCTTATGTGCAGTTACTCCTAGGCCAGGTGTTTGTATGCAAAGCTTTGAATGTAATACTTTTTAAGTTTTTAAGAAGGTTTTTGAAGATTATTTCAATAATATCGATAGTGTGCGTTACCTATCTCTAAACTGGTCATTTCAACTTTTAAGGTAACAGTCCCTCACTTTATTAAATTATAAAATTCTGATTAAACCAATAACTTAAATTCTTAATACATTAATTCATACAAAGCTCATAAAGTACTAAAAAGCTTTTTAGAAATTACTATTTGAATATTCTTTTTTATGTGGAATGATGATCATCACACAAATAGTGGATAAGAGAAGAATAAAATAAAAGGTTTTATTAACAAACCTGCAAAGTAGGAAGTGATTTTTCTAAAACAAAACAAAAAAAGAGATATAGACTGCAGCTCAAAAGATGTGTACTCCCTGGTTTTAGATAAACTCAAAACTTCTTACTGCCAATATCTGTTCTGAATTGCAGTGCAGAGAAATTCTTGGGGCACACCACTTCTTCCAGAGTTAGTCTTACTGCCTAAGGTAGATTTTCAGAAGTAGAAAAACTTGGTATTTAAGATTTGAGAGACATATTGTTTGTTAAATAAGCTTTGCCAGTTTGCTTAGACAGGAAAAATGTAGATAGATGTTGTATTCATTCCATTCCCACATGCAGTACATAATCATATTTACAATGATCTTTTTATTTTACAGTGGTAAAGGGATGTTATTTCCACTATAGTTTTGATGTACCTTTCTTTCACTACCAGTAAAATAGAATACTTTTTACTGGTAAAATGAAAAATGTGAATAATTTTATTTCCTCCTTAATAAGCTCTCTATTAATAATCTTTGATAATTTGTTTCACCATATTTTTCTTTGAAGAGTAGAATTATTTGTTAACTAAAGATGACCTTTGTAATTTATTTTTGCTAGTCTGTTTGTATTATTTGCATGGAAAATAGACTTGTTCATCTTTTTAAATTTTTTTCTGTTTTTACACTTAGAAAACTTTTAAACTTGTATAATATTGAAAAATCTTGGTTCTCATTATTTTTCTTTTTTTTTTTTTCCCCATTTATTTATTTTATTGCATTTTACATTTTGGGGTACATGTGAAGTTTTCTCATTATTTTTCTTTATTATTTTTCCCATTGCCTTTAAGCTTAGAAAAACTTTCTGGTTTAGAAACTTGATAAAATTGTTTCATATAAAGTATATATTTATTATCTATACATCTACATATAATCTATTCTATCTCTAAAATAATTAATATACTAAAATAAATAATATATAATGCCTCTGTGTTACCAACATTGCGGCCTTTGATTGGCTTTCATATCCTGTGGAGCTAATATTTTCGATTATTATTCCTATTTTAATTTAACATTTATTATTTCTTTTCACCTGCCATACAACATCAGACTTTACCTATGTCTTTTCAAACAAAAATGGAGCCAAGCTAATAGTTGGCCTGCTAGGACATGAATATTTTCAGAAAAGATAATTCTTTTCCATTGCCTATAGTGATAATACTAAATATAATTAATGTTTATTGAACACTTACTGCATTCCTGGAACTCTTCCTCACTAGTTTCATCTCATTTTCACCATATAAAAACCATATACAGTATTGACTAATAAAATCATTAATTTTGAGATCAGAAAACTGAAGCTTTGCTGTTGATAAAGACATACCTGAAACTGGGAAGAAAAAGAGGTTTAATTGGACTTACAGTTCCACTTGGCTAGGGAGAATTCAGAATCACATCAGGAGGTTAAAGGCATGTCTTACATGGCAGCGGCAAGAGAATATGAGGAAGAAGCAAAAGAGGAAATCCCTGATAAACCTATCAGATCTTGTGAGATTTATTCATTATCACAAGAATAAAAAACACCAGCCCCCCATTATTTTAATTACCTCTTCCTGGGCTCCTCCCACAACACAGTGGGAATTCTGGGAGATACAATTCAAGTTGAGATTTGGGTAGGGACACAATCAAACCATATCAGTGGGCATTCTTGTCATGTTCCAGATCTTACATCAAAGCTTTCTTTCAGTTTTTCACCATTCAACATGATACTACCTGTGGGTCTGTCATATATGGCTTTTATTATGTTGAGGTATGTTCCTTCTGTGCCAAGTTTTTGTAGAGTTTTTATCATGAAGAGATGTTGAATTTTATCAAATGCTTTTTAAGCATCAATTGAATTGATCATATGGTCTTCATCCTTCATTCTGTTGTTATTATGTGTCACATTGATTAATGTATGTCAACTTGTCCTTCCATTCCTGGAATAAATCCCAGTTGGTCATAATGAAGGATCTTTCTAATGGATTGTTGAATTTGTTTTGCTAGTATTTTGTTGAGGATTTTTACACCAATATTTATCAGAGATATTTCCCTGTAATCAAAAAAAAATTTTTTTTCTCAGGTTTTGGTATCAGGGTAATACCAACCTCATAGGACGAGTTTGGAAGTATTCCATCCTTTAATTTTTGGAATAGTTTGAGTGGTTGATGTTAGACTTTCTTTGAATGTATGGTAGAATTCCACAGTGAAGCCATCAGGTCCTGGGCTTTTCTTTGCTTAGAGAATTTTTATTATGGCTTTAATCCCATTACTTGTTTTTGGTCTGTTGAAGCTTTGGACTTCTTCTTGGTTCAATCTTAGTAGGTTGTATGTATCTAGGAATTTTTCCATTTTTTTTCTAGATTTTTCAATTTATTGGCATATAATTGCTCATAGTAGCCACAAATGATCCTTTGAGTTTCTGCAGTATCTGTTGTATTGTCTCCTTTTCATTTAAAAAAAATTTATTTAGGTATTCTCTGTTTTCTTCTTAGTTAGGCTAAAGGTTTGTCAATTTTGTTTAACTTTTTTTTTTTAAAGAACAGCTTTTTGTTTCATTGATCTTTCGTATCATGTCCTTCATTTATTTCTGCTCTAATCTTCTTCTTCCTCTTCCTCTCCTCCTTCTTCTTCCTCTCCCTCCTCCTCCTTCTCCTCCACTTTTTCTTCTGCTTCTCCTGCTTCTTCTTCTTCTTCAAGAGATTTTCACTCTGTCACCCAGGCTGGAGTCCAATAGTGAGATCTTGGCTCACTGTAACCTCTGGCTCCTGGGATCAAGCAATCCTTCTGCCTCAGCTTCCCTCATAGCTAGGACTGCAGGCATGTGCCACCATGTCTGTCTAATTCTTGACTTTTTAGTAGAGACAGGGTTTCACTATATTGGCCAGGCTGATTTCAAACTCCTGTCCTCAAGTTGTCTGCCTGCCTCAGCCTCCCAAAGTGCTGAGATTATAGGCATGAACCATGACACCCAGCTCTTATTTTTCTTCCACTAATTTTGAGTTTGAATTTTTCTTGCTTTTTTACATCTTCAAGAAGCATCATTAGATTGTTTATTTAAAATTTTTCCTCTTTTTTGATGTGGCACTTATAACTCTAAAATTCCCTCTTAGTACTGCTTTTGTTATATCCTGCAGGTTGTTATGTTGCATTTCCATTGTCATTTGTTTCAAGAAAATTTTCTATTTTCTTCTTAATTTCTTCATTGACCCACTGGTAATTCAGGAGCATATTGCTTAATTTTCATGATCTGTAAGTTTTCAAAATTCCTCTTGTCATTAATTTCTAGTTTCATTCCATTGTGGTCAGAGAAGATGCTTGATATTATTTCAATTTATTTGAATGTTTTAAGACTGGTTTTGTGACTTAACATATAGTCTACCATTGAGAATGATCCATGTGCTGAGGAAAAAATATGTATTCTGTAGCCCTTGGATAACATGTTCTGTAAATATCTGTTGCATCCATTTGTCTATAGTGCAGATTAAGTCTGATGTTTCTTTGTTGATTTTCCGTCTGAAAGATCTGTCCAGTGCTGAAAGTGGAGGTGTTGAATTCTCCAGATATTATTGTGTTAAGGCCTATCTCTCTCTTTAGCTGTAATAATATTTTCTTTATATATCTGTGTGCTCCAGTTTTGGGTGCATATATATTTACAATTGTTATATTCTCTTGCTGAATTGACTCATTATTTTGTGACTTTCTTTATCTCTTCCTATAATTTTTGTCTTGAAATCTATTTTGTCTGATATAAGTATAGTGTATCCTGCTGATTTTTGTTTCCATTGGAATGGAAGACCTTTTGCCATCCCTTTATTTTCAGTGTATGTGAGTCTTTATAAAGTGTGTTTCTTATAAGTAACAGATTGATAGGTCTTGGTTTTTTATCCATTCAGCCAATCTATGTCTTTTGATTGGAGAGTTTAGTCCATTTACATTCAATACTGTTATTGACAAACAAAGACTTACTCCTTCATTTTGTTATTTGTCTTTCTGGATGTTTTGTGGTCTTCCCTTTCTTCTTTCTTTCCTTCTTGTCTTCCCTTAGTGAAGGTGATTTTCTCTGGTGATATGATTTAGCACTTAATTTTTACTTTTTGTGTATCTGTTGTATGTTTTTTGCTTTGAAGTTACTATGAGGCTTGCAAATACTATCTCTAATGCATTATTTTAACCTGATAACAACTTAACACTATTTTTATAAACAAATAAGCAAGCAAAAAGAAAACTTTACCTCCTAACTTCATTCCCTGGTATTTTAACTTTTGTTCTTTCTAATTATATCTTATTGTAATGACTATGTCTTGAAAAGTTGTTGTAGTTATTATTTTTGATTGGTTCATCACTTAGTCTTTCTGCTTAGTATAAGAGTAGTTTATACCCCACAGTTACAGTGTTGTAACATTCTGTGTTTTTCCATGTACTTAGTATTACCAGGGAGTTTTGTACCTGCAGGTGATTACTTATTGCTCATTAACATCCCTTCTTTTTGATTGAATTATTCCCTTTAGCATTTCTTGTGGTACCTGTCTCATGTTGATAAAATCCTCAGCTTCTTCTGGGAAAGTCTTTATTTCTTCTTCACGTTTGAAGGATATTTTCACTGGATATACTATAATATGGTAGAAGTTATTTTCCTTCAGCATTTTAAATATGTCATGCCATCTCTCCTAGCCTGTAAGATTTCCACTGAAAAGTCTGCTGCCAGATGTATTGGAGCTCCACTCTATATTATTTGTTTTTTTTCTCTTGCTGCTTTTAGGACTCTTGCTTACCCTTGACCTTTGGGAGTTTGATTATTAAATTCCTTGAGGTAGTTTTGGTGTTAAATCTGCTTGGTGTTCTATAACTTTCTTATAGTTGGATATTGATATCTTTTTGTTGGTTTGGTAAATTCTCTTTTATTATCCCTTTTAACAAGCTTTCTACCTCTATCTTTTTCTCTACCTCCTCATTAAGGCCAATAACTCTTAGATTTGTTCTTTTGAGACAATTTTATGGGTCCTGTAGGCATGCTTTATTGTTTTTTATTCTTTTTTCTTTTGTTTTCTCTGACTGTGTATTTTTAAATAGCCCTTTTTCATCCTCACTAATTCTTTCTCCTCCTTGATTAATTCTGCTGTTAAAGGACTCTGATGCATTCTTTGGTTTGCCAGTTGCATTTTTCAGCTCCAGAATTTCTGCTCAATTCTTTTAAATCATTTCAATCTCTTTGTTATATTTATCTGATAGAATTCTGAAATCCCTCTCTGTGTTACGTTGAATTTCCTTGAGTTTCTTCAGCACAGGTATTTTGAATTCTCTGTCTGAAAGGTCACATATCTCTGCTTCTCCAGGATTGGTGCGTGGTGCATTGGTTCATTTAGTGAGGTTATGTTTTCCTGAATGGCGTTGGTGCTAGATGTTCTTCAGTATCGAGGCATTGAAGAGTTAGGTATTTATTATAGTTTTCAATGTCTGGGATTATTTGTAGCCCTCTTTCTTGGAAGGCTTTCTAGATATTTGAAAGGACTTGGGTGTTGTGATCTAAGCTGTATCTACTTTAGGGGGCATCCTAAGTCCAGTAATGCTGTTGTTCTTGCAGACTCATAGAGGTACTGCCTTGATGGTCTTGGACAAGATCTGGTAAAATTATCTGGATTACCAGTCAGTGACTCTTCTTCCCTTTCCTTCCCTTACTTTCTATCAAACTAATAGAGTCTCTCTGTCTGTTCTGAATCACCTAAAGCTGGGGCTGGAGTGACACAAGCATCCCGGTGGCCACCACTACTGGAACTGTTCTTGGTTAGACCTGAAGCTAAAACAGTGCTGGGTCTCACTCACCTTCAGGGCAGTGAGGTCCTCCAGCTGGAGTACATCCAGAGGTGCTATCTGGATATCAGGAACAAGAACCAAAAACCTTAGAAGTCTAACTGATGTTCTATTGTATTGCAGCTGAGCGGACACTTAAACTATAAGACACAGTTTTTCCCACTCTTCCCTCTCCATTCCAAAGGCAGAAGAGCCTCACTCAGCAGCCACTGCTTCCAGGTCATGAGGAGTCATGCCAGACTACCAGCCAATGTCCTCTTAAGGCACAAGGGCCCTTAAGTCAGCTTGTGGTGAATGCTGCCTGGCCTGGGACTCACCCTCTAGGACAGCAGGATTCCCAAAAGCCCACCTGGCATTCTGCTTCCCTGTGGCCATGCTGGTACCTACAGTGCAAGACCAAGTCCCCTTTACTTTTCTCTTTGCTTTTCTCAAGCAGAAGGGTTTTTGCCCCATAGCCACCACAGTTGGAAATGTGCTGAGGGCCACCTGAAGCCAGTAAGTCTCAAAGGCTTACCCAAGGTCCTTGGTGTAGTACCTGGGTATCCATGCTGGTTATTCAGGGCCCAAGTGCTCTTCAGTTAACAGGTGATGAATACTACCAGGACTGGGACCTTTTCTTCAAGGCAGCTTGTTACCTTTTGGCCTGGAGTGTAATTAGACATGTCATCTAGGAACTAGGGGCTGGATTAGGGCCCTCATGACTCTGTCCAGTGAGCTGGTATCCAAGATGCAAACAGAGTTCCCCCTACTCTTCTCTCTCCTCTTCTCTCCTCAAGCAGAAGGAAGGGGTCTCTTTTGGAGCCCCAGCTGTGCAGCCTGGGGTTAGGAGAGGGGTGGTGCCAACATTTCCTAGGCTGCCCCATCTTATGTCTCAGTATGTCATGTGCAACCCTAGTCCATTGACTCTGGGCCTAGTTCAGTACTAGGCCTTGCCTAAGTGTTACTGTCCTTATGGCCTACACTGCCTTTCAAATTTACTTGGACACATGGAGCACCGTAGCCCTTGGTGCAAACACTCAGGTTCTGACTGCTGAAATCCAAGATTCGATACGAAGTTAAAACAAGGTACTGTGATTGTACACCTGATTTTTTATTCTTAGGGAGATGCTTTTTTGCATGTTCAATTTGGTGTTCCTATGGAGAAGACGATTGGTGGAGGCTTCTATTTGGCCATCTTGAATAAAACAGTTTAATGTTCCTGAGATGAAGTATAAATATTTTGAAAATAGTCATTGAGCCCGGTGTTGGTTTTATAACTTTATCTTATAATTACTCATGTTATTGAAGTGAAGACTTGAACTTCTATAGTTTAAAAACCTTTGACTAATTCAAATTCTATTATATATTTTCAGCTAAAGAATGACCCAGTATTCAAAAATAAAATTAAGGCACAAGCTTTAATTTACCCCTTTTTACAAATGATTGATTCCTTCATGCCATCTCACCGAGAAAATGAACATGGCCTGCTTCTAACAAGGGATATTGCAATTAAAATTGGAGCCTTGCATGTGACCAAAGATGAAGCACTTTCTCAGGCATTAAGAAAAAACAAACATATGCCTCAAGAATCAAGGCATCTATTCAAGTTTGTTAACTGGAGTACCTTTCTTCCTGATAAGTATAAAAAGAACCATATTTATAAGGAACCAATTCTTGGAAGATTTAACTTATCATATCCAGCACTTTTGGATAGTAGGTTATCACCCTTGTTAGTCAATGATTCCCAGTTACAAAAGTTGCCATTAACTTATATCCTCACCTGTCAACATGATATTCTAAGAGATGATGGACTTATATATGTCGCACGACTTCAAAATGTTGGAGTTAACGTTGTTCATGATCACATAGAGAATGGATTCCATGGAGCTCTATCATTCATGACATCACCATTTTATTTACTCATAGGCATTGGAATAAAAGATAAGTATATTACTTGGCTAGAAGAAAATCTATAAATCCATAAATCATACATGTCAGCAGATAATCATTTAGTTAGTATTATAATCCAAAGATTATGTTTTAAAGTCTTGTCAAAGTTTAAATCAGAGTAACTTCAAATCTAAGTTTAAATTGTGTACCTTTGAACAAATTATTTATTTTTTCTACTCTTTAACCTTGCTAAAGTGACGACATTAGTGTATTATTCCCATTTCATATAATTTGCTTGTTAAACACTAAATATCCAATAATATCAGTAAAGTATAAAGTGAGTATGGTTATAGGCAAAGTAGGCATAACATTTTCTGGGCAGTGATAGGAATGGTAATGGCGAGTGAGGAGAAAATTTAAGGCAGGAAAATTGCAATGACCTTTGTATGAGGATATCACTACATTATATTGCAGCCATTTTTTCTATTAGGTATGGCCCATACATTATTTACATCTGCCCAATGTAAATTCCATTAGTTTTTCCCCATTCATTTAATAAAAACAAAGTCTGATTTCAAATGTATTGCTAGGATTCTTTGCCTATAGAAGAAGAAAAAAAATTAACTTCTGGACTCTAAATTATTTCTATAGCCTGAAATGTTCACCCTACTCAGACTTTTAGCAAAGTCACTACAAACTTTTAGCAAATTTTACTACATTGATTGCTATGTGCTGATTATTAATCCAAGGAGCTTCCTAACAAACTATACATGTCAGCCAAAGTTATTTATTCTATTATTGTGAATTCCAGGTTGAATCATATATCCTCATGCAGGATATGTAAGTAGCAAGATAATCTCTAGAACTCTTTCCTGTGATGATGAGTTCAATGCTCATGTAAGCCTATTCCAACCCCATAACTAAAATGCATTCCCATTACGAGGCATTAGAAGTAATGTCTAATTTTTGAGGTCCTTGTGATGCTGCTGTTTGCCTGATGTTGTTTTCTCTGTTCTGGGTCTTTTATAAATGCTCAGTAAATATGGTAATGTGTAAATTTACTTGTTTCTGTGGATTTGATTGATAACTAAATACCAAAATTTTTTCTTTTGATCTGCCGCTTATTCACTTGCTGTTTGGTCATCTCAACAATAATCTGTTCACTACTTTTTAGCAAATTTTACCATATACATCTCTTCACTAAAATTGAAATAACTGAGTTATATTTCACAAGTTTGAGAGTTTGTTGATGCATATGTTTTCTTTGCTGTTAGTTGTTCCATGAGGTCATAGTTAAAGCTATGACCTCCTGTGCAATGACTGGTTGTTCCACTGATAAATCACAAGGGACATTGATAAACTCACTGTAAACCAGAATTGACAAAAATTTTGTTTGCCTGACTTAACTATTACTCATTTAAGTCATGTGAGTAGGTATTATGTGTTCAAGGTTTGTTTCGCAAACATTGTACACCAGGAAAAGTCTGTAGACTAATTGCAGCGTTCATGCATGTATTTGTTCATTTATTCATTCACAAACTTCATTGAGTATTTTCTGTAATGGTTAAATTTCAAATAAATCATGAGCATGGAAAAAGATTAGAAAACTGTCAGTTTTTTGGTTCACAAGGTAAATATTTTGAAGTAAGTTATTTAAACATTAAACACACTTATAGAGCACTGAACATATAAAAGTAAGGAAGAATTAAATATGAATTATATAAATTCAGTCACCACCCAGATTATCAGTCTTCCAGTTAATATATATGATTGAACATCAATTTTAGGATAATATGTAATATGTTTCTCTAGAGACTTGTATAATATTTAAGCAAATTGCTAGTGACAGAGTAATGTTGTATCTGATATGTTTTGGATGTAGATACAGAATTACCAGTTAATTAAAAACATAAAGGAAATAATTATTTCCTGAGATATAAAGGGGTCAAAAAACCCCTCTTACTGGAAAAAATAAAATTAATAGAATACTTAGCATTAAAGTAACTGGAAGTTGATTGATGGTCTCTTACAAAGGTATCAGAAGCAGATGAGTCTGTAGCTCATTTTATCACATATTTCAAATCAATTCATGCAAATGCTCATCAAAATATTTTGCATACAGTAAAAAGTTAAAAGGCTGTGCAACTTATTTCATTAATTCAGCATAATTTGTATACTAAATTTTAATAAAAATAACGAATAAACTTTATTATATAAAGAAAATATGGTGTATATACACAGCATAATAAAAGAGAATGAAAAATTTTAAAAGTATGAAATTCTACCATTTGCTTGCAATGTGGATGATCCTAGAGGCCACTATGAAATAAATCAGGCACAAAAAGGTAAAGATTACCTTCCTGTTCTTACTCATATATAGGTGCTAAAAATTTTTGAGCTTATAGGAGAGACGAATAGACTTGTGGTTATTAAAGGATGGGAAGGTAAGGGAAAGAGGAGGATAGAGAGAGGTTGGTTAATGGATACAGAGCAACAAGTAGATGAGAAGAATACTGTTCTAGTGTTCTGAAGTGCAGTAGGATGAATATTGTTAATGATAATTTAGCATTTTTAAAAAGCTAGAAGACAGGATTTTGAATGTTCGCAACACAAAGAAATGATAAATGTCTGAAATAATGATATGCTAAATACCTTGATTTGATCATCATACACCGTGTACATGTATATAAATATTATTCTCTATCCCAGAAATATGGGCCATTGTTATGTGTCAACTAAAAACAAAATGGAAAAGAGAAAACAAAGCAGAAGATAAAAAGAAACTCCATCATAAATATAGATTAAAAATTCTGTATGATGTTCCATCAAAGAGAAACCAAAATAAAGGTACACTGTGACCAAACAGGGCTTATTCCAGTAATGCTAAGGTTTATCAGTCAGGAAATATATCCAACAATTAAAAAATTAACAGTGGAAAACAACATAATAAAATCAATACATAATGAATAAATACTTGATAAAATTCACATTATTTTAATTTAAATAAAATTCAAAGTAAGATATAAATAACTTTAAAATAAAAAGTTTAATTGCAAATATCCAACAGTAAGTATATAAAAAATAATGAAACAGATAAAGGCAGAGCAAGATGGTGGAACTGAAGCCTCTCTCTGCAAGAACACAAATTGAACAACTATTCACATTAAAAAAAAAGCACGTTTTTAAAAATCCAAAAATCAAGCAAGCAGTCACAGTACCTGGTTTCAACTTCGTATCACTGAAAGAGTCACCAAAGTGGGGAGCAAAGAGATTCTTGAATCATCTACAACAGTCTTCCCCCGGAGACAGAATCTGTGTTCTTGGGAGAAGGGGGTGTGCAGTAATTGTGGAGTTTTTGCGTTGGAACTTAGCTGCCCTATAATGGCAAAAAGCATCACAGGGCAGAATTCAGCTGACACCCATGGAGGAAACATTTAGATGAGGCCTAGACAGAGAGAAATTGCCAATCTCTGTGGTCAGAATTTGAATTTGGGCAGGGCTTGCTGATACGGAGCAAGGAGGCCTTGCTGATATGGAGGCCTCTGATGAATGGAGGAACACCAGGGTCCTTGGTCTAGCGCTGATAGGGTTAATGACACAGACACACATGGAGTAGTTTTAAGGAGTGAAAAGTTTAATAGGAAAGAAAGGAGAAAGAAAGAAAACAACTCCCCCATACAGAGACAGTGGTAGGGAGACTTGGAACAAAGTGAGAACCCAAAAGTGGTTGGTTATATTGGGAGGCTGGAGGAAGTAGTGTTTGGTTTGCATAGGGCCTAGGAGATTGATTTGACCGGGTGGTCATTTACATAGCCCGTGAAAAACCTAGTCCTTTCACCTTAGATTTTAATATGCAAATGTAGGTCACCATGATGTTCTGAGCACATAGTATTATCCGAAGGTGATTATGACACTTGGCTCACATGCTGATAAGGAGGAGAGGTGGGAATAGCCATACTGGCCATGTTGGATGGACCTAGTTTTTAATTGCCTGCATTTGCATATCAAAGCTTGCCAGCCTGGCTCTTTAAGCTGCCTTTCTGTTAGAAAGGAAATGGTTCAGAGGTTGTTTCTGTTAAAAGAAAAATTTCCACTGGGAACCTTTACTCTATCTACCTGCCTAAAATTATTTCTTAATAACTCCTGCATTATTGTCACCATGCACTATACTGTTCTGGGATCCTAAATAAACGTGAAAGGCAGTCTAGGTAACAAGGACTGCAATTCCTGGGCAAGTCCTGGTGCTATGCTGGACTTGCAGCCAGTGGACTTGGGGTGCAAATGACCCAGAGGCACCAGCTGGGGTGGCCAAAAGAGTGCTGGAAACCTCTCTCAACCCTAGGCAGTGCAGCTTGCAGCTCCAGGAGAGAATACTTTCTTGTACTTGAGAGGAGAAGGGAGAGGAAAGAGAACGTTGTCTTGCAACTTGAATACCAACTCAGCCACAGTAGAATAAAGCACTAGGCAGAGTACCAAGGCATCCATTCCAGGCGCTAGCTCCACTCTGAGCCAGAAGGAAGCTCACTGCCTTGAAGGGAAGGACCAGTCCTGAGAGAATTCATCGCCCTCTGACTAAAAAGTTCTTAGGTCCTGAATAATCAGCAGTGGTAGTCAGGCAGTACTTGCAGTGGACCTTAGGTGAGACTTAGAGACGTTTTCGGGCTTCAAGTGTGACCCAGGACATTCCCAGCTGTGGTGGTGAGAGAGGGATTCTTTCTTCTTGAGAAAGCATGAAGGAAGAATTTCAGCCCATTACATTAGTTAATTCCTTATTAAAGTAGTTCAGATTTTCCCACCAGTGGACCTCTTTTCAGTCCTCTTGACATGAATCTGGAAATCTTTGAGCACTTCCTTGCTGTCTGGTATGTTGGTATTTTCCAGGCTCACATTATTTATTCCCTGCACAGGCCTGTTATTAGCTGTTTATTCCCAAATATCAAGTTTCCATTTACTATCTGGCTTAATTTGATGAAAATGATATTTCAATACTATTATCTGAGCACAAGGTCTTTAAAGTGAACACAAATAGGAATTTTCTAAAAATACTTAAAGCAATTCTTGACTCTGATATTTTTTAGCTGCAATTCAAGAACAGAGTTTTTACCTGATCTCTTTTATATCACATCTCTTTTTTTTCACATTAAGAATTCAAGAATATAGGCTATTAACAGACATATAATGAGAAAATTAAAAGAGCTACAATTTTAAATACTTTCCAGTTTGCTTTTTCTCACCTTAAAAATTAAGCAGTCTCAGAACAGCATTATGAATACTATCACCACTAATTCTGATTACTGAAAATAGTTGTTTGTCTTTTTACTCTTTTCTTTTTCCCCTACTTAATCTAGTTGCACTTCGTCTACACTGCCAGATCAAAATGCCCCCACATGCTATTCTCTCTCCTTTAACAATGATTCTTCTTCATAAATGTATTAAATAACAATACATTTCATGATGCCAATCAATACCTATGTTGCTGTATCTCTATTAATTTTGATTGTATGACAGTCATTCTCTACTAGGTTCCTTTTGAAGCAGGAAAGTTCCTCTTGCCCCCCTCACAGGGTGTGCAATGGGGTACGGCTTGCTTCTTCAGTGCCTCACTGCTCAAATCTGTAGGAGGGGCATACAGACCGGCAGGCTGTGAGGCTCTAACTCCATGGCAGTGTCTAGAGTCTAGGGGGTGAATCTTTACAGCCGAAGCCCCAGTGGACATGTGTCACAGGGACTCTTTTAGTTTGCCGTCTATAGGCAGTTTGTGTTAACCAGCTCAGTTAGACTCTCTACCTTGTTGCAAAGACAGAGGGCTTTCTGTATCCTGGGTTCTTGCCTTGGTGCACCAGAAGAATTGGATCACACATGGACATGGAGAATGAGTGCAGAGTTTTATTGAGTGGAAGTAGCTCTCAGCCAATGGGGAGCCAGAAGGGAGATGGTTTTCCCCCGGAGTTGGGCCACTTGGCAGTCCCGGCTCTCCTCTAACTGCCCCAGCCAAACTCTGCCTTGTTCCACCAGTCAATGGCCTGCCAGCCTGCCAGTGCCTGTCAGCATGCTTTTCCACCAGCATGCTCTCAATGACCAGCCGCTTGTGTTTTCTTCTGCCAGTCTGCTCCTCTCAACCTCCAGCCACTTCTGTTTGCCCACTAGAGTCTTGAGGATTTTTATAGGCACAGGATGGGGGCATGGTGGGACAGGGTGGTCTTGGGAAATGCAACATTTGGGTGCAATGGCAGAAGTGCCTGCCCTCATTTAGGTCCGTGAGGGTGGAGCCCTAGCCAGAGACTATGCCCTCTTTTACCCAGCACTTCTCTCCCTCGCTTCTGTATCATTTAAAGGGACCACACTCTTCCCTTCCCAGTACTTCCATATCACATTGGAAGTGTTCCTGAGTACAATACTTACTGAGTTCTTATATGTTGAAAAATTATGAATATTAAATTCTTAACTCACATTTACCTTTATTACATATGTAGATATACTGTATTTTCTTCTGGCATAAAGAATGTCTGTGAAATTACAACGATAATCTAATTACTTACTTTATAAGCCAAATGATCTTTTCATCTGGATACACAAAATGTTTTTTTATTTTTTTTCTTTAGAGTACAGTAATTTTATAAGAATATGTCTTTGTGTTGACCATTCTGATTCATATTCCCAGGTACATGGTGTGATTTTTCATTAGGCATTTCCAAGTCTTTTTTATTTCAGCAAAGTTTCTTGAATTGCAGTTGTTAATTTTTTTTTTTTCTGTTGCCTTCTGTTTTTGTTAGTTTATTTTGTTTTTCTTGAGGCAAGGTTTTGTTCTGTCACCCAGGCTGGAGTGCAGTGGCGTGATCCTGGCTCACTGCAGACTTAACCTCCCAGGCTCAATCAATCCTCCCTCCTCAACCTCCTGAATTGCTGGGACTACAGGCATGTGGCACCATGCCGGGCTAATTTTTCTATTTTTTTTGGTGGAAATGGGGATCTCAGTATGTTGCCTAGGCTGGACTTGAACTTGTGGACTCAAGTGATCCTCCAGCCTTAGCCTCTCAAAGTGGCCATGTTTTTTTTTTTAAATGACTGCTTTGTCCATGAGATGGCTCTTCTTTGCTTATCTTTAAAATTTATCACTTTCTCTTGAATTTCATTTATCTCTTTTTTGATATTTAATATTTTATTCCTTTTCATTTTGCATTTTTTGTTGTGATTTGTTGTGTTTTCCCCATTTGTTCTATTTTAGTTTTTATGTCTATGTTTTGGTTACTTTGTATGAGATTTGACTTTGATACTATTCAATTTGGATTTCATTTGGTTCTGAACTTATAGAAGGAAACAGTTCAGATATCTTCTCTGATATCACAGAGTTCCCTCTTCAGGTTTTGGAAAGCGTTAAAATAAAAAAGTACAGTGGCTTGCTTTCAGATGTTTTTCAGTTCAGTAACCTTTCCCCACTTTTATCTGGACCTCTGCTCATGGCCCCTTTGTTGTTCACATCCTCCTGAGCTTGTATATCACTCCCATCAGTTTCTACTCTGTGGGGTTCTATCCTTCATGGAAGACAGAGCTGGGCAGATCCAGGCTTTACTGGAGCTAGATTGTTCCATTGTTTCAGACTGGGCCTCTTTAACTCAGCTGCTGTTTGAATGGACAAAATTCTTCCCAATTTACCTACTCTTCTCAACTTGGCCTCCTGTGTTTTTCAGTGACTACCTGTTAACTAATTTTTGATACCCTTGTTATTTGATCTGTCAGACGGCCTCTGCTTTCCTCTATATTCTCCTGCCTAGATGCTGATAACATGCCAGTTTTGTGCCTATTAATATGCTTTGTTTCCATTCTTATATTTTGAGATTTGCGGGGATACTTAGCCAGTTTTGTTGTACACATCATCAATTTCATTTTAGTTTTGATATGTAGTTACTCCATTTGTTTATATATAGATACCAATAAGTCCTAAAAACTGCCTGCTGCTTGTTACCTCCAGTTTTCCAAAATTTCTAAACTTTATCCTTTAACTGAAAACTATGCTTCATCTCTATTTTACAAAAATTCTAGTATAATTGTATTGGTATAGATGATCTTATTGTTTTCTTTTATATCTATATTGATGTTCTGTTTTCTAATTTTAAATTTATTTTCAATACTTAGCTGATTTATATCATTTAAGAATCAAATTTATATAAAAAGAAAACATGGAAAAGGGATGGTCACATTCTTGTTACTTTTCACACTTTTTCCTGCATCCCCACAACTATATGTAACTTTTATTAATTGTGTGACATTTGACCTTGCTGTTTTTCTGTTGCTCATTTTCCTAGTTTTTCCTTATAAGAAAATACAATTATATATTCTTTTTTTGTATAAGTAAGTTATTACATGCATAATTCTCCACACTTTATTTTTTACCTAATTATATACTATGAAGAAAATTTTAAATAACTATCTAGCTTCCACTTTGTTTGAATATCTGCATAATATCCTATTGTGTGGAGGTGCAACAGTTCTTTAACCAGTCATCCATAGGTGGGCACTTGGGACACTTACTACATTTTTCTGTTAAAAAGAATATCACAAAGAAACATTTAGTTATATGTACATAATTTCACACATGTTGATTTGTATAACGAATTCTCTGAAATGTGATGTTTGGATCAAGGTGGAATATATAGTTATATTATTAGGTTCTACAATTGTCTTTCCTATGGTTTCACCATTTTGTGCTAGTGTATTAGTGCATGAAAGTAGTTTTTTTCCACCATGCTGCCTTTGGAATGAGTTGTCGATCTTTTGATTTTTCACAATTAATTTGGAAAAAAATGCATTTCACTGGAATATTATGAGGATATTATACATGATACTAAACTTCTTTTAACATGTGGCAAGACAATTTGTATTTCCCTTGGCTTTGAATGTGCATTCATAAACTTCATTGATTTCCTATTGCATTGTTGGTAGTATTATTCTCAATATACAGAGCATTTATATATTATGGGACTATCTGTTCTTCTGTATTACATGTTCCACATGTTTTAAATGCTTTTACATTTGTCTTTTTCTTACTGGGAACTTTGCATTTGGATGAACTCTTTAACTGAGGAAGTCAACAGACCTGAAGCTCTGGACCAGCAATCTCAGCTCATGTGATAGTGAGCAAAGAATTGCAAATTAACACCAAAATGCAAGCTCATAGCAAAATTTATTGAAGCACAGTAATACATTCTCAGAGAAAGAGCAGACTGATTTCTGCAAAGTGAAATTTGCAGTTTTTCCTTACAAAACTCAAGGGGCTTTTATGAGAGTTTTGTGGGGAGGAGTTTAGGTTTGGGCTATGTCAGAGTGACAGGATGATGTCATTTGATTGGCAGTCTATAGTTAAATAGTTAAAATTAAACTGCACACGTTCTTATCCATAGATTGTCAAGAAAAACCCACTGGATGGATAAAACCACATGTAAATGTTATTATAATGATGGTCTAATGAGCTTGGGGTGAACTTCAGGACACAGTTCCATGCTACTGGGCATGCACCACTTTAGGGAATTTCCACTTGTTCCCTGTTTATCTTTTTCCAATATGGGCCAGCCACAAACTTTACCACCAACTCGATTTCTTACAATGGAGTTAGGGCAGTTCTGGGGCTGAACTTAGGTAGACCATAGGCTGCTGTCTTAGTGACAGCCTTTTTGTTCTCTTCCTTTACCCCCTCCTAGCTGCTAATGTCTATCTAACTACCTAAAATTTTTATTATATGTTGTATTAGTCCATTTTTTTTCCACTGCTGTAAAGATACTACATGAGGCTGGGTAATTTATAAAGGAAAGAAGTTTAATTGACTTACAGTTCCACATGGCTGAGGAGGCCTCACAAAACTTACAATTGTGGTGGAAGGTAAAGGGGAAGAAAGGCATGTCTTAAATAGTGGAAGGCAAGAGAGAGCACAAAGGTGAAGAAGAACTCCCAAGCACTTATAAAACCAGATCTTGTGAGAACTCACTCATTATCATGAGAACAGTATGGGGGAAACCACTCTTATAATCCAATAACCTCCTACCAGGTCTCTTTCTCCACATGTGGGGATTACAATTCAATATGAGATTTGGGTGGGGACACAGAGCCAAACCATGTCATATGTAGAACTTGCTCACTGTGAATTTAAGTTTTAAAAAAATTTTCTTGTCAAATCTATCAATCTTTTTAATAACCATGTCTAGGTTTCAAATAACCATTAAAACAAACTTCCCCTTTGTTTTAACAGAGTTTACTCATTTTTTTTCAAGTACTTGCCTAGTTTTCTTTTGGTTTCTTTGTTTATTTCTGTTGTGGTAAAATACACCTAATATTTATTATGTTAACTACTCATAAATGTTCAATTCAGAGACATAAAATACCTTCATAATGTTTTGCAACCATGACCACTATCTATATCCAGAACTTTTTAGAATCATTCTCAACAAAATTGTGTACCCATTAGTCCATAAGTCCCTTTCCCAACCTCTCCCCAGATCCTGGTAATCTCTATTTGATTTTGTGTCTATAAATTTACCTATTCTAGGTAGCTCAAATAAGTGAAATTATGAAATGTTTAACCTTCTGTGTCTAGCTTATTCCACTAGGCATTATGTTTCCAAGGTCCATGTTGTAGGAAAAGAATTTCATTCCTTTGTATGACTGAATATTGCAAATACATGCTATTCTACTGCAAATATATACCACTCATGCTTACGCATTCCTCAGTGGATGGACACTTGGATTGTTTCCAGCTCTTAGCTTTTGTGGATAATGCTGCAATGAACATTTGAAGGTTTCAAGGAATTTGTCCCTTCATTCTAGGTTGTCTAATTGTTAGGCCTTCAGCTGTTTATTGTATTCTCTTATAATTCTCTTCATCTCTGTAAGGCCAGTTAGTGAGGTCCCCACTCTCTCTTCTGATTTGACTTATTTGTATATTCTTGCTTTTTGATTTGTTTTTCCAACTAAAGTTTTGTCAGTTTTGTTGGTTTGTTTCAGACATCCAACTTTTGTTTTCACTGCTTTTCTCTATTTTTTTAATTCCCTCTTTTGTTTATTCACATTCTAATCTTTACTATTTGTTATTCCTACTAGCTTTGAGCTTAATTTGCTTTTTTTTTCTATAAATTTCCCTCTCAGCACTGCTTTGCTGTATCCCATAGGTTTTGATGTGTTGTGGTTTTGTTTTCCTTTATCTCTATTTATTTTCTAATTTGCCTTATTATTTTCTTTCTTGACCTATTGGTTGTTTAAAAGTGTGTTGTTTAGGCTGAGTGCAGTGGATCATGCCTGTAACGCCAGCACTTTGAGAGGCCAAGTGGGAGGACTGCTTGAGGCCAGGAATTTGCAACCAGCCTGGACAGTATAGGAATATCCTGTGTGTACAGAAAATTAAAAAATTAATCGGTGTAGTGGCACACACCTGTAGTCTTAGCTACTCCAGAAGATTGAGGCAGGAGGCTGAGTCAGGCGGATTGCTTGAGCCCAGGAGTTTGAGGCTGCAGTAAGCTATGATTGCACTGCAGTACTCTAGGCTGAGCAGTAAAGCAAGACCTTGTCTCTAAAAAATAAAAAATAAATACAAATAAAAAATTTTAAGTGTGTTGTTTAATTTCCATATATTTGTGAAATTTTGTTTTTGTTTTGTTATTAATTTCTAACTATCATTTTGATAGTAGAAAAAATACTTTTTATAAGCTACTATATTTTTAAAAATCTAGTAAGACCTGTTACATTGCCTAATATAGAGTCTATTTTAGAGAGCGTCCCATGTGTACTTGAAGTAATGTGTATTTTGCTACTGCTGGGTGGCGTGTTTTATATATATGCCTGTTAGTCTAGTCAGTTTATTGTGTAGTTAAAGTTTGCTATTCCTTCATGTATCTTCTATCTGGTTGTTTTATTTATTCTTGAAAGTGGTTAGGATTTCAACGTGTAAATTTTGGGGGGCAGGGCATAAACATGCAGTGTATAGCAAGGTTTAAAGGAAATATTTATAAGTATGTGTCCTGTACATGTCATTACAAGAAGATTCATATCCACTATGTAAGTTCAGTTTGGTGTTACTCATACTACAATTTGCACTTCTTTAGGAGGAGATAAAGATAAATTGATCGACCCTACCTATTAGGGATCATGAAAAGCAACATAGAAAGGATTGAACTGAAAATTAAGAGGAAAAATGAATGTTTGACAAGGAGATGGGATCAGAGAGAAATTGAGTGGTTCATTCTAGGAGGAGAGATGTGACAAGAGCTTTAGAAGCTTTATTTATTTATTTATTTTGTTATAAAATCATTTCTGGTAGTTGAGGTCAACCCGAATTATAGGATAAAAGGAGAGATGCTATGAAGATAATCAGAAACATATACCATCCTATTGACGAATTTGTATTTTATCTCAGAGGAATGAAGAAAATATTACTTGCTATAAAGGTGTTTGAGATTGTCTGAACTCAATAGAACTAAGGTGTGGGAAGCCGCATCCAAGACTCCATAGACAGTAATCATAGATTATGACACTGTGTGGCGAAAATTTGTGAGGCTCAAATAACCTCACTGTCCTGAACTGTTTGCATGGTGCTTCAGAACTTCACACACTAAAAGCCACAAACAGACAAATCAAACATGATTTCTCTTTCTTCCACAATGTCTCTTTCTGTTCATTTATGTGTGTGTATGTGTGATGCATGTGAAGGCAGAAGTCTTGCTATCTTTACCTTAACTCTATTCCTCCCTTAGTTTTTGCCGTAACTGACCATTCCTAAAATTACTTTCCAGATACCATTGCTATTGGTGGATTTGAGAATTTCCCTTTCTTAGAATCTTTAGGCATCAATTAACTAGGCCATCCATTAATTTATTTTAAATGTTTATTAAGCACTGCTACATGCACAGCTTTGAGAACTTAGGTGTTGCAAAGATAAAAATATTATGCTGTCTCCCTTCAATAATCTTATTGTCTACTTAAAAATGGAGGCACGCAAATGAATTAAATTAAAGTTTTATAAGTAGGCTAAGGTCATAACTCCCATTTTGTCTAGGACAGTTCCAATATATGTGTATTATTATTAATAATAGTGTCTTTTATACTTTAATAGTGTTCTTCTTTAAATGATAGACAATATTAAGTTACACCTAAGGAATTCAGGGAAGCCTGAAATATAGGTGAATAAAAATAAGTGTTTAAATAATTCAAGTTGGATAGACTTTGGTGTTAATACTCATGCATTAAAGAGGTCCAATATATACTTTTAATGATATATATGCTTATATTATGACATATACTTATATCAGTATAATGATATATGTTTATATCATTAAAAGTATATATTGGACCTCTGATATGAGTGAATTCTATTACTAAAAATTACTTCCCATAAGTACCAATCTTGTACTTACTATTTACCAGGTCCTGACACATCAGAGAGAAAATTTCTAGTAGTCCTTGTATCTCTGAAGAACTTTCAGGTGATCAGCTCTAATGTGGACAGGGTCTCTCTCAGGCTGTCAGGTTGCAGCAGGCACAAGTCCAACATTTGTACTTGATGTTCTCTGCCACCCTAGGTTAGATTATTCATGTGGGTTAGTTCTAAAGATTTACCGTGGAAACACATGAACGAAGTCACTACATGTATTAATCAGGTTCTCCAAAGGAACAGAACCAACAGGAGACAGACAGAAAGATAGATAAATAGATAGATTGATAGATAGATAGATCCACACACAGATATAGATATCTATTATATATTTATATATCTATATATACATCTATATTATGATTATATATTATCTATTATAATATATATAGATACACACATATTTGTATATGTGTGTGTGTATCTATCCATGTTTTAGTTTGTATATATATAGAAAGTTACTAGTTATAACTATATAAAATGTTGTATATATAGTAAGTTCCTATATATATAGTTTCTATATATAAAGTTTCTATATATAAAGAATTCTATATGTAAAATTTCTATATATAAAGTTTCTATATATATAAAAGTTTTCTATATAGTCTATATATAAAGTGTCTATATATAAAATATATATAGATATTTTACATAAACTATATATAGAAAGTTTATGTGTGTGTGTATATATATAGTACACATATATATATATATATATACACACACACACATATATTTGTATATACATATATTGTATAAATTGGCCCATGCAATTATTTAGGCAAAGAAGTCCCACAATATGTGGTATCTGATGGGAGTCTCAGAATCTAAAGGCCTAGGAACTAGGAGCTCAGATGTCCAAGGGCAGGAGAAGATGAATGTTTGTTAAGTGAAGTATTTACTTAGGTTTGATGTAGTCAGGTGCAGCACAATGAGGACATTTAGACTGGAATGTCAAAAAGATGAAGTTTATTTATTTGCAGATTCCAGAAAGAGGAAGGTAAAATGCCTTGCAGAGCTGATGGAAAGGGGGAGGCAGTCAAGGACACTGTCTCTCAACCAGCAGGTAGAAAGCAAGCAAGAGATGGAGGGACCTGTGGGTAGAACCCTTTATTGGGGTTCAGGATGACCTAGGTGGATTTCCCACAACAAAGTTGGATTGGTTAATTGAAAGGAAGCATGAGTTGAAGTGTGAGAACGTGGGTTACATGATTGTGTTTACCAGACTTAAAGAAGAAGTAAGGCAGCAAATGGGGCTTTATCTACCTAGAAACAGAAAGAGAAACTCGGTGGAGACTGTCTCAAAATATGTAGGTCATTTGTGACAGGCCGGGAACAGAGGAAAAGTGCTGCTGAGGCAGCATCAACATGAATTAGACTTACAACAATGTCCCAGCCCAGGAAGAGAGGGAATTTACTTTTCCTCTGCATTTTTGGGATTGGATTCTGCCAGCTCACACTGGGGAGGGTGATTTTCTTCACTCACTCTACCAGTTCAAATGCTAATCTTTTCCAGAAACACTCTCAAAGACATACCCAGAAATATTTTTTTACCAGCTATTTGAGCATTCCCTAGCCCAACTGAATTGACACATAAAGTTCATCATCATACTATGTAATCCTTTGTAAAACAGGTAATTCAACTGAGCTTCCTGGCTTAGTCTATGGAAAAATTCTAGTTTTGATGCTTGACAGAAATTGTACCCTCATCCCTTGTCTTTTAATCTAAAACTTGTTTCACCACAAGAAAAGTTTGTTAACATTGTTAATAATCCATGATAATGGCATGAGCCTGAATTTTGACTTAATATCGGCAAACTTAAAAAAAAACCTGCTTTTAAAAAATGTTGCAACCACCATCCAATCACAAAAATTTACTTCATGACTTATTTAGTGCTTTCATTTAGGTTCTGATTTATGTCTCAATAATAATTGTTTTGGGCTGATGATGGTTTCACGGGGTGAAGAAACACTGTAAGAGTTTTAAATTGAATGCTAATAATGCATGCACGCCCTGATGAGTTATGACATCTGTTCCAGTCTGTGTGCCTGCAAAACAAGTTACTACAGACACTGTAACATTTGAATTGAAAATTAGCTTCATGTTAAGATGACCATATCACCTGAGAGAGTTCCCAAGTCTACATTTGCTCTTCTAGTTATTGTTCAGTGTTTATGACAAATTTTAATCTCAGTACTGTGAAGTCGCTGGAAAAAGGGATATTATGGGGCTCAAAGCTCTCTGTTTGGGCCTGCTTTGTGTTCTTTTTGCCTCTCATTTTTACACACCCATGCCAGACAACATTGAAGAAAGCTGGAAAATAATGGCCTTGGATGTCATTGCTAAAACTTGTACATTTATGGTAAGATTAACATTTTTTTTCTATTGGATATTGGGATGACTTATTGACTACAAATGAGTGCTTATGAACTCTTTTATTAATAGTATCACCCTTTTGAAAGAACCATTGTTTGTTTATTTGTTAGAGTAAATTAATTAAATAAAATTAAGTAAATAAAGCTTCCTACATTTGTGTGAAGCAGTGAGACAGAATTCTCACTTCTAAGAGTTTATGTCTAAATGTGACATGTATAAATTAAATTTACTGTGACATATAAAATAAATGGTATTGACAAAGGAAAAGGCTTTGAGGTTTGAGAACTTGATTAAATTTGAACTTTCAGGGATAATGTAGTCCCATAATTACCTTTTAGTTGTTCATATACATATTATTGATATTTGTAACTGTTTGATATCAATTTAAGGCCTTTACTATTTAATGGCTTTCATTGTCCATATTCAATTCTTAATTACTGGTAGTCAGGGATTTTCTGACTTGGCATATACAGAATTAATGATAAATTCAAGCAAAAAAGTAGCTCCTTTAAAAGGGAAAGATAGGGTTAAAAACTAATATTTTTGAGTTATTAAATTGTATAGGCTTTGTATAGTATAAACTTCCATTGATTCCCCACTATCCTGCAATTATTTTTATTAGGTTTTGGAGGGTAGGGGAAGAGATTGGGAAGAACACATGCAGGTAAAAAGTAACAACTCCATAATGTGATCTCTAAACTGTCTCATTTAGAAACCCATACTTTTTCTGCCAAGCCAGATATATTCCAAAAAGGGTAACAATAAGAGGCTAAAAGGAGAAGGCAACAGAAAAAAGAGAGTAATCCATGGTCTAAGAAGAAGAGGCTGTCTTGTGATGCTTTGTACAGCAAACAATACATATGCTTTGCGAAACCACAGTTTACTCTTTCTGATGCCTGCAAATATTTTCCCCTCTATTCACTTCTAGAGGCTTACCTTCTCCATAACTTTTCTCTAATGCTGTTACTCCTTGAGTAACCATAAATGGGTAAGCAAGTGTCAGTTCCACAGAGAAACTACTATGTTACCTTCCTTGATTATCTAATTTGTATCTCAGAACATTAACTTGTTTAAACCCTTCTACAGCCCACTGAAAGATTTATTATTATTATTATTATTACTACCATATAGACAAGGAAATTGAGCTACAGAGAGCAATTTTCTCAATGTCATACAGCTAGTAAGTAGTAGCACAAGATGCTGGTTTAAATAGATGTAAACTTGGCTTTGACATTTACTGGCTACAACTTTATGAGTTTCGGCATACTTCTTCATCATTAAAGTATAGGGGTTAGCACGGTGACTCATTGTTGTACTTTGGGAGGCCATGGCGGGCAGATCATCTGTCAGGAGTTTAAGACCAGCCTGACAAACATGGGGAAACCCTGTCTCTACTAAAAGTACAAAAATTAGCTGGGTGTGGTAACGCATGCCTGTAACACCAGCTACTAGGGAGGCTGAGACAGGAGAATCACTTGAACCCAGGAGGCGGAGGCTGCAGTGAGCCTAGATTGTGCCACTGCACTCCAGCCTGGGCAACAGAGCAAGACCCCATCTCAAAATAAATTTAAAAATTAAATTAAATTAAAGTAAAAACAAAGTATAAGGTTAGATGTTCTCAATTGCCCTGTAAATATCTTAATTTCCTTGGAATAACTGAAATAATAAAAATTGTTTAATGTGTTATCAACAACATAATTTTTAAAATTTTTTTCTTGTGAGTAAACTGTCCAGTGACATAACACAAGGGTCCTAGAGAAGCTGTCAGAAATACCAAAGACAGCTTTTTTCGATGACATCAAATATGGAATTTAAGGATGAGGAAAATATACTAATCTTTTTGGAGTTGAAACCCCAAAAATTTAGATTATTACTGCTGTAGTTACATGATTATATTTAAAATTTTGTATTAAATAAAATGAACAATAAAAAAAGAAAATGTGGCAGCATGCCTAAAAATCATTTTATTTTTCTGAAAAAAAATTATAAATCACAAATGATTACAGAAGGCATAAAAAAACTGCTAGCAAATTAATGGATTTTTGAATATGATAGCACTCAATCTAAAACACTAAATACTTGATATTTTCTTTTTTTATATACACAACAATTTTTCTTTTTGTTTCCTTTTCTCTTTTTTCTTTTACTTCAAGTTCTGAGATACGTATGCAGAACATACAGGTTTTTTACATAGATATATGTTTGCCATGATGGTTTCATACCTAATGCATGCATTAGGTATTTGTCCTATTGCTCTCTTTCCCCTTTCCCCTCACCTCCCAACAGACTCTGGTGTGTGATGTTCCCTTTCCTGTGTCTATGTATTCTCATTGTTCAACTCCCACTTATGAGTGAGAACATGTAGTGTTTGGTTTACTGTCCCAGTGTGTGAGTTTGCTAAGAATGATGGCTTCCAGCTTCAGCCATGTCTCTGCAAAGGACACGAACTACTTCTTTTTGTGGCTGCATAGTATTCCATGGTGTATATGTGCCACATTTTCTTCATCCAGTCTATCATCGATGGACATTTGGGTTGGTTCCAAGTCTTTGTTATTGTAAATCATGCTGCAATAAACATACATGTACATGTGTCTTTATAGTAGAAATATTTATAATCCTTTGGGTATATATCCAGCAATGGGATTGCTGGGTTAAATGTTATTTCTGGTTAAAGATCCTTGAGGAATTGCTACACTGTGTTCCACAGTGGTTGAACTAATTTACACTCCCACCAACAGTGTAAAAGTGTTCCAATTTCTCTGCATCTGTGCCAACATCTGTTGTTTCCTGACTTTAATGATCACTATTCTAACTGGCGTGAGATGGTATCTCATGGTTGTTTTGATTTGCATTTCTCTAATGACCAGTGATGATGAGCTTTTTTTCATATGTTTGCTGGCTGCATAAATGTCTTCTTTTGAGGAGTGTCTGTTCATATCTTTTGCCCACATTTTGATGGAGTTGTTTTATTCTTGTAAATTTGTTCATGTTCCTTGTAGATTCTGGCTATTAGAGCTTGTCAGATGTGTAGATTGCAAAAATTTCTTCCATTCTGTAGGTTACCTGTTCACTCTGATGATAGTTTATTTTGCTATGCAGAAGCTCTTTTGTTTAATTAGATCCCATTTGTCAATTTTGGCTTTTATTGCAATTGCTTTTGGTGAATTAGTTACAAAGTCTTTGCCCATGCCTATGTCCTAAATGGCATTGCTTAAGTTTTCTTCTAGGATTTTTATGGCTTTAGGTCTTACATTTAAATTTTTAATCCATTTGGAGTTAATTTTTGTATAAGGTGTAAGGAAGGAGTCCAGTTTCAGTTTTCTGCATACGGCTGGCCAGTTTTCCCAGCATGGCTTGTTTTTGTCAGGTTTGTCAAAGATCAGATGGTTGTAGATGTGTGGTGTTATTTCTGAGGGCTCTGTTTTGTTCCATTAGTTTATACATCTATTTTGGTACCAGTACCATGCTGTTTTGATTACTGTAGACTTGTAATATAGTTTGAAGTCAGGTAGCATGATGCCTCTAGCTTTGTTCTTTTTGCTTAGGATTGTCTTGGCTATACAGGCTCTTTTTTGGTTCCGTATGAGACTTAAAGTAGTTTTTTCTAATTCTGCAAAGAAAGTCGATGGTAGCTTAATGGGAATAGCATTGAATCTATAAATTACTTTCAGCAGTATGGCCATTTCCATGACATTGATTCTTCCTATCCATTAGCATTGAGGGTTTTTTTCCATTTGTTTGTGTCTTCTCTTATTTCCTTGAGCAGTGGTTTGTAGTTCTCCTTGAAGAGGTCCTTCAAGTCCCTTGTAAGTTGTATTCCTATGTATTGTATTCTCTTTGGAGTAATTGTGAATGGAAGTTCACTCATGATTTGGCTCTCTGCTTGTCTATTGTTGGTGTATAGGAATGCTTGTGATTTTTGCATGTTTATTTGTATTCTGAGACTTTGCTGAAGTTGCTTATTAGCTTAAGGAATTTTGGGGCTGAGACAATGGGGTTTTCCAAATATGCAATCATGTTATCTGTAAACAGAGACAATTTGACTTCCTCTTTTCCTAGTTGAATACCTCTTATTTCTTTTTCTTACCTGATTGCTCTGGCTAGAACTTCCAATACTATGTTGAATAGGAGTGGTGAAAGAGGGCATCCTTGTCTTGTGCCAGTTTTCAAATAGAATGCTTCCAGCATTTGCCCACTCATTATGATATTGGCCAAAGGTTTGTCATAAATAGCTCTTATTATTTTGAGATATCTTCCATCAATACCTAGTTAATTGAGAGTTTTTAGCATGAAGCGATGTTGAATTTTATTGAAGGTCTTTTCTATATCTATTGAGATAATCATATGGTTTTTTTCATTGGTTCCGTTTATATGATGAATTATGTATATTGATTTGCATATGTTGAACCAGCCTTGCATCCCAAGGATGAAGCGGACTTGATCATGGTGGATAAGCTTTTTGATGTGCTGCTGGATTCGGTTTGCCCATATTTTATTGTGATTTTTTGCATTGATGTTCATCAGGGATATTGGCCTGAAATTTTTTTGTTGTTGCTGTGTCTCTGCCAGGTTTTGGTATCAGGATGATGCAGGCCTCATAAAATGAGTTAGTGAGGAGTCTCTCTTTTGCTATTGCTTGGAATAATTTCAGAAGATATGGTACCAGGTCTTCTTTGTACTCTGGTGGAATTTGGCTATGAATCCATCTGGTCCTGGGCTTTCCTTGGTTGGTAGAGTATTAATTATTGCCTCAATTTCAGAACTTTTTATTGGCCTATTCAGGGATTCACTTCTTGCTGGTTTAGTCTTTGGGGTGGTGGTGTATGTGTCCAGGAATATATCCATTTTGTCTAGATTTTCTAGTTTATTTGTATAAAGGTGTATGTAGTATTCTCTGACGGTACTTTGTATTTCTGTGGGATTAGTGGTGATATACCCTTTATCATTTTTTATTGAGTCTATTTTGATTCTTGCCTCTTTTCTTCTTTATTAGTCTAGATAGTGGTCTATCTAGTTTCTTAATCTTTTCAAAAAAACCAGATCCTGAATTTATTGATTTTTCAAAGGTTTTTTTCATGTCTCTACCTCCTTCAGTTCTGCTCTGACCTTAATTATTTCTCGTCTTCTGCTAGCTTTTGAATTTGTTTGCTCTTGCTCCTCTAGTTCTTTTAATTGTGATGTTTGGGTGTCAATTTCAAATCTTTTCAGCTTTCTGATGTGGGCATTTAGTGATATAAACGTCCCTTTAAACACTGCTTTAGCTTTGTCCCAGAGATCCTGGTACATTGTCTCTTTGTTTTCATTGGCTTCAAAGAACTTGGTTATTTCTGCCTTAATTTTGTTATTTTCCCAGTAGTTATTTCAGGAGCAAGTTGTTCAGTTTCCATGTGGTTGGGCAGTTTTATTGAGTTTCTTAATCCTGAGTTCTAATTTGATTGCACTGTGGTCTGAGGGACTGTTTGTTATGATTTTCATTATTTTGCATTTGCTGAGGAGTGTTTTACTTCCAATTATGTGGTCAATTTTAGAATAAGTGCAATATTGTGCTGAAAAGAATGTATCTTCTCTTGATTTTGGGTGGAGAGCTCTGTAGAAGTCTATTAGGTCTGATTGGTTCAGAGCTGAGTTCAAGTTCTGAATATCTTTGTAATTTTCCATCGCATTGATCTGTCTAATATTGATAGTGTGTTGTTAAAGTCTCCCACTAGTATTGTGTGGGAGTCTAAGTCTCTGTAGATCTCTAAGAACGTGTATGAATCTGGGTGCTCCTGTATTTGGTGCATATATATAGGATAGTTAGCTCTTCTTGTTGCCTTGATCCCTTTACCATTATGTAATGCCCTTCTTTGCCTTTTTTGATCTTTGTTAATTTAAAGTTTGTTTTCTCAGAGACTGGGATTGCAACCCCTGCCTTTTTTTTTTTTTTTCTTTCCATTTGCTAGGTAAATCTTCCTCCATCCCTTTATTTGGAGCCTATGTGTCTCTGCACATGAGATGGGTCTCCTGAATACATCACACTGATTAGTCTTGATTATTTATCCAATTTTCCAGTCTGTGTCTTTTAATTGGGACATTTAATCCATTTACATTTAAGGTTAATATTGTTGTATATGAATATGATCCTGTCATCATGATGCTAGCTGGTCATTTTGTACATTAGTCCAGGCAGTTTCTTCATGGTGTCATTGGTCTTTAGATTTTTGTGTGTTTTTGCAGTGGCTGATACTGGTTTTTCCTTTCCATATTTAGTGCTTCCTTCAGGATCTCTTGTAAGGCAGGCTTGGTGGTGACCAAATCCCTCACCATTTGCATATCTGGAAAGGATTTTATTTCTTCTTTGCTTATAAAGCTTAGTTTGGCTGGTTATGAAATTCTGGGTTGAAAATTCTTTTATCTAGCAATGTTGAATATCGCCCCACACTCTTCTGGCTTGTAGAGTTTCTGCAGAGAGATCCACTGTTGATCTGATGGGCCTCCCTTTGTAGATAACCTGACTTTTCTCTTTGGCTGCCCTTAACGTTTTTTCCTTCATTTCAACTTTGGAGAATCTGATGATTATGTGGCATGGGGTTGCTCTTCTCTAGGAATATCTTTGTGGTGTTTTCTGTATTTCCTGAATTTGAATGTTGGCCTGCCTTTTTAGGTTGGGGACGTTCTCCTGAATAGTATCCTGAGGTGTGTTTTCCAACTTGATTCCTTTCTCCCCATCACTTTCGGGTACACCGATCAAACACAGATTTGGTCTTTTCACATAGTCCCATATTTCTTGAAGGGTTTGTTCATTCCTTTTCATTCTTTTTTCTCTAATGCTGTCTTTGCACCATATTTCAGCAGGTTGATCTTCAATCTCTGATATCCTTTCTTTCACTCAATTGATTTAGCTATTGATACTTACGTATGCCTCATTAAGTTCTCATGCTGTGTTTTTCAGCTCCATCAGGTCATTTATGTTCTTCTTTAAACTGGTTATTTTAGTTAGTAGTTCCTCTAACCTTTTATCAAGGTTCTTAGCTTCCTTGCATTGGGTTAGAACATGTTCCTTTAACTCAGAGGAGCTTGTTATTAGCCACCATCTGAATCCTACTTCTGTCATTTTGTCAATCTCATTCTCCAACCAGTTTTGTGCCCTTGCTGGGGAGGAGTTGCAATCATTTGAAGGAAAAGAGTCATCTGGTTTTGGGGATTGTCAGTGTTTTTGTGCTGGTTTTTCTTCATCTTCATGGATTCCTCTACCTTGGATCTTTGAGGCTGCTGAACTTTGGATGGGTTTTTTTGTGGGGCTCCATTTTGTTGATGTTGATGTTTTTTCTTTCTGTTTGTTAGTTTTCTTCTAACAGTCAGGCCCCTCTTCTGTAGGCCTATTGCAGTTTGCAGGAAGTCCTCTCCAGACCCTGTTTGCCTGGGTATCACCAGTGGAGGCTGCAGAACAGCAAACATTGCTGACTGTTCCTTCCTCTGGAGGCTTCATCCCAGTGGGGCACTGGCCTGATCCAGACAGAGCTCTCCTGTATGAGGCGTCTGTCGACCCCTGCTGGGAGGTGTCTCCCTGTCAGGAGGCACAGGGGTCAGGGACGCACTTGAAAGGCAGTCTGTCCCTTAGCAGAGCTTGATTGCTGTGCTGGGAGAATCCTCCTTCTAAGGATCAGCTGCTCTCTTCAGAGGCTGCAGGCAGGAAAGTTTCAGTCTGCAGAAGCTGCGCCCACAGCTTCCCCTTCCCCCAGGTGCTCTGTCTCAGGGAGATGGGAGTTTTATCTGTAAGCCTCTGACTGGGGCTGCTGCCTTTCTTTCAGAGATGACCTGCCAAGTGAGGAGGAATCTAGAGAGACAGTCTGACCACAGTCACTTTGCTGCACTGTGCTGAATTCCGCCCAGCACAAACCTCCTGTTCTCCCTAGCACTGGAAAGGGAAAACTGCCTACTCAAGCCGCCCCTCCCCTCACCAAGCGAGATTGTCACAGGTTGACTTCAGTCTGCTGTGCTGGCTGTGAGGATTTCAACCCAGTGGATCTTAGCTTGCCGGGGTCTGAGGGAGTGGGACCCTCTGATGGAGACCATTTGGCTCCCTGGTTTCAGCCCCCTTTCCAGGGCAGTGAAGGGTTCTGTCTCACTGGGGTTCTAGGTGCCCCTGGGGTATGAAAAAAAAAAAAAACTCCTGCAACTAACTCAGTGTCTGCCCAAACAGCCATCCAGTCTTGTGCCTGAAACCCAGGTCCCTGGTGATGTAGGCACACGAGGGAATCTTCCTAATCTGCAGATTGCAACAACTGTGGGAAAAGCATAGTATCTGGGCTGGGTAGCACAGTACCTCAAGTCTTCCCTTGGCTGGGGAAGGGAGGTCCCTGGGCTCCTTGTGCTTCTGGCTGAAGAAATACCCCATCCTGCTTCTGCTCACCCTGTGTGGGCTGCCCACTGCCTAACCAGTCCCGATGAGATGAACTGGGTACCTCAGTTGGAAATGCAGAAATCACCCACCTTCTGTGTTGCTCTCTCTGGGAGCTGCAGACCAGAGTTATTCTGTTTGGCCATCTTGCCAGATATTTGAGATTTTCAAGGGCAAGAAGGTTATGCAATAAAATCTTTACAGTATTATTTCAAAATAATATTTATAAACAGTCTATTTCTTTTTGTTTGCTTATTTTTTCTGCCTTTTTAAACTTTCTTTTTATATACATTTGGTGTTATTTAAATATCCAAATATTTAACTTTGTTTGTTTTGTTCTTACAGGCTATGTGTTTTGAAAATATGGGTATTATGAGATATGAAGAGCTTATTTCCATGATATTCAGGCTGGATTACACCCAACCACTTTCAGATGAATACATCACAGTGACTGATACAACATTTGCTGACATTCCAGTACGATTGTACTTGCCAAAAAGAAAGTCAGAAACCCGAAGACGAGCTGTAATATATTTTCATGGTGGTGGTTTTTGTTTTGGAAGTTGCAGTAAGTTCATTGTATAAGGAAAAAATATAGCTAGCTCTATATTTTTGATATGAGAACTATTTTATATAAATATACACACTTATGCTGATATATACATCTATACATGCATACTTGTCTGGATACGGATAAGTATGGATATGTTAGATATCTAATAAAGAGACAGACATAGACATATGTTTGGCAAATAGTATGATGGGGATTTTAAATTCAGCTTTTTTTGTTTTGTTTTTAATTATCCTTAGCTTTCATACTGAATGAACAAGTATCAAATGAAAATAGGGTATGAAGTCAATTGCTAAAATTTTTTTCCTTGGGATCTGAATTCAGGAGCAGAAATATTGAGGAGATGTAGAAGTTTTAATTAACAAGTCAAAACCATTTGCTATTGGGTGCTACAAGATCAAGTTTGCAGTTACTGAGAACATAATACAAATAGTGATAAGGCTTAGAGCACAGTTGCTAGTATTAACTCTAAAAGAAAAACACAAAATAGTACTACAAAATAATGAGCTCTTCCCATAAAGCCTAGGTTCCCTACTTGTCTTTTTAGGCATTTTTGATACAATGATTATTCAAAAATAATTTTTTGTGAAGAAAAAAATAAAACACACACAGTGAATGAGAGGGACATCTGATGATCTCTAATGAGATTATTATCCAAAATGTTCTAATCATTTTCTTTTATGTATTTTTTACCTCCTTAATGTTTTCAATAAATTAGATTTCATCTAAAATTTAATTTATACCAGGCACCAAGATGGTCAGAATAACCTGCTTTCTTGATAGGATAAATACCAAGTAGGCCTCATATCTCTCCAAAGAAATGCATTCATTCCACTGAAGTTTTTATAAGGTCTATGAAATATCAAGTGTTCATTTATATATATTACCTAGGACTTGAGTAAACACAAAATAAATGCCCACGGATGGAAAAACATCATTGATTGAAAAATACTAAGAAATATTCCTGATTATCAGGTTTATATCTTTTATTACTGACATAGGCAATGATTGTGATCAGTAATTCCTAAAAATGTGAGAATTATTATTCACGATATGACATTTCAACATTCTGCTTAGCTAAATTCTGGATGTCTTTTTTCAATGTTTTGGTTTTGTATTTACACATTATTTGTTTTCAGGTCTCCCAAACATATGTAAATGAACTAGAAAAGACTTAAATACTTTCTGGTTTTAGACCAAGAAAAAATAGACATTAAAACTATTTTCTAGTATTTGCAAATTTTAATTATCTTTCTTTTTCCTCCTAGGCTTCCTCTTTTTTCTTATCTGAAACAAACCAAAGTTGCTTTGAGAATCAAGAAATATAGGAAAATGTTACTCTTGTAGACTTTTTACATACTTCTGTGAATTTTGTTTTTCAACATTTATCCTTATATGTTTTTGTTTCTATCTGCATTCTACAGACACTGTAACAATAAAAAGGCATAGAATAGAGAAAAACATGACCAGATAGATAATATTGGCAAATATTCTATGAGTAGAGACAGTTTGAGATAAAAATGGGAAACAAACAAATAAAAAAAAAAAACCAATATAGCTTTAATTCTAAGGCAAATTAAAAAGTATTGGGAGATGAAAATGAAGACATATATTTGAAATATATCATTGAATGATTTTAAAGGTTGTGAAATGAAACTGGAAATAAGACCCCAAGGTCTCTGGGTGAGATGAACTCCCTGTGGCTGATAAATAAACACAAATTAAGATACTGGGAACTCAGTGTCCATAATGAGTGAGAAAAGGGTGGTCACACACCCTTTTGTTCCCAGTGAGGACAGTTCCAAATATCCTGTTTGCCCTCCTGAGCTAGGATGTTTCCAAGCTGAGACACCTTGGCTAGAAAACTCCTCCCACCAGCTGCTTGAAAGGGGTATCGAACAGACTTCTGGTTTGGGGCTTGGAAACTACCCCGTCAGGACTCACCTGTTTTCAACTATTTGAATAAGTTTGAATCCTTTATTTGCATATATAGAGCTGATTCTGATTGAGGGTTATCAGCTGATTCTCCATATTTAAGCCACAGATCCTTTCTTTGGTCTCTGGAGCACACTTTCATTTCACGCAGAAGGCTTTGTCTCTCTATCTGCAAATTTTCTTTTTTTTTTCCCCATTTATTTATTTTATTGCATTTTAGGTTTTGGGGTACATGTGAAGAACATGCAAGATTGTTGCATAGGTACACCCGTGGCAGTGTGATTTGCTGCCTTCCTCCCCATCACCTACATCTGGTATCACTCCCCTTGCTATCTCTCCCCAGCTCCCCACCCCCCACCGTCCCTCCCCTATTTCCCCCCAACTGACCCCAGTGTGTAGTGCTCCCCTCCCTGTGTCCATGTGTTCTCATTGTTCAACACCCGCCTATGAGTGAGAACATGCGGTGTTTGATCTTCTGCTCTTCTGTCAGTTTGCTGAGAATGATGGATGAACCTGGAAACCATCATTCTCTTTTATTTTTTTTAAATAGAAAATAAAGCTCTCCCATTTTCTTTGGAAGATCTCATGTCTTTGGTTAACAAGGTGAAGTTCACAGAGTTCTTAGATCTTGTACATTTTGGTCTTCATCTATGCATGGCCTTTTCTTGAAAATTAACTTAATCTTTAATAAAACATTATTATTTTTTTTTAATTTAAAAGACTAGGTGACTTACTTTCCAGATTATGTATACACCCAGTGGTTAAATAGTTCTCACTTTGCAGTTTTGTGAAAGAAGCTTCTTAAAAGTCTGGAATTTGATTACAACTCTACAATTCTCTGGATTTCTAGGATCTCGTGGTAAATAAAAGCAGCAGTAGACGTCACAGAATTTGCCAAGTTGCTTGGCCAGGATATGTAGGGGACCTGGAGAAAGATGTGTGTATATGTGTGTTTTATGTGTACTGTGGAAAGTCAATGGCTTGTATGTCAAGCATGTCAAAACTCATATGTATATCTAGTCTTCACACTGACCTGACAGAGGCTCTCTCATATCTGGTTACTATTCCTTAGACTCTTTCCTAATGCCAATGTTACTGGGCTATTTTATTATATGGCGTCATCAAAGAAGACAGAGGTTTTCGAAGAATCATGTTTAGAGAGTCAGTATGTACTATTGCTTTGTTTTTCCTCCAACTTCTGAGCCAGTTAAAAAGTTACACGTAGAGTTCACATAAATCCAAGTCAAAACATTACCATTATTTTGGATGAAGACTTTGGTGAATGTATGCTTAGGTATTGTTGGTATGTTACCCTTGAGTTAGAGAGATTAACCCAGCCATAGTGGCTGGCCCTGCTGACCAATCATATACCTCCTCCCTATGAAACTTGCTGTCTGGAGAAGCGAAGTGGAGTAAAATGCACCAGAATACAGAGAGTTCTGGGAGGGTCATTGTGTATAGACAGCAGATGTCAAGAGGAAATTACAATAGACTGAGCCTATTCTAGTTTATCCTCCTCAAAATAGCCAATTGGTAAATTCATCTTTTCCCCCTGGAGAGAGTGGCTGAAAAGACTAGGAAGGGAAGAATGTGCCATCTGGATTCAGGTCCATCTGCTTGGAAATGAGGGGTAGAAATAAAAGCTCCTATGTGATATTCAGAAACCACAGTTATTTCCACATTCATAGCTGTAACACTTTCTACTGCCTTTTAATTACAGGAAACACATTGATATTTATTTCTTCATTTCAGAACAGAAGGCTTTTGACTTCCTGAATAGATGGACTGCAAACACACTTGATGCTGTCGTTGTAGGCGTGGAGTAAGAGAATGATTTTCTTTGACTACTATGATTTTTGCCTTTACCATGTAGAGGTTTGATTTCCACATCAAGTGAGCTATGCTTCAAATATATATTTTTAATTAATATATTTTACTTGTCACCACTGCAATATAGACTGCTCCTCAAAGAGTTTCAGTGTCCCATTATTTTTCTGTGATTGTGAGAATATCTGAAGTATACCCCAGGGTAAGCAGTTTTGGAAAAACTTGCTCTAGACACATAAGACTAAGGTCCTGTAAGGCCCTAACAGTGTCCCAAGTAACATAGCTGGACAGAAGGAAGCAAATTAACTATTACATATTTGGGATACTGGACTGTATTTGAGCAGGTAAGAAAAGTCTAATTTCATAGTATTTGAAGTAATCTAAATACTATTTTATATCTGGTTCGATATAATAAAAAAAAGTTTGTGCCTGGCTTATACATTCTATCAAATCCTTACAATTTGTGTTGTTCTTTGCCCAAAAAGTATAAATCCGCTGCTTTCTAAGTAAAGATACAAACATCTTTTTGGTACACATCTATGTCTAAGCTACACATTACTTAGAATTTTCTAGATAGCTTATAATAAAATTCTAAGAACCTTATCACCAACATTTCATATTGGCTGTAGAAATATACACGTTTTAGCATTCTGAAGATCAAAAAGAAAAAAACTCTGTGAATAGGCTGCTAAAGGTATTTTCCTGTTTTACTGGTCCACATATATTTGGGAAAATATCTATTTGTGCTCATTAAAAGAATGGGGTGATAATTTGCCTTACAAATGAATTTACCAGAAATAAGCAAGCTCTCTGGCATATTTAAATTTTATTTATAATTCCAAATTGTTATCTAGTAATAACTAGTGGGTATTATCCATGGTGAAGTATATGCAGTGTCAGCTTATAGAATTTTTACCTAAAATGACCATGATAAAATAGGACACTGCCTACAATATGCTCTCAGATCTGCAGTCTATTGTGCTTTCTAAACAAGTGTTTTAAAAAAATGTTTGGATTACCAATCACATTGAGAATATGATGTAAGCTATAGATCATCTCCATTCCAAAATACACTTGGACTAAAAAATTTGCTTACAATTCCTAGGAAGTTCATAACACTCCCCTGACTCCTCACAAATAATGCCATCCATGGACTTTTCGGTGCAAGATTGATAACCTTTACAGTTTATTAAAACAATTTTCATTTTAATCAAGAATTAGTAGAAAACTTAGGCTCGGTTTTTAGAAGACTGAAAAGTAAAGGCTGGCATTAAATTGCATCAATTTGGTACTTGAGAATTAGTTGGACAACCATGAATGCTTTATTATCCTTTCTTTAAAGCTATAGGCTAGCTCCTCAACACCACTTTCCTGCTCAGCTTGAAGATGGCCTCGCTGCAGTCAAATTTTTTCTCCTGGAAAAAGTTCTTACAAAATATGGAGTCGATCCCACTCGAATCTGCATTTCAGGAGACAGTTCTGGGGGCAATTTAGCAACAGCGGTCACTCAACAGGTACATTGTATTTGTTTTTATGATAGAAAGCAGAAATTGAGGCTTACTTTTTTTCTACAAATAATTGAGTTCTTCCAACACCATTTGTTGAAAAGACTATTCTTTCCTATTGAATTACAGTGGCACTTGAGTAAACATTTAACCTTAATGTGACTATTTCTGGATTATTTTCTTCCATTGATCTATATGCTTATCCTACTGCCAATACCACACTGACTTCAATTTTGTTCTTCTTTGAAAAAAGAATTGTTTCTAGTATTCTATATCTTTTCCATTAAAATATTAGATTACCTTATCAATTTTAAAAAGAAAGTATAACTGAATTTTTATAGGATTGCATTGAATCTATAACTTTGGGGAGAATTGACGTCTCAATAATGTTGAGATTTCCAATTAATATACATGGCATGTCTCATACTTTATTAGATCCTCTTTAGTTTCTCACCAATATTTTACTATTTTCAGTGTAGAAATCATGGAAATCTTTTCTCAAATTTTACTCTGAAATATTTTTCAAAAATTGTATTAAAATTAATATTTTCCAAATGTTTATTTAACACATATTGGAATTGGAATTTGGGATTTATTTCTATGCTATGTAGAAATACAATGGATTTTGATATTGGCCTTTTGTCATCATAGCATCAATAAATTCACTTAGAACTCTAGCATTTTGTGTTTTTGTTTAGTTTCCTAGGATTTTCTACACCATTATATTTTCAATGACTAGAGACAGTTTTAGTTGTTGCCTCCCAGTACTTATTTCTTTTTATTTTCTTTTATTAGTGCACTGTCTGGGACTTCTAGTAAAAGATTTAATATAACTGTCTTGCTTTGGATTTTAGGAGGAAATTTTTCAATATTTCATCAATAAATATGGTATTAACTAAAGGTATTCGTAGTTAGCTTTTGTCAGATTGAGGAAGTTATTTCTATTCCTAGTAGAATAGTTGCATTAAAAGCATTTGACAAATTCAACACCCATTTATGCAAAAACTATGATCATGTAATTTTTCTTATTCTTTTAATGTGGTAAATTATGCCAATTAACTTTTAAATGTTAAACATAAAATTATGCTTGTAATCTAGGCATGAGGCTTACTTGGTCATGATGAATTAAAATTTTTATGCATTGCTACTTTCAATTTGCTATTCAATATTTTTATTAATTTTTTTTTTAGATTAATCTTTATTTTTTAACACTTTTTGTCAGGCTTTTCTTTTTTTTTCTTTTGAGATGGAGTTTTGCTCTGTCGACCGGGCTGGAGTGCAGTGGCATGATCTTGGCTCACTGCAACCTCCGCCTCCTTTGTCAGGTTTTGAGAGAAAAATTACAACAGCCTCATTAAATAATTTGGGAAGAATGCCAACTCTCTTATTTTCTGTTTTTTCTCTTTTGTAAGGTTTCATTGAGGTATAATTGAAAAGGAAAAATCATCTATATTTAAGATGTACCATTTGATGCTTTGATAAATGCATGCATTTTGAAATGATTAACACAAGCTAAGTAACATAGTCATCACCTCACAGAGTTACCATTTTTTTTTTCTGTGTAGTAAGCATTTTTAAGATCTGCCTTAGCAAATTCGAAGTATGCAGTATTGTTAAGTATAGTCATTGCACTTAATATTAGATGTCCAGAACTTATTCATCCTGCATAACTGAAACTTTATACCCTTACACCAATATCTCCCCATTTTCCCCATCTCTATCCCCTTGCATCTATATCCCCAGCTCCTTGTAAACACCACTGTACTTACTATCCACTTCTAGGGGTTTAGTGTTCTTAGGTTCCACATATAAGCAAGATTATGCAGTATTTGTCTGTCTTTTCAGACAGGCTTATTTCATTTAGTGTAAGGACCTCCAGGTTCATCAATGTTGTCACCAGTGACAGGATTTTCTTCTTTTTGATGGCTGACTAATATTCCTTTGTGTGTGTGTGTGTGTGTGTGTGTGTGTGTGTGTGTGTAGCTACACACATCAAATTTTCTTTATCAATTTATCTGGCTGACAACAGTTTGATTCCATACCTTGGCTATTGTGAATACTGCTGCAATGAATATGTGAATACAGATATCTCTTCATGTTACTGATTTTGGATATATACCTAGATGTGATTGCTGGATCGTCTGGTAGTTCCCTTTTTAATTTCTTGAGGAAATTCCATACAGTTTTCCACAATGGATGTACTAATTTACATTTCCAACAACAATGCACAAGGGGTCCCTTTTTCTATATCTTTACCAACCTTTATTATTTCCCTTTTTTGACAATAGCCATTCTAACCGGCGTTAGTTGATATCCAATTAGGCTTTAATTTGCAATTCCTTGATCACTGGTGATGTTGAACACTTTTTCATATAGCTGTTGACCATTTGTACATCTTCTCTTGAAAAATGTCTACTCAGTTCTATTTTCCATTTTTTAAATGGATCATTTGTTTTCTTGCCATTTAGTTGAGCTCTTCATACATTTTGAATATTAACCCCTTATTAAACCAATGGTTTGAAATATTGTCTCCTATTTTGTAAATTGTCTCTTCACTCTGTTGATTGTTTCTTTTTTAGAGCAGAAGCTTTTTAGTTTGAGGCAATTCCATGTATCTGTTTTTGCTTTTGTTGCCTGTACTTTCGGAGTCAGTCATACCTTTCAAAGTATTGTCTAGATCAATATCAAGAATTTTTTCTGTAAGTTTTCTTCCAGTAGCTTTACAGTTTCATAGTAAGTTTTGAAACTTTGGTTCATCATTTTGAGTTAATTTTTGTATATGGAATGAAATGAGTGTCCAATTTCATTCTTCTGCATGTGGATATACAGATTTCCCAACATCATTTACTGAAAAGACTGTCTTTTCATTTTGTGTGTTCTTGGCACCTTTGTCAAAGATCAATTGACCATTGCTGTAGTTTGGTCTTTCTCAGTCAAAAGTCATGTTGAAATTTGATCCCCAATGTGGCAGTGTTGAAAGACTGAGCCTAGTGAGAGATAAGTTTGGGGCATGAGGGTAGATCCTTCATGAATAGATTAATGCCCTTCAGAAGGAATGAATAAGTGAATTCTTACTCCCCAGGGAATGAATTAGTTTGTGAGACAGCAGATTGTTAAAAAGAATCTGGCTTTCTTGGTTTCTCTCTCTTTCTTCCTTCATTGCCATGTGATTTTTTTTTTTTTTTTTTTTTTTTTGAGTTGGAGTCTCACTCTGTCATCCAGGCTGGAGTGCAGTGGCACGACCTTGGCTCACTGCAAACTCCGCCTCCTGGGTTCAAGTGATTCTCCTGTCTCAGCCTCCCAAGAGTAGCTGGGACTACAGACGTGAGCCCCCACACCTGGCTAATTTTTTAGTAGAAATGGGGTTTCACCATATTGGACAGGCTGGTCTCAAACTTCTGAACTTGTGATCGACCTGCCTTGGCCTCCCAAAGTGCTGTGATTACAAGCATGAGCCATGGCACCTGACCCTTGCCATGTGATTTCTTTGCATATGCAGGGTCCCATTCTCCATCAGCCATGAGTTAAAGCAGCCAGAGGCATTATCAGATGCAGATATCCAATCTTAAACCTTTCAGCCACCAGAATTGTGAGACAAATACTTTTTTAAAATTACCCAGTCTCAGGCATTCTGTTGTAGCAGCACTAGCTGAACTAAGGCAACCATTTATTTCTGAGCTCTTTTTTCTTTTCCATTGGTCTCTATGTTGTCTTTTATGCCAGTACCATACTGTTTTGATTATTGTAGCTTTGCAGTTTATTTTGAAATCGGGCATTGTGATGCCTCCAGGTTTGTTCTTTTTACTCAAGATTATATTGCCTATTCAGTCTTTTGTGGTTCCATATGAGTCTTCTATTTCTGTAAAAAATACCACTGGAATTTTGATGGGAATTGCATTGAATCTGTACGTTGCTTGGGGTAGTACAGACATTTTACAGTATTAATTCTTCAGATACAGAAACATGGCTAGTTTTTTCACTTATTTGTGTCTTCTTCAGTTTCTTTTATTAATATTTTATAACTTCCTGTGTACAGATCTTTCTTCCCCCTTGGTTAAATTTATTCCTAGTGTTTTATTTATGTTCCTAGTTTTGATGTTATTGAAATTGGATTTTTTAAAATTTCTTTTTTAGATAGTTTGTTGTTAGTATATAGAAATGCAAGTGATTTTTGTATGTTGATTTTTTATCCTGCAACTTTACTGAATTTATTTACTTGTACTAACAGTTTTTTGGTATAGTCTTAGGGTTTTCTATACATGTAATCTGCAAACAGACATTTTTACTTCTTTCTCATTTGGATGCTTTTTATTTCTTTTTTTTTTTTTTTTTCTTTTTTTTTTTTTTTTTGCTTAATGACTAGCTAGGTCTTCCATGTCTTGTTCCTGATTCCAGAGGAAAAACTTTCAGCTTTTCTCCAGTGAGTATGATGTTAGCTGTGAGCTTTATTATGTTGAGGTATTTTCCTCTATACATAATTTGTTGACAGTTTGTATTATGAAAGATATTGCATTTTGTCAAGTGCTTTTTTGCATCTGTTGAGCTGTTCATGTAATTCTTATTCTTCATTCTCTTTCTGTTACTGTGGTGTATCACATTGGTTGATTTGTGTGTATTAAAGCCTTCTCCGTGTCCTTGGGATAAATCCCACTTGATTATGGTGTATTACCCTTTTAATGTGCTGTTGAATTTTGTTTGCCAGTATTTTGTTTATAATTTTTGCATGTATGTTTATAAAGGAAAATTAGCCAGGCTCTTTGCTTTTCATGACCTAGACATTTTTTAACAGTGCTGGGGATTTTTTTTGGTGAGGTCCGGTTCTGCCACCTGTCCAACTAGGTTGTTAAGTTCACCTATGAATCTCTGTTCATAACTTTCTCCACCTACATGTCTATGTTCCTAATGAATAGTTTGCCAGCCTTTTCTTATCTTTCATGATCTTGACGCTTTTTAAGAGTGCTGATGTTTTTTTCCTGATGTTTACTCCTTATGTCAAGTTGTCTACCTTTCTACTTAAAAAAAAATGATGAAACTGCCTTCTTTAGACTTATTTTTGAGAAACACTGCTCTGTACTTTTAAAAATATGATTTGTTATAAAAACCTGAACCAAAATGTTACGCTAGGTACCTCTTTATTTATTTTTAAAAATTTCTTTCCTCTTAAGTATTAGAAGATTCAGGATTAGAACACTAGAAGAAGTTTATATACATACATATTTTTATGTATATATACACTGAAATAAATGTTATATGTACATATGTAAGTATATATGGACATACATACATATACATGTACATATACATATACATATATGTATATATTAATCTGTGCCATCACACGCAGAAAACTCTATTGTGAAACCAAAATGGCAGTGAGAGCAAAGCCTCACCTTTGGTTCTATACCTGGGCCTCCCTTCAACCCAACCTGTTTCACTTTGGTTCCCTTTCATGTTTAGAGTTCTAAGTAGATTTTCTTAAGAGAAAAAAGCATATTTTATTCCCAAGAATAAAGTTTGCAAACCATTAGACATGTTGATTCCTGAGGACTCTTCCAACCTGAACTTATTTGCTATTTACTTGAAATAATGCCATTTATCTGAAGGATCTTGCTGGAATAAAATGAGGAGTTAGATGGAGGGTAAAAATAGAAGAATGCCCTGCTTAGAAATTATTATGCTAATTACTACATAAAATTGTATAGCAGCCTGGTCTTAAATTTCATCTGAAACTGGTTTGGGGAATGTGGAGATTCTGAAAGCTGTCCAACAATTACCCAATACTGATTAAGCAACGTCGTGCCACACCATTAATTTCTTCTTGCACATCTGTAACATTTGTTTGGCTTTGCAAGTGAAGCAAGCATAACCGAAACAACAAATGAGCTTGGTATATTGGCTCACCCCTGTAATCCCAGCACTCTGGGGGACCAGTGGGGAGGATTACTTGAGACTAGGAGCTCAAGGCCAGTCTGGCCAAAAAATAAAAATAGTCAGGGGTAGTGGTACACATCTGTAGTCCCAGCAACTCAGTAGGCTGAGGCAGGAGGATTGCTTGAGCCCAGGAGTTCGTGGCTTGCAGTGAGCTAGGATCACACCATTGCACTCCAACATGGGTGACAGAGCAAGACCCTACCTTTAAAAAACAAAAGAGAAAAGAAAGAAAGAAAAAAGAAATAACAATTGGATGTAGCCATACAGATTTATGAAAATGTAATACCCTACCTTATAACTTTTCAGCAGGACAATACCTGATATTATCACAGGCACCAGACAGAGATGCGATTCTCAGTAAAATCTGTAGGACAGCACAAAAGTGAATAAAAATCTAACATCATTCTATTTCTTAAATTAATTATATAAGAACATAGTATCTATTTAAATGTTCTGATTCACCTATTCAAAGGGAACATAGTGCAGTATGCAGATGAACAGACTGCAGAACTCAGTGCATTTAATTAGCATTTAAAAAGGTGATTTTCTTTACCCTTTCCTATTTATTTTATGATTATACTTTATTTGTTCTTCATGGACTGCTAAACTTTCTGCATGAACTACATTTTCATTGAAAAGCTTTATTACCTGTACTGTTTATTCTGGGTCATAAGAATTAACTTTTACTATGAAATTATTATAGAGCTTACTTTTTCCAATGCCTCATGATCTGGTGATCAATAATATATTATAGTTTATGGCTTTAAAAATTTGGTATCAATAATCACCACTGAGAGATATATATTTAAAAAATGACTCATCCATTTCAATTCACATTATACAAGGATTTTCTCATGGATCAGGACAAATACATTATCCTATCATTTTCTCTTGTGGACTTTGTCCACTTTTCAATTATATTGTTATTATTGAGAAGAAGTGAATATCTTTTACCTATGATTGCTAGGTTTCTTGGAAACATCTCATGATGTGTCCTAAAATCACTAATGTGGCTTGCTGGTCACAATAATCTAGATGATCTCTGTAGCTAAGAAAGCTTTTGTGGACATAGTGCCTTAATCTTTAAGAAAAAAAAACTATTTCTAAACTTTAATCATATCACTTAAATCCAATTTCATGGCCACATTTTATTTCAAAATAAGGTATGCATTGCTCTTATTTAGGACCAGAGATATTCTTTTCATAAAACAATGGTAATTGATTTGATATTTTGAAGTAATTATTAAGTCCTACTGTCTTAGATTTCCTAAAAAAAATAAGTATTTTAACGTAGGTAATTTAAAGAAGAAGTTATGATATGTGATAGCTCTACTTATTTAGGTTTATAGCTTTGGTCTTTCTAAATATATCTTTGCTTCTAATTTGTGTTATTTGTCATAAGGTGATAATAAAGCCTTGTGATCTGATTTACAATAATATTTCTATGGCATCTCAGTGCCATATTTCCATGGCTATACGTGATATTACATGTGCAATACTTCTTTAAAAATATTTTTAAAACTTTAAAATAGTTTTAATAGCAAATATTAATCAGAAATTATAATTAATGGTGATGAGTTTTAGAAAAACATGATTGACATGCAGCACCCTTGGACATTGGATGATGTCCCATACATACATAATATGTATGTCAGTTTCTGTTATTTTGCTTGTTTACCTCTGTGTAATTACAGCATTTCAGTGTTATACAGGCCACCTGAAATCCATTAGAAGCAGAAATATCTGTCTTCTGCTACTTGCACCTGGAAGTGGTATCACCATGAGTCCTGAACTTCTGAGTGATATAATCTGTTTTATTGTCATACTTTTTAGAACATAAAGTGGGAAGTGGGATTTTAGGGGAAGAATAAAGATTGGGAAAGGACAGTAAGAATCTGCAAGGAGAACAGCAGGTTGATTATCTTGGACTCTAGCCCATGTGGGAGCATGATTGGAAGATGTGTGTTAGGATAAAGCAAGGAAATCCTTCCATATTGGGATTTCTCCATGGTAGTTTATAGTTTGTCCAGATACTCATTGAGTAGTTGTGTACTGGTGGAATTTGGTTTGGGGTTGGTAGGGGTGGTTAATAGAAAGGAAAATTAGTGGGGATAGCAATCACAGTTGCCATGAAGTTCAGTGCTCTGGGTTGAAAATAACTGATAAATGTTAAGTTTGGTGAACAATACTTATCATTAGCAATGTAGAAACTCCTCAAATAACAAGTTAATATTTTGTGTACATCCATCCTTCCATGGATGACAGGTTATGGAAAAGTTGGTGTGGGCATGCAGAACTTTGAATAATACACACTCAAACTAGGGAGCTAGATGGTAGGGTATCTTGTGAATCAGTAACTGGATTGAGAAGGGTAGTAGATGATGAGGGGCAAAGTGCAAAGGCTGCAATGTGTTCCCTTGGCAGGGGAAACTGTCATTCTCCAGGAAAGTGCCATGCCCTTTGAATGGTCATAGGGAACTCGGGAAACGGGAGAGGATTCAGTAATGCCTCAGACTGTCTGAAGTTGACTTTATGGCAAGCACAGGTGTCCATGGCAGATTCCTGCTTTGAATGGGCTTCGAAGCAGCTGAGTCATAGAATGACACAGGGCATGAAGTTGTGGATCATCCCTTTTCTGACTTAGCTACCAACTTCCTTTCAGCCACCACTCCCAACTCATGCTGTCCAGGAGGGTGGTTTGTGAATGAAAAAACTGATGTAGGAGTGCAAATGGTGCTGGTCCATATGTTACTCCAAGCATTTTGGCATGGCATAGAAGCTTTTCATGAACTGGGTCCCAAATTTTGCTCTCAAATATATAGATCTAGGAGACCAATCATCATCATGGTATAAATAAATTACTTTCTTGATGACAATAATACTGGTGGCATGGGCTATAACTCTGAAAAACAGAGATTCAAATTGGGTGACCTAATAAACTAGGGGCAGGACAAATAATTTATATGAGACAATTTTACTGTGAAAACCATAAGTTTAGGATTAATGGTGTTTAATTATAAAAGGAAATTTTAAATACATACTATCCATTGTGTTTTCATGGAAATAATGTTCGTTATTGAAAAAGATTAAGTACGGGCTTTGCTGAAGATCTTCCACAACCTTTAAATTACTTAGCTATCCAAAGGTCTTTATTATATTGGAAATGTAATAAAAATTTAAATGGAAATTTTAAATACAGTTAGCCAGCGTCTAAACCCTTAAGACATTACCATGAGCTAGATATGTTCTCTCAACTTTTCTGACCTTTTACTTTTTCATTCTTGTTCTTCACAAAGTAATAACAATCTGTGACGAATGTCACTTTTTTTTGCACTCAAGTTCATATTAGTTACCCACAAAATCAGACATACATATCCATTCATTCCATTTTATAGAATGGTCTATTCTAGGCTTGTTTTGATTTAGTATTATGTTTATGCGCACTTTTGAAATGTGCTTAGCTGGCTGTCTTCGAGACCAAATTGGTCTCAAAGGAAAGAACTAAGCAATAGATCGTTCAATAATTCAGCGTTACTGTTGGGACCTACTTGCTTTATACCTGTTACTGTTTATTGCATCCTAGTATTCCTGGTTCCAGAGATAGTGCCCTGTTAAAATAATTACAAATCAGATATTATGGTTTATAATATTATGGTTTCCATATTATTAAAATATTCATTTTTCTATTATTTTCCCATACTATATTAATGACTTTATTATCTTAGGCCTGGTAAAAGATACAATGATAACTTAGGTATCATATCAGTGATTGTGAAATTCAAAACCAAGTAGAAAGATTAATCATGTACATTTTTGTATAATAAAGGAAAAGTGATGATTGGCCTGAAAGAGGTAATAGAGATTTGGGAATTGAAAGAAGAGTTTTTTTTTTTAGATCAGATATTTACATGCACAATCACACATATACGCTTGTGAGTATATGTAAAATGTGTAGAAAATACCTGAAACACACCAGATAAATAAGATAGTTTTTTAAGACTATGGCAAAATTGCCAACCTCGAAGAATCTGACTCAGGTGCTTTTTCAATATATTAAAGAGAACTGACTTTAACATGGGTTTTGAAGAATATTAGAGAGAAAGAAAAAAAAGCCTTGAATGGCAAAGTAACAAATGACATAATGGGGAACATAGAGGTAGGAAATACTGACACATTTGTTGTAGTGACATTTCATATGGCATTTCAGAAAGGAAAGTTAGGGTCAGGCACGAGTATTGATGGACCATTTTTGACCCATCCCTGTGTATGTGTTCTCTGTTTTTTGTTTTTTTTTTTTCCTAGATTACCAACACTGAGAGTGGGGTGACCGGTGGTGGGCTATTGATAGCAATGTTTGATAAGTAAATTATCTACCTCAAAGCACTGCGAGAGATTTGGGATCTAGGAAAGCTTCTGTAAGATAACTTTGTTTTGGCTCATGTTCATTTTACACTTACTAAACCTCTAGCATCTTGGAAGTACATATGGAGATGGTAGGATACCATTTCCCTTTCTGAGGTACCTCTGGGATTTCAATTGAGTTTTCCCTTTCCATTCAACCAACCACTGTGGTGACTGGTTGACTTAGAGTTACATGTATGGTCCTGGACTTTTCACTTGGAGCAACAGCAGGTATTTTCATTTGTCCAGATGCCAGACTCTAGTCAAGGCAAAAGCTCCTGGGAGATTAATTCAAGGTTCTCTCCTGCAGTCTGCAGGGTCGTAGGTGAGTCCTCAAGTGCCTTTTCTTCTTTGGAAAAGAAAAGGCACTCCTTTATCAAGTATTTTACATTTTTTTCCTTGCATATCAAACTTGTGCATATCAATTTTTTCATAATTTTCTTCCTTTGTTTTTCCAACACTGCACTGCATCATTCTCATAAGATACCTGTTGATTGGCTTTTTTTCCCTCTGACTTGGTCCATGTGCTTTTGCATTGGTATAATGTTTCTTAAAAATTATGGCGTGATGTTGATAATGTCTACCTCATTGCCAAAGAATATATTCTAAAAATTTTAAGATATTTTTTAGTTTCTAAAATGGAACAGTATGATTTAATAGTTATATTTGTTTCTTCCACTCACTTTGACTACTTTTTTCAAGAAGGATTTTTACAAACTTGTATGTACTGTCAATTTCCCCTAGAAATATCTTTGGAATTGGATCATTTTCATTTGCAATTTTTGACCAAAAAATCCTATGTATCTCTCCCTCCTGGTGTATTATCTTTCTCTTTCCCTCTCTTATCCTTTCTCCTTTTTTCCTCACACACAAAGTCCGTATTTTTTAAAACTTTAATTTTAAAGTGGTTTGAATTTTTTCATGCCATGTAAATATATTATAAATGTTGTAAAAGTAACTATGATATATAACATCAGTTTATGTAGATTTGTTTATCTCATGATTGCTAAATAATTAAAATTAAATTTTATTCTCCTGGTATTTTGGAAACTTTTGCATTACAGAATATTACTATATATTTTCAGATGCAGAATGATGCTGGAATAAAACATAAAATCAAGATACAAGCCTTACTTTACCCTGGCTTACAGATAACAGATAGCTATTCGCCATCTCACCGAGAAAATGAGCATGGTATAGTTTTGACAAGGGATGTAGCTATAAAACTCGTGAGCTTGTATTTCACCAAGGATGAAGCACTTCCCCAGGCAATGAGGAGAAACCAACACATGCCTCTGGAGTCAAGACATCTGTTTAAGTTTGTTAATTGGAGTGTTCTTCTTCCTGAGAAGTATAGAAAAGACTATGTTTATACTGAACCAATTCTTGGAGGACTTAGTTATTCATTGCCAGCACTTACAGACGCCAGAGCATTACCCTTGTTGGCCAATGATTCCCAGTTACAGAATTTGCCACTAACCTATATTCTTACTTGTCAACATGATCTCTTAAGAGATGATGGACTTATGTATGTTACAAGACTTCGAAATGTTGGAGTCCAAGTTGCTCATGACCATATAGAGGATGGAATTCATGGAGCTTTATCATACATGACTTCACCATTTTATTTACATCTAGGTCTTAGGATAAGAGATATGTATGTAAGTTGGCTGGATAAGAATTTATAAGTATGTAATAAATATGTATAGACCTTATATAGTGGGTTGTAATTTGTGGTATTTTGTAGTTTGGGGGCAAAGAACAATGTCATTTAAGTTGTCTAAGTCTATATTTGAATCATTTGTAACAGTTAATGTGTGTCCTTGAACAGTTATGACATTTTCTGACTTGCAGACCCTCCATATGTAAAATGTATGTAAGCGTGCCTATTTTCTCCTTATTTATAATTTATTATAATTATGTTACTCCTAATAAGAACCAATGCTTATTAAAATTGGAAAATAAGAGTGGTTATTGGCAAATTAGGAAAGACAGTTTCCAGACAGGCACAGGAATTTTTGTAGTGAGTGGGAAGAGGAAAAAACAAGGCACAAAATTGTTGCTAAAAGTGTATGGAAACTACTGGATGAAATAAACCATAAGGGCCCTATATTAGTTTCCTGTGCCTATTGTAGCAAATTACTACAAATTCAGTTGCTTAAAATAACAGGTATTAATTTTTTTATTGTTCTAATTATACTATGAAATTAGTATTAACTAGATTCAAACCAAGTCATAGACATGCCTCCCTTGGAGACTCTAGATGGCGCTCTTTTCCTCTTTTAACCTCTGGTGGCTGCCAGCATTTTTTGACTATTGCCAGATAACTTCAATCTTGAAGGCCAGCATCTACCAATCTTTCTGTTTCATCTTCACATTGCCTTCATCTCTGCCTGTGTCAAATCTCCCTATGGGCTTCTCTAAGAAAAACACATGTTTTTACATTTAGGAGGGTCCACCTGAACAGTCTAGGATAATCTCCGAATCTCAAGACCCTCAATTTAATTGCATTTGAAGATTTCCCCACCCTTTTCTATATAAAGTAACCTTCAGAGATTAGGATGTAGTTTTTTGGGAGGTCATTTTTAAAAACATTTTCAGTCAAATTTTATTTTTTAAAGGAGGCAGTACATTAATATTATAATTCAATAATCTGATATAAATATGCATTCAATAATGATGAACATTTGAGTAGGGACTAGAAAATCTTCTCCAAAAACTTTCAAATATAACATCTCAAATTACCTAAAGAATAACTCACTTCTGTAGGTCTTTTTTGAGTGGAATCATAAACAAAAAACTGAAGATACATTGCTATGAAAACAGATTTATGCTATGATGTTATAAATTTTGAGTATTAAGCATAATCAGTTGAATTCAATTAAGAAATTGAAAATTTAGTAAAAAAAAAATGTGTATTTGTATGAGTATGTGTATGTGTGTGTGAAAAATCTACCATCCAATTGACCCAAAAGCAACTTACTCAATTGGGACCAGACATTATTTTCAATTCTCCACTATTCACAAGGCAATTAAAAATTACAATTTCAACAGTCCACAAACAAAATAAGATTTTTTAATGTAAAGAGAAATTAATTATGTTCAAAGAGCCATTTTTCTTTCACACCATTTCAGTACCACAAAGCTAAAAATGCTTCCATGACTACAATAAGTGTCACTGAAATCTATTATTTTTCTCCTCTGAGAAATGGAGATTTGATACTATGTGATATATACTAAGAAAATTGTAGTTTTCATATTTCTGATTTAATCTCCTTTAAACTTGATGTATTTTTAAATTTGTAATTTGTTTTCCATGATACTGAATCTGGTTCCAGTTCTTTTAATTATTTAATATACTGGCTACCTGTTCTAATTAGGAAAACAAGTCCTAGGAATCTCTTCATTTTGACAGCATGTTCTGATTTGTAAGCAAATCATTAAAAATGCAGCTCTCTAATGGAAAGCACATTTTGTTGATTGTCCTATTGTCTGAACATTTTTCATAATGATTCCTGACTAAAAATCCTTTCAATTTTGTAAGTACTACACTAGTGTGTAGCATCCCTACTATGCACTTTAAAGCCTTTAAACAGGGAGGATAGCTCAAAGCTAGGTATAACTAAATTTGTTTTAATTTTTGAAAAATCTTATGTCATGCAGAGCAGAAAAACACTTTTCTTTTGCTATATAAGTACCTTTTGGTAGAAAGGTACGCTGAGGTAGGCCAGTCAATCCTTGTTTATTTATTTTGTAAATTTGGTCCCAGAATATTTATGGAAGGAACCACAGCTAGATTAGCTTCCATTGCAGTCCCTTACCTCACTAACTTCTTTTGTGGCTTTATCCAGGCACTGTTACCATTTGCATGCTAAAGGGTTCATTTCACTGGGTCATACTTTCAAAGTTTGTTCCCTTCTGTGTGGTGGCATATGAGCATTGTGATCAAGCCATTATGTTTGGAAACAATCTAACAAAAGTCATCTGTCATAATGTGTTTTATTTTATCTTTTAATTGACAACAATTATACATATTCATGGGATATATATAGATATGTTTCAATACATATCACATATAGTGATTATATCAGGGTATTGGCACATCATCTCAAACATTTATCATGTTTTTGTCTTGGGGATGTTCAATATCCTCTTTTCAGCTGTTTGAAATTATGTAACATATTATTGTTAACTATAGTCATCCTATAGTGGTATAGAAACTACCTCGCTGTAATGTATCTTTTAACAAATCTAATTTGTTTCTTGATGGTATAGGGGAAGACATGATTACACCCCATGCAGTGACATTCCAGTGTTTTCAGTCTCTTTGTAGCTATGTTATCCAGACATTGATTTGTATTTACATCTCATCTTTCTTTCTAAGAGAAATAGTTATCCAGAAGCTGAGAGTCAAGATTAATATTCTCTAGCTACCAAGACAAGGGTTTACATTGTAGTTTGTGTCTTAGTCCAAGTCTTGATGATACAGCTTATGTGGAAACACATAAGGTGTAGGTTTCTGATATGCATGTCTAACATGTAAGGAAGTAACTATTTCCTAAGTACCTCCAAACGGCACTGCATCCTAAAGGAAATTTCTAGGGTTTTCTGCTGAAATATCCATTCCTGCATTGTGTTTGTTTGCTAGAGCTGCCATAACAAAGTATTACAAAATGAGTGCCTTAAATAAACAAAAGGAATTTATTGCCTTGTGGTTCAGAAGGCTAGAAGTCGGATATCAAGGTGTCAGCACACCATGGCTCCTCTGAAGTCACCAAGGATGAATCTGTTTCAGGACTCCTGGCCTGTAGCAGCATAATTCCAATCTTCACATGATATTTTCCCTTTGTATGTGTTTTCCTCAATTTTCCCTTTTTATAAAGATAGCAGTCATATTAGATTAGGGCCTACCCTAATGGCTTCATTTTAACCTGTGTCTTTGTAAAGACCCTATCTGTAAATAAAATCACAGGTAAAGTATTGGGGGTTAAGAGGTGGGGGGTGTGTGTGTGTATGTTGTTTTATGTATATATATGTTGTTATATGTTACCTGTTGTTGTATGGTGGAACACAAAAGAACACCTAGCAAGTATCATATGTTCCAGTTTCTTAAAAGTAAAAAATGGTCTTGTACCATTAATGGTGTTCTGAAAGGAAGAGTCAATCAATTTTTCTTCTGTGTTATTTCTCTCTGGGAACAGAATACCAGCAAAAACAGCAGCTAGCTGAATACACCATACATCATATCAGAACCTGCCATGTGCTCAGAAGTACCTTCATGGGTCATATCAATGGTAGAAGATACCACTTCTCCTATCATGTATGATCCTATTGTACGCTCACCATCTATGAAGAAAAGCACTTGCCCTTGAGACACAGCAGCTCCTTTTAAATCTAGCTCTGATAAATCCATAAAAATTGTTCCATTTGGATTATGTGAACTAGTACTTTTAATTTGTTCACATAGCTCTCTAGAGCCTTTTCAAAAAGTTCTCTCACTGATAGAACTTACTGGAACAATTTCTCCTAGCATGTGCCTTGGTGAGACATTAATGACACTAATGACACTATGGACAGTTCACAGAAGTCTGCTGCAAGCCTCATTGTGGACAGAAATATCCACATTTGTAGGAAGATTATCTGGATACACCTTTGTTTGACTCCATCCCCAGCAGGAGGTCCTCTCTCCTTTTTATTTTCATTTTTAAAATCACATCTGTTGTATTCACAGAAGTAACACAGCAGGAGCAAATATACCTATATACCAAAGAGATGGAATATAAAATCCTATATATACTTATTTGGATACATACATATATAAATGTCTGTTAGAATAGACATAATAATGCACAAAAATAAATGTCTATTAGAGCGTTTCCCTAAAATTAAATATGGCATATACCTTTCCATTTAAGTAAATCAAAAGCTGATAATTTTTGAAGATGAGTAAGACAAATAACACCACACACCCCTCCTCAGACTCATAGAATAAAAAAGATACAATATTGGCAATGAATAAGAAGATAGAAGGTATTAAAATAATTATGTGACTGCTATGTGCCCTTCAGGGCAACATATTTAAAACCTAGAGGGCATGGGTAAGATATAAATGGGGGAAAAACGGCACTCTCTATAGTATAATTTGAAGTCAGGTAACTTGATGCCTCCAGCTTTGTTCTTTTTTGCCAGGATTGCCTTGGCTCTTCAAGCTCTTTTTTGGTTCCATATGACTTTTAAAATAGTTTTTTTTTTTTTTTCTAGTTCTGTGAAGAATGTTACTGGTAGTTTGATAGGAATAGCATTGAATCTGTACATTGCTGTAGGCAGTATGGACATTTTAACGACATTGATTCTTCCTACACATGAGCAGGGGATGTTTTTCCATTTGTTTGTGTCATATCTGATTTCTTTGAGCAGTGTTTTGTAATTTTCATTGTAGAGCTCTTTCACCCCCCTGGTTAGCTGTGTTCCAAGATATTTTTTATTCTTTTTGTGGCAATTGTGAATGGGATTGCATTCCTGATTTGGCTCTTGGCTTGGCTATCATTGGTGTATAAGAATGCTAGTGATTTTTTGTACATTGATTTTGTATCTTATAACTTCGCTGAAGTTGTTTATCAACTGAAGGAGCTTTTGGGCCAAGATCATGGGGTTTTCTAGATATAAAATTATGTTATCTGCAAACAGGAATAATTTGACTTCCTCTCTTCCTATTTGGATGCACTTTATTTCTTTCTTTGGCCTGATTGCTCTCACCAGGACTTCCAAGACTCTGTTGAATAAGAGTGGTGAGAGAGGGCATCTTTGTCTTCTGCCAGATTTCAAGGGGAATGCTTCCAGCTTTTGCCCACTCAGTATGATGTTGGCTGTGGGTTTGTCATAGATAGCTCAAACAGCATGGTTCTAGTACAAAAACAGACACATAGACCAATGAAACAGAATAGAGAGCCCAGAAATAAAGCCACACACTTGAAACCACCTGATCTTCAACAAAGCTGACAAAAGCAAGCAATGGAGAAATGACTCCTTATTTAATAAAATGGTGCTGAAATAACCGGCTAACCATATCCAGAAGATTGAAACTGAACCCCTTTCTTACACCATGTATAAAAATCAACTCAAGATTGATTAAAGACTTAAATGTAAAACTGAATACTATAAATACCCTTGAAGACAACTGAGGCAATACCATTCTGGATATAGGAACAGGCAAAGATTTTACAATGAAGATGCCAACAGCAAACACAACAAAAGCAAAATTTGACAAATGGCATCTAATTAAACTTAAGAGTTTCTGCACAGCAAAAGAAACTATCAACAGAGTAAACAGACAATATACAGAATGGAAGAAAATATTTGCAAACTATGCATCTGAAAAATGTCTAATATCCAGCATCTATAAGAAACTTAAATTTATAAGAGGGAAACAAGCAACCCCATTAAAAAGTAGGCAAAGGATATGAACAGATACCACTTTTCAAAAGAAGACATGCATGTGGCCAACAAGCCTAAGAAAAAGGCTTAATATCACTGATTATTAGAGAAATGCCAATCAAAACCACAATGAAATATCATCTCACATCACCCAGAATGGCTATTAAAAAGTCAAAATAATAATAATAATAACAGATGCTGGCAAGGTTGCAGAGAAAAGGGACTGTTTCTACATTGCTGCTGGGAGTGTAAATTAGTTCAACCATTGTGGAAAGCAGTATGGAGATTCCTTAAAGAGCTAAAAACAGAACTACCATTTGACCCAGCAATGCCACAACAGGGTATGCACACAGAGGAATATAAATCATTCTAACATAAAGACACATGCATGTGAATGTTCATGGCAGCACTGTTGGCTATATCAAAGTCATGGTATCAACCATGACTTTCCATCAATAACAGAATGGATACAGAAAATATGGTACATATATGCCATGGAATACTATGCAACCTTAAAAAAGAATGAACTCATGTCTTTTGCAGGAACATGGATAGAGCTGGAGGCCATCATCCTTTGCTAACTAATGAAGAAACAGAAAAACAAATGCTGTGTGGTTCTCACTTATAAGTGAGAACTTATAAGTGCTAAATGATGAGAACTCATGTACACAAAGAAGGAAATAACAGACACTGGGGCCTACTAAACTGTGGAAGATGGAAGGAGAGAGAGAAGGAAAAATAAAAAAATTGAGTATTAGTCTAAGTACCTGAGTGATGAAATAACCTGCACAACTAACCCTCGTGACATGAGTTTGCCTATGTAACAAACCTGCACATGTACCCCTGAACCTAAAATGAAAGCTACAAAAACAAGTAATTGCTAACCATAGCTAGAAAAAAATGACCCTCCCCTATCTTATAAAGCTGAGAAAAACTGGAAAATTAATTCATAATACATCACTGGAGAAGGCATCAGCAACAGACGGATTCATAGTAACATGACTTTTATCAGAATAGCATGAGTTACTTAAAACTAATTAATTACAATTGAAATTATTCCAAGTGGCAGAAAAACAATGAAAGCATTCCAGTTCTTTTTAGGAAGCAATCCAGCAATATATTAAAAGAAAACACAGTTTGAGCAAACAGGCATGCCATAGTAACTCAGTACCAAAGTATATATCAATATAATTTATTACATCAAAAAATTTATAGATTTAGCAGAGAAGAATTTTTTTTAAAAAAAGAATTAATAGAGAATAGTCATGTGAATGAACCAATTAAGGAAAAGGCGTGATAAAATTAATAGCTTGTCCCAATGTATATAAATCAGAGGAAACATGAATAGGTTAGAATTCCTTAACATGATGACGGTTAAATTGCCAAACACGATGGAAAGAGTTATCATAAACAATGAATCACAAAACATTTTTCTGTCGAAATTGTAAATAGATGACTATTATCACTCATATCTCTTGAATCCTACTAGTTCCAATTCAAATCAGTTTATCGACATTTTTATCTTATATCTGTATCTACTTTTCTTCACACTAAGATTCCTGCTTCTCAGGTACACCAGAGACAACAGGATTATATTATATTGTTTTTCACCTGCTTTATCACACATTACACAGAAGTCATTTTTAGAATAACATTCAAACACAACCAGCAGCGTGATTGTTGGAAATAGTTTAAAATGTTTTGCATGCATTCGCCCCATTTGCTCCCCATATTTTAAAAATAAACTTTTGATTTTGAGATAATATTTTTCAGAAAAGTTGCACGGAAAGTATAGAGAATTTCTGTACCACTTTCACCCATTTCCTCCTTCACTAACATATTGCATAACCATAATACATTTTCCAAAAATAAGAAATCAACATTGGTATACTACTATTTTTTTATTGCATTTTAGGTTTTGGGGTACATGTGAAGAACATGCAAGATTGTTGCATAGGTACACACATGACAGTGTGATTTGCTGCCTTCCTCCCCCTTACCTACATCTGGCATTTCTCCCCATGCCAACCCCCCCCAACTCCCCACTCCCCACTGTCCCTCCCCATTTCCCTCCAACAGACCCCAGTGTGTAGTGTTCCCCTCCCTGTGTCCATGTGTTCCCATTGTTCAACACCTGCCTATGAGTGAGAACATGCGGTGTTTGATTTTCTGCTCCTGTGTCAGTTTACTGAGAATGATGGTTTCCAGGTTCATCCACAAAGGACCTACAAAGGACACGAACTCATCGTTTTTGATGGCTGTGTAATATTCCATGGTGTATATGTGCCACATTTTCCCTGTCCAGTCTATCATCGATGGGCAGTTGGGTTGGTTCCAGGTCTTTGCTATTGTAAACTGTGCTGCAATGAACATTTGTGTGCATGTGTCCTTATAGTAGAACAATTTATAATCCTTTGGATATATACCCAGTAATGGGGTTGCTGGGTCAAATGGAATTTCTATTTCTAGGTCCTTGAGGAATCGCCACACTGTCTTCCACAATGGTTGAACTAATTTACACTCCCACCAACAGTGTAAAAGTGTTCCTATTTCTCCACATCCTCTCCAGCATCTGTTGTCTCCAGATTTTTTAATGATCGCCATTCTAACTGGCGTGAGATGGTATCTCAATGTTGTTTTGATTTGCGTTTCTCTGATGACCAGTGATGATGAGCATTTTTTCATATGTTTGTTGGCCTCATGCATGTCTTCTTTTGTAAAGTATCTGTTCACATCCTTTGCCCACTTTTGAATGGGCTCGTTTTTTTCTTGTAAATCTGTTTTAGTTCTTTGTAAATTCTGGATATCAGCCCTTTGTCAGATGGGTAAACTGCAAAAATTTTTTCCCATTCTGTTGGTTGCCGATTCACTCTAATGACTGTTTCTTTTTCTGTGCAGAAGCTGTGGAGTTTGATTAGGTCCCATTTGTCTATTTTGGCTTTTGTTGCCAATGCTTTTTGTGTTTTGGTCGAGAAGTCCTTGCCTACGCCTATATCCTGAATGGTTTTGCCTATATATTCTTCTAGGGTTTTTATGGTGTTAGGTCTTATGTTTAAGTCTTTAATCCATCTGGAGTTAATTTTAGTGTAAGGTGTCAGGAAGGAGTCCAGTTTCTGCTTTCTGCACATGGCTAGCCAGTTTTGCCAACACCATTTATTAAGCAGGGAATCCTTTCCCCATTGCTTGTTTTTGTCAAGTTTGTCAAAGATCAGATGGCTGTAGATATGTTGTGTTGCCTCTGAGGCCTCTGTTCTGTTCCATTGGCCTATATCTCTGTTTTGGTACCAGTACCATGCTGTTTTTGATTACTGTAGCCTTGTAGTATAGTTTGAAGTCCGGTAGTGTGATGTCTCCTGCTTTGTTCTTTTTGCTTAGAATTGATTTGGCTATGTGGGCTCTCTTTTGGTTCCATATGAAGTTTAAGGTGTCACTAAACTCCAGACTTTTTCAAAAATTTCACTATTTTTTCCAAACATGGCCTTTTTCAGCTCCAGAATTAAATCTAGGATGAGCCATTGTTTTTATTTATCATGTCTGTTTAGACTTTTCTGGTCTATGACAATTTCTCAGTGTTTGCTTATTTTTCATGACCTTCATAGTTTTGAGGAGTACTCATCAGGTATTTTGTGAAATGTCCTGCAATTTGTATTTGTCTTATGTTATCCCATAATCAGTTTGGATCATGGGTTTGAAAGGAAGACCACATAGGAGCTATGACCTTTTAATATCACATCAGGGAAAACAATGCTATCACCATGACTGTATAACTGATAATATTAACCTTATTCATTTGGTCATGGCAGTTTTTCCCAGGAATCTCTACTTTAAAATTACTTTTTCCTCTATCTTGCTATATTCTTTAGCAGCAACTCATTAAGTTCAGCCCACACTCAAGGAGCAGGGAAAACTAAACTTTATCTCCGATAGGGTAAGAGCTACATAAATTGTTTGGAATTCTTCCGTAAGAAAGACTTGTCTCTTCTCTTTCATACCTTTATTTAAAATTCAATTATGTATGTCGAGATGTAAATATGAATATAGATATTGTATTTTGGGTTATAAACTAATACTATATTATTTATTTTGTTGCTCAAATTGTTCCAGCTTTGTCCCTCGAAGCTCTCTCATGTTGACTCCAGTGTCCTTTTGACATATTGCTATCCTTTTGATTTTTGAGCACTTTCTTATTTCTGCCATTACAGGCTGCTTCAGGCTCATCTTGTACTTTTCATGACCTGGTCACAGAATAAGTCATTTCTCCAAGATTGATTTCTTTAATGGGAAAATGATATTTAGAAATAAACATCTGGGAACTGGGTATGCTCACTGCTACTTAAAAAACAATAGTTGTTGTCTAGCTACATTGTCAAAACATATAGACATTACATGATATATTTGCTCACAGCCCTCATTTGTTCTGTTACACATGTAAATATATATATTTTTAATGTTCACCACCAGTTTTTTGTTGTTGTTGTTGTTGTTTCTTTATTCTTTTCTATCATTGTCTTAAACCTTTTTTAAAAAATATACTTTAAGTTCTGGGGTACATGTGCAGATCGTGCAGGATGTGTATACATAGGTATACACATGCCAAGATAGTTACATAGCTATACACATGCCATGATGTTTGCTGTATTCATCCCCCCGTCATCTACATTAGGTATTTCTCCTGACGTTATCCCTCTCTAATCCCCCCTACCTCCTGCTATCCCTCCCCTAGCTCGCCCACCTCCCAACAGGCCCCAGTATGTGATGTTCCCCTTCCTGTGTCCATGTGTTCTCATTGTTCAAAACCCACTTATGAGTGAGAACGTGTGGTGTTTGGTTTTCTGTTCTTGTGTCAGTTTGCTGAGAATAATGGTTTCCAGTTTCATCCATGTCCCTGAAAAGGACGTGAACTCACTTTTTTTAATGGCTGCATAGTATTCCATGGTGTATATGTGCCACAAATGCCCATCAGTGATAGACTGGATAAAGAAATTGTGGCACCACCAGTTTTTATGTTGGTATCTCTCCAGTAATTTGACTGTGTGGCACTTTAATGAGAAATTTCTCATTAAAGTTCATCATTCTAAAGGGAGAATGTATAAGGATGATATTTCTTGAGTTCTTGGATATAGACAGTAGCTTGTCTTCAGCATTTATATTTGAAATTAATTTTGACTGGGAATAAAATAATTTATTTATGTAGTAAGGTTATTTAAGTAGAGATACAGGTATATAAATATATAGACATAAATTTTATATATATATATATATATATATATATATATAATTTTCTTTTGGTCTAAAACTTGCTATATAACATCTGAATGTAATCTGTTTTTTTCTTTCTTGTATTATATAAGGTATTATTACTTTTTAATGTGCAAATAACTTTTTCTTTTGAGACGGAGTCTCGCTGTGTCCCAGGCTGGAGTGCGGTGGTGTGATCTTGGCTCACTGCAATCTCCGCCTCCTGGGTTCAAATGATTCTCCTGTCTCAGCCTTCCAAGTAGCTGGAATTATAGGCACGCACCACCATGCTCGACTAATTTTTGTATTTTTAGTAGAGACAAAGTTTCACAATGTTGGCCAGGCTGACTTCAAACTCCTGAACTTGTGATGTGCTGGCTTTGGCCTCTCAAAGTGCTGGGATGACAGGCATAAGCCACCACACCAGGCTTGTGCAAAAGATTTTTTAAGTCTAATAATCTTCTGTTAACAGAATGTGCCAGTATTGACTACTATGCTTTAACTTTTTTTCCAGCTATGTTGTTTATCTCATTAATATGCAGTTCCAAATCTTAGTTTTTCTTTTTAAAGATTTCAGGAATATCTTATAGTCTTTAATAATTGTTCCATTCCCTTGCTTTGATTTTTCTTTCATGTAAAATATCATTATATCTATGTGGGATGTTCTTTCACTGTCTTCATCATTTGTTGTTTTTTTAAAAGTCATTCTAATTTTGTTTCTAATTTCTTTTTGCATTCACTTATACATTATATGCTATAAAGTTCATCATATTTGATATACAATCCTACATGTTTTGACAAATGTATACCATCATGTAAATTTCACCGTGATTGGGGCACAGAACAGCTTTGTACCCTGAAAACATTTTCTCCTATTTCTCCTTTGTGGACAAACCTTTTTTTTGCCCTCAGCCTCCAGAAACTACTAACCCGTTTTCTCTGTAAATTTACCTTTTTCAGGACTTCATAAAAATGAATCATAGAGTCTGTAGCTATTAACTTCCTTTTTATTTGAAACTTCTATCTCATTTTCATGCTATATTTCCCCTATGATGTTTTCTGTAGTCTTTGTAGCTTTATATATTATTTATTTTCCTTTGTGTCCATTTTGGTCTAGTCTTCATTTTTGAAATGGTGTTGTTTGTTTGTTCTTTCTTTCTTTGGGGGGTTACATCTTGTGTGTTATTGATTAATTTCTGAGTTTTCATAATTCTGGTTTATGATGTTCTTTCACATTGCAGGTTATTGTGTTAATGACTTTGGCTAATTTTAAACCATTAAGATATAGTTTTCCTCTGCTTTTTGGGTTTTAATTGTTTATAAAGAGGTCATTTTTGCTTATTATGTTTGCTATTATAATAACTCTGAATGATATTTAACCTCAGTTATTTCTGAGGCTCATTTTCACAGGAAATTCATTAACTTGAACGTTAACTCCTTAGAAGGGAACCATGATTTTGTATATTTTCTACTAATAGCTTTCACTCTTCTGTTGTTCTTGTGAAATATTCCATTTTATTCCCACAATTTAATCTACTTCTTTCCCCATTTTTTGCATAATTTAGATTCTTTTCCCAACAGTTTCTTAGTGTGGGGTTCTTTCCTGGAAGAGCCTTTGATTGGCCAGTGTTGAGGGACAGTAGGGCCCAGCCTGTTCCAACCCCTTCAGGTCACACTGCAGAGAGCTTACACTCAGCATAAGGCAGTGCAAACCCCAGTCAGTTTCAACTGCTTTCTCAGATTTGTAACAACAATTTCAGATGAATATTTGTTGGTTAATTCTTATTCTGTCAAATATTTCACCGCTTCCCTCTGCTTCCACCTGCACATAGGGAAGTTTATACCACACAGGCCTTGTAGTTTTTGGTAAGTTATTCCCAACATAGATACTTGGAAGTTGGTTTGTTGTTATATTTTTGCCTTATATTTTTCTTCATATTATGTTGCCCATGGGCTTTTGGTTTTGTTATATTTGTTTCTCTATGGGTTCTTGTGAGGAGATTTGGAGATTTTCAAAAGCTGAGAACCTGTAGTAGAAGATTTTAACTCATTTTTTTTCGGTAACTAATAGAAAAACAGAAAAATTAAGTCAAAAAATTTCAATAACACAATTAATACAATTGATTTAATTTACCAAGTTGAACCCATACCAAATAATGTCATAATACGCATTCTTTTAAAGTGCACATGAAACATTTTTTAAAAAATTCTTGGCCATAAGGCAATTATCATCAAATTTAAAATGATAAAATGATATCTCTACATATATCTCCATCTACATTCAGTCATGCACCCATAGTTATGTTTTGGTTAATGAAAGACCGCACATATTGATGGTGTTCCCAAAGGATTGTAATATTGTATTTTCATTATACAGTTTCTAGGTTTTGATATTGATATGGTTTGGCTCTATATCCCCACCCAAATCTCATGTTAAAGGAGGGGCCTGTTGGGAAGTGATTGAATCATGCGGGAAGATTTCCCACTTGCTGTTCTTGTGATAGACTTCTCATGAGATCTGGTTGTTTCAGTGTGTAGCACCTCTCCCTTTACTTGCCCTCTCTCCTGCTCCACCATGTGAAAATGTGCCAGCTTCCCCTTCCACCATGACTGTAAGTTTCCTGAGTCCTCTCCACCCATGTTTCCTATATAGCCTGTGGAGCCATAAGCTAATTAAACCTCTTTTCTTCATAAATTACCCAATCTCAAGTATGTCATTATAGCATTGTGAGAACGAACTAATATAGATATGTTTAGATACAGTAATATTTACCATTTGTTACAGTCATCTACAGTATTCAGTATAGTAACATGCTTGGGTGTTTGTAGCCTAGATGCAATAGGCTATATCATCTAGGCTAGGGGTTAGTATTCTATACCATTTAATTCGGTGTAAGTATACTCTATGAGGTTTGCACAATGATGAAATTGCCTAATGATGCACTTATCGGAGACTATCCACATTGTTATGCAATATGACTGTATATCTCTCTATCTATCTAGATATACAGTCATATATTGCACATTGCACATATATATATCTTCTTACCTCTAGATATATCTCTCTATCTATCTAGATATACAGTCATATATTGCATAACAATGTGGATAGTCTCTGATAAGTGATAGATAGAGAGATATACACTCATATTGCATAACAATGTGGATGGTCTCTGATAAGTGCATCATTAGGCAATTTCTATCTATCTATCTTCTATTGGCTCTGTTCCTCTTCAGAACCCTGACAAATTCAGGATGCTATAACAAAAATACCGTAGGCTGTGTGATTTAAACAATGGACATTTATTTCTCCCTCTTCTGGACACTTGGGAGTACAAGATCAAGGTTCTGTTACATTCCATCTGGTGAGGGCTTTCTTCTTGGGTCATAGATGGCTGCCTTCTTACCTTGTCCTCATATGGCAGAATAAGACAAGAGAGCTCTCTGAGGTATCTTTTATAAGATCACTAATCCCATCCATCTGGGCTCTGCCCTCATGACCTAAATACCACTGCAAGGCTTAACCTCTTTATACCATCCCATTGAGGGTTAGGATTTCAACATATAAACATGAACATTCATAACACACACCATACATTCATGACCCACTGCATGAACATAACCAGCTCTTCTAGATTTCCACTTATTAATTTTCAGAGTGTTGAGAATAAAGACTTCTGAGCCAGAGAATCTAGGCTAATATGCTAGCTTTGGAAATATGTAATCATGTGACCTTGAGAAAGAAAGCCTCTCATAATATTTGTTCTTACGTTCCTGTTTTCATATGACAACTAAAAGACAAATATATTTAATGTGATATGAAGATTAAGTCATACAATACTTTAAACTTGGACATGAAATTTGTCCACTGCTGAAGAAAATTATAGAGTTTGATCTACTGAAACTTTGGTTCACTGAAAAATTCAAACTGCTTATATTTTGTGATGCCACCATTCAAAAGATGGTTTTCAGGTTCTGTGGATCTTAACTACATCTTAACACACATGACTTTGCATCAGCTCTCTTTGGCTCACACTAGTCTGATAATCTCATTTAACTATAATGATTGTCAAAAATTAGAGTGTACTAGTTTGTTCAGGTTACTGTAACAAAATATCTAGACTGGGTAATTTATAAACAGCAGTAATTTATTGCTTGCAGTTCTGGAGGCTAGGAAGTCAAAATTCACAGCACCAGCAGCTTCAGTGTCTGGTGAGAGCTTGTTCTGCTTCACAGATGGCACCTGCTATCTGTGTCTTCACAAGGCAGAAGGAGTAGGCAGACTATCTTAAGAGTCATTTATCAGGGCACTAATCCTATTCACAAGGGCAGAGGCTTCATAACCTAACCACTTCCCAAAGCCCCCACCCGCCCTTAATGTCATCACCGTGGGGGGTTAGGTTTCAACATATGAATTTGGGAGCAACACAAACATTCAATCTTTAGCAGAGGGGCATGTGGATATTCAGGGAACGGTAAATGTTTCTGACATTTCTAGTCCTTGTTTTTTTGTGATCTTGAAAAGTTACTTAACCATTGCAATTTCAATTGCTTATCTGTAATAGAAGATTAATTAAAGATTGAAATAAGTGAGACTTTAATATGCTCTGAGAGAGACCTGTACAGGTTTCACTACATACTATTAAATGAGCTTGTACAACTTCCTAAACTTTCCTCAGTTTCAGTTTTTCTCTTTAATGTGACAATAAATACCATTGAGAGGATTAAATAAGTTTTAAATGTTTTAGTACACTGTCTGGAGTACAGTAAGTGCTCAAAAACTGTTAGCTGTCACCCAGATTATTGTATAATTTAAACATAATTAGTATTATTCACTGATAATTGTAATTGTAATAAGAGAACAAAATATATAAAACATGTGATCATGCCTGCCGAACTTCATAAAAGCTCTGAATACTTTTTATTTTATTTTATTTATTTATTTTTGAGACAGAGTCTCACTCTGTCACCCAGGCTAGAGTGCAGTAGTGGGATCTCGGCTCACAGCAAACTCTGCTTTCCAAGTTGAAGAGATTCTCCTGCCTCAGCCTCCTGAGGAGCTGGGATTACCAGCACCTGCCACCATGCCCAGCTAATTTTCATATTTTTAGTAGAGACAGTGTTTCACCATGTTGGCCAGGCTAGTCTCAAACTCCTGACCTCAAGTGATTCACCTGCCTCAGCCTCCTAAAGTGCTGAGATTACAGGCATGAGCCACCACACCCAGCCTCAATACTTGTAAAATACTCTGTTTGTTCTTCCGTACTCTAAGATTTGTTATTTGAGACATACACTGGATTTCCTGCACTGTCACATGGCGTTTTTAAACCTAAAGTATTCAGCTCTTAGTAATTGTGTAATAAATGTTGGTTTACTAACAGCCTAGCAACATAGGGCTGTTGGATTTGACACAACTTGCAGAAAATAAATGCTGATTGTTTCTCAGAGCTCGCCTTTGTATTTCTGCTAAGTATATTTAGCTAGTCTGCTGACGAAATGGAAAACTGAACAGTGGAATTTGTACTCAGGAAGTTATGTAACATTTTATGACAGGTTTTAAAACAATGAAAATTCAGCCACTGAATGCTCCAAAACATGTATTTGCTGTGTTGCCAAAGTAGAAAGAGCAAAAGGGAAACATCATTGGAAGAAAGACTATTTTGCTTCTGATAGCAGGAGTACTTTGGGCATATTATGTTTATACTCCTCTCCCAGATAATATTGAGGAACACTGGCGACTAGTGTGGATAGCTATATCTGTGAAAATGATAACAAATTTGGTAAGTTCAGAATTTCATAATCTCTATGAATATTTCAGCTTAATTAGGAGAAAATAATTACCAGCTATATTATTTTTAAAACTTTCTGCTGTCTTGGAAATTTTGCTCTTAGAGTTTGCTTGCTGATTTTCGAAACTTTAAAAAAAAATCTTCATTCTTTAACACAGACCCCTAACAGAATAATCATGAAGGAAAGTATTCAAGTTATTTTAATTTTAAATATTAGAAAACAAAATGTGCTGGCTGAGAAAAACAATTAAATCTTACTGTGATTTTCATGGCATGAATACTGACAGAATGAAGCCTTTGTGAAGTATACACTTCAGAAAAGGTAGAATTGAGTGGCACTGTGATTAGCTATATAAAATTCTATGCAAAAATCTTGGATTCAGACATGAAAATGCATTCTTACTGAAATGTTCTGTCTAAAGGTCAACTGGTAAAAGACCAAGGGAAACTGAACACACAGCATGATTCTCAGTTGAAGGAGAGTGAGCCGCTGAGGCAACAGGGCAGCTGCTTGGCTGGCTGCCCCCAGTGTCCACACTGGCCCTTGGAGACCTGTGGTTCTTTTCTAATGAGGCTAACTACTTGGATATAAAGCCATTCATTATTTTTTTTTTGAACCTTCTGTAGCAAACTGCCTTCTTGTAGCAAAAGAAAACAATAATCCAAGGACACATAAACACTTGACTCACACTCTGTTTCCTTCCATATATTTTTAGATATTTCAGCATTCTCTTCTGGCATTTAATGCAGCTCTGAATAAGTGTGATACATGCCTTATTCTCAGGGTTGTTTGTTTCTTTGTTTTTTGTTTTTGTTTTTATAAAGACAGGTTCTTGATCTCTCTGTTGCCCAGGATGGAGTGCAGTGGTATTCACAGTTTACTACAGCCTGGAACTCCTGGGCTCAAGTGATTCTCCCACTACTTGGCCTCCCAAGTAATTAGGGCTACAGGCACATGCCACCATGCCTAGCTATTAAAAAAAAATTTTTTTTTTGGAGATGGGATCTTGCTATATTGCCCAGGCTGGTTTTAAACTCCTGGACTCAAGCAATCCCCCAACTTCCCAACCTTTGCCTCCAACACACTGGGACTACAGGCATCAGCCCCTACATTCAGTCCCGCATTTTCATTTTCTATTAGTTACTTCACTTTCTAGTCATCTTATTAGCATATACAGGTGGTTTTCTGTATACACGGGTTTTGCATACCACATATATTTTTCATCCTCAAGTTTACTTTTTAAAAATCTGTATATAAGTAGACTCACTCAATTCAAACTCATTAAATGGTCTACTGTATGTTGTTACTGGATTTGGATCAGTTTCACTGCAATATAGCTTCAAGCCTTATTTTTAAAAAGTTATTCTGGAATTATTTATAAAAATATTTCTTTTGGGTCATTGTTTTGCTTTTTTTTGTATTTATTATGTGTGAGCGTATACACACACACACACACACACATATATATATATATTTATGTGCTAAAATAATGTCATTTCTCTTTAGAACTTCTTAGTCTCTTTTTACATTTCACTTCCTTGTGTTTGTTTTTTCATTTCTATCATATATAATACCTTGAGTTTCTTTTAACTTGGTTTTATTTCTGAAGTTATTAGTCTTTTTTGCCTTATTCCTTTTCTAAGTTTAACCAGTACTAGTGCTAGCACTAATTTTTAGTCACTCCTTCCTTTTAGCTAGCAATCATTTACAAATATCTGCCTATCATTTGAATATGTGTGTTTTTGCTTTTTGATATTTCTTCTATGTTATTTTTAAAAATCATTTTGAAACAATGTGTAATATATTTTATCTTTGTAGTAACTTTTTTCTAGTTTGTTTTCTTCATGTGTTAGATCCTGTTATTATTTTTCATATAACACATAGTAACTTGCATGAATGTTATTTATACAACTTTTGTTATTCATGTTTTAATAAGATGAGTTTTCTTGGGTGAACTGTTACAAAAATTTCCTGGGAAATAGAGGTAGTCAAGATTTTTTCCCTTAGTTTTTGTGCCTAAAGGACTCCTATTGCTACGATATACATACGTATATTTATACATATAATATTTATACATAAATTTATAAGTATTAAAAATGTATACACAATTTTTATATAAAAAATTATATCTAGATATTGCTACAACTAACATATCTATCAATTAGATTTATAAATATCGATATAGCTGTAAAACCCTCCTCTGTATTTTCACCTATTTTTCTCTCTGGTCCTCCTGAATCTTCCGGTCTATTACTGGCAATTGTTAGCAGAGTATATAGCCACTTGAAGTTATCTTCCACTTTGGAGTTGGTTTGTCTTGAGGTCAGTTACCTCTGAACCCTACTGGGTAATCTGAGAGCTTGTTTTTTTTAGCAACTTATCTTAGTAATCACACCTTGTTATGTTTCAGTCCTGCTGGTAGGAGTCTTTAATCATGGCAAGGTGCTTTCATTTTTGGTGCCAATACTTAATGTCTTTTTTGAGGATCTGCCACCTTTAGAGCCCTTCACTCTCCCTTTTTGTCTTTTTGTTTTGTTTTGTTTTTTTAAAGACAGGGTTTCACCATGTTGGTCAGGCTGGTCTTGAACTCCCTACCTAAGGTGATCCGCCCACCTTGGCCTCCAAAGTGCTTGGATTACAGGCGTGAGCCACCGCGCCCGGCCCCTTTTTGTCTTTCATTCTGCTCTATCACAGTCGTTTTCTGTGCAGTTCTGCTGGTTTCAGTTGCTTTGGTCCAACACTACACATAATTTATAGCTCATGGGTTTTCTGTGATTCTTTGTTTTTTTGAAGAAATAGAGTTTATCACCATGATTATGAATTACTTGTTTACTTTCATGTTCTGTATGGTTTCCTGCAGAAGAAAAGCATAGATTTGAAGGAACTTAAAGCCCTGACTCCTTTAAAAAAAAAGAAAAAAAAAAGATAAGAAAAACATTTATTTGCCAAAGTACGTCAGATTACCATAGAATCTGTCATCTTTTCAAAACCTTTATAAAATCATCAACCTTTCATGAAGTACCTCATTTTTTTCCCATCTTTTCTCCAAACCCTTTAAAAAAGAAAAAAACAACAACTTGCTTGAATTTTTGCCATCTGGTCCTTCCTTGTGATTAGCAATCAATTTGAGCATAAGATATTAAAATGTTAATTCAAGCTTCTAATAATTCAGCGATGAAGATAAATGGAAGTCACTGAGTGGAATCAAGTCTCAACTAGTCTGCATTGTGTCATCTTCTAGAGTAGCAATACCAATTATGTTTAGCTACAATGCCAATTCTGACAGATTGCTCAGCATGACCCTGAAAGGACTCTGAGGTTGCATTTGAGGCTTAGCAGGAAATAACACTGCAATCAAGTAACACCATCAGAACTATCCCAGGCTAGTGATTATTACCATTTGTAAAAATAGTTTTCTATTGCTATACCAGATTGTAAAGGTTTGTAGCTTTTAGGTTTGAGGTCATTTTCAAAAAAATATTAGTTTTATCTTCTGTTTTCTTTCTGTTTGCCGTTGATTCTCCCAGCCCTGCTTACTTCTTTTTCCTGTTATGGTCTTCTCAAAGATACACTGGATGGCCTCCAAAGCATGAACTTTAAAGCCCAATGATAATTTAAGTTTCCAAATTGTTGAATAACCACACTGGGTAAACAAAACTCTTCTGTGGGTATAGCCAGGGGCCTAGACACTGTTTATTAACTATGAATCATCAGAAATTCAATTGTATTATTTTTTTCTTGGAGTAATAGACTCTTCTATGATAGATTAAGATTCATCAAGAAACTATTTTGTATATACACTGAGGGATATAACTTTCAGAGTTAGTCAGAATTTTATTCTATATCATTTAATGTTTCAAATTTATATCAAACATTGCTTTTAGGTTATAGTGTCAGTATAAAGAGGGTAAGATGATCTGAGAAGATATGTCCACTAAGCCACTGCTCCAATGAATCATATTCCACTAAAGAGAAGGCAGCTGAGTAAAGTGTAAAACTCTTGTCATTCAATTCAGATTTCAGACACTGGGCAATATGTTTTGAATGCTAATGACTTCTTAGCATTTTTGTTTGTTTGTTTGTTTGTTTGAGACGGAGTTTCGCTCTTGTTACCCAGGCTGGAGTGCAATGGCGCGATCTCGGCTCACCGCAACCTCCGTCTCCTGGGTTCAAGCAATTCTCCTGCCTCAGCCTCCCGAGTAGCTGGGACTACAGGCGTGCGCCACCATGCCCAGCTAATGTTTTGTATTTTTAGTAGAGACGGGGTTTCACCATGTTGACCAGGATGGTCTCGATCTCTTGACCTCGTGATCCACCCGCCTCGGCCTCCCAAAGTGCTGGGATTACAAGCGTGAGCCACCGCGCCCGGCCAGCATTTTGTTATACATTTACTGCACTTACTAGTAGAATCTAAAAACTTGTAAAATTATAGAATCCCCTTACAAAATACATGCTTAGTATTTTCTCCTATATGTTACAATTAGTAGTTACATAACTAAATTTCTATTTTAAAGTTATATTACATACAGCATTCTATACTATTTTAACAAAATATTTAGTTGAAATATAGGTGCATAATGTACATATTATATATGTACATATATAATATGTACATATATACATGTATAATGTATATTACATACATACATGTGCATATATATGTGTATATATAATGTATATATGTATATATAACTCAATGTAAATATGTATATTTACATTGAGTTATATATCTTATTTAAATCTATACCTAATCCATATATACAGATATACATTATACATTATATAGATGAATGAATATATTATGAAGTCATTGTTATCTATATATACCTATAATAACTGTTAGTTGGTTAGTTGCTGCCTTTTCTTTTGACTATGACTAACTTCTTAACTTCAGGAAAAATCTAGTAACAACTGAATATACAGTTTTGGATAAAAATTCATCTGAGACAATCTTAAATAACAGAATAATATTTATAAAACACCTTTCAGTAAATGAATTAGAAAATTAGATAATTGTATAGTTTAACTCAAAGATTGTTGCAAAATCACTACTTTAAAAAATAGTGGTTTACATGACTTTGTATTTATATTTAATCATACATGTTAACATTACATATATAATTTATTTTGTTGTTGGCTCACTAGAACATATTAAGCTGCTTATTAAAACTCCTGTAAAGAAAGAAAGGATAATTGTATTCTGAAAACAGCTCTCCACAATGTCACCTTCATAGAGCTTCCCAGGATAATTTTGATCACATAGCCCAAGAAAGTTAGATCAAAATCCTGTCTTTTACTCAGGATTTTGATCAAGTTGCCCTGGCTTTTCTGAATGAATCTAAAAATTTTTAAACACATTTTTCAGAGTCAACAGATTAAGATCAAATAGAGCATTCATGAGAAACTTTCTCCATGATGGTCAGTTGGAATCGATCCCACACCTCTTGCTACCTGAGCCCCCTATTCAAGGTTTTTCCTCATTCTGCCTTGTATTAAATCTTATTTATAAGTACAGTTGAGCTTATTCACAGTCTATGAAGACTGGACTCTGGAAAACAGGCATCTTTAATCAATCACACTTTTTAGCACTGTGCTTAGCACACAGTGAACATTCAGTATATCTTGTTGTCATCACATATTCACCTGCATTGAAGACCCACTCTCTTCCAGAAGAAACTTATACTTCAGGGACTCCTCTGAGGTTGACCAAGAGGGAATCTTTGCAGAGGCATCATTGCTACCAACTCCTCTGAGTTGTCATAGGGAACTCAGGGGTATTATGGCTCCCAGTGCTATTGAGAGTTCCCAAGGCCTCTCATCAGTGAACAAGCCAATAAACACTCAGGAAAAAGTAACTTCAATGTATCTGGTCCTTTAAAGCCTCCAAGAGAAATCCTGGCATCTAATCTTTCTTAAATGAGACTGTTAGAAACCTGCTGTTTCTGCTAGGGGAGATTTGGTGGGACTTGGGAATTCAGTGTTTAGATTCATCAGAATCCATAATCCATACAAATGTTTCTAATCTAATACTCAGAATATTATTTAGATATGAATGTTAGATCAAATTTCATCTTTCGACTAAGACATCCAGGAGGATTGTGAATTCAGTTGGTATCGCAGTTCCACAAACTACAAGCTTTGTTTCTATTTTCAGACGGAGATGTAAGGTATAAGTGGTTTCTTTCAGGGAAGTTATAGCAGTATTTGCTTTCCAGACTGTAATTTTAGATGAAAACTAAAACCCTGAGAATGTTATTATTCTTTCTGTTACCTTTCGCATGCAGTCACTACTTGAACTCATCATTCTCTCCATAATATTCTTATTTTTTTGCAACAGCTACTTGATCTCCGAAAACGCTCCCTTAATAGAAACTACAACAGTTGTTAAACTAAGTAACTGGTTTGCTACTGCATTTTATGCATTAAGAGAGTTACATTTTTACATTGGCAGTGAGGCTATTCCTGTCTTTAACCAGATCAGATATCTAATTCTAACAGGTCTTAAATATTCTCTTTTTTGATACCATCTTTTAGAATATCTTTTAGACTTTTATCAATCATGTTTTTTTCAGAACACAGACACCACTATAAGGAGGTTAATAGGAATCAATTCAGAATTGAGAATTTGAGATACACAGTCTTTAGAATGGGGGAGTGAAGAGCAGTCATCAATAATTCCAGCTGCCTGCATTACTGAAGTGGCAGTTCTGAGGAGGACAATCAGAAGCATTAAAAGCCACATATTTGCCAATGTCTATATGAATGCCCACAGTATTGCAAAATGAAAAAATAATGGCTTTTCCTTTTCTACCCAATAAGTCTTCTAAGAATGCCTCTCTGTTGCATACTCTATAATTGCACTGGCAAGGTGTTCTGGGAACTGTACTTCCTGATTTCCTCTTCAGGAACAGGGTGGGGACAATTTAGTATTGAGAATAGATAATTTTGTTGTTTCTTTTGTACTTACTTAATTTTCATTATTGGGAAAGAGGTTCAGCTAGCTCTTTGATCACACAGCCTTTTAGTCCAAATGTTTCCAGTTTAAGAGAGGAAAGCAAGTCTTTCTGATCCTTGGAATCCCAACATTATAGGTCCATTAGGATTTGGCTCATAGTCACCTTTAGAGGTCCCTTTTCTTTCATACATCCCTGTACAGACTTCTTTATTGCTTTACCAAACTACATGCATTTCTCTGATTACAATAGAAGTATCCTTGTGGCGATTGCTTTGGCCTACAGTGAGATATTTCCCTTTGGCCAAACTCTCCTTTCAGTAGTCATATCAGAGCTCACAAGCTATTTGAAAACTCCTCTTCAATTCTCATCCAGGTGGCTAGTTAATCCACTGACCACGGTCAAAGTTCTTTGTACATATCTATGAGATATGCAGTGATGTTGTTTGGTAACTGCTAACACATCTACTTTTCCTTCTTGACTCTGAGCTTCTTTAGAAAAGAGAACTTGTTTTAATTATCTTTGTAACTCAAATCGTCCAGCATGGAATCTATCAAGTTGTAATTCCTCAATAATTCTTTACTTTTTTTTTAACCTAAGACAACTATGTGGCGACACCACTAAACCTTCAGTATTTCCAACCGTGCCGTTCAGATTCACCTGTGAGGTTATGAGACAGGACTGTTGGGTGTACCTATGCACAGTTCTGTGTTCATAAGCAACACTGGCACTTGTTATTTGTAATCTAGTATTTTTTTTTTCTATCTCTCCTTTTAGGCTTTGTTAGTTGAATTCCTGGGAATCAATCATTTTGTAAACACTGGAATGTTCTTCATGAGCTTTCAAGAAGTCCCACCTACATCTGATGAAAATGTTACTGTGATGGAGATTACTTTTAATAATGTTCCTGTCCTTGTATACGTGCCAACACGAAAGTCAGAGATACTGAGAAGAGGCTTATTTTATGTTCATGGTGGTGGTTGATGTATGGGGGATGCTGGTATGTGCCCCATCTTAAAAGTTTTAGTTTATTATATAACATACATTTTAGTGAAATATTGACTTCATCATATCAAGACATACATGTCAGATAACAAAACACTTCAGCTGTCTGTAGTTTATTTCTTTGGAGCTATGTAGGTTTAAAAGAACTATTTTAAATCTCATTGTGAAAGAGAGCATAATAAATACCAAAAACTGTAGCAAATCTCAGGTAAGAAGAAAACGTATTTCACTAACTTAGACATTTATTATTAATTGTAGATTTGATAGAAAGTTGCAGTAGAAAACAATGAAGTGAGTTGAACAATGGATTAAATATGAGGAAATAGAAATGGTGACTTTAGTCTTAAGCATAAACATTAAGGAAATTAGAAATAAGGTGTTAGATTTAAAAAAACAGAGTTGAATAAGGGTATTTTATTTTGATTTTATATTATATCATATATATTTTGTTTAATGCACTTATGAATTTATACAAACATTTATAATATATTTTAATATAAAATTTTAATTACTATCAAATCTAAAATTATTTTATTTGCAAATATATTTTGCATGTTTTTTTATTATATATATTTCATATTTATGTACAGGAGATCTATGAACGTGATTATAAGTTGTAGTTAAGGTGGTGGTAAATTGAGGTGTATTGGAGAAACGTGGGGAGTGGCAGCTAGAGGAAGGGATGGGGGTTTATCTGATCTAGAGAATATGGAAGCAAATTGGATTCGATACAGATGGGAAAAATTGGCAACATAGGAGGAGGAGCATATTTTCATTTGTGACAGAAGGAAAATAGGTGTTGATGGTATTGCTGTAGATCCGGACTTTAAATGGGAGCAGTAAATGGGGTGATTCTATCATTTTCTCTAAATTTAGATAGTAAAGTCACCACTTAACAATGCAGTGATGTGTCTAACACAAAATCTGAATATGACATACCAGTTTCCACAAGTCTCTTCTGTCCAAAATACTTTTTTGAAAACTTTTACCTGAAAGTATCTCTGAAGAATGAAAATATGTTTAGAAAGGTAAAGGAAATAAATAAGAATAAGCTCAGAAACAAAATAACATTTGCCTGATACTTTCTATTTCAATATTAAAGAAAAACATAAAAATATGTATTCCAATCAAAAATATGAGCATGACTTTTTGTAGTAAAGGTTAAATGAAAGTTAAGGACTTAGTGTGTATTTGACGTTAAGAGTACTCAGCATCTGATTTTGGAAACATCACAAGATAATATCTATTCCACTTTCCATGGCCCCCAAGAGATGGGCTTTGTAAGAACCTCGTATCCTGTTACTTCTCCTTCACAGCTGTATGATTTATCCTGACACTTGTTACTAGTAAATTCTATTTATCTTTTAACAATTTTCTTATCTGCAAAAGGAAGCATTTGCCCAAGCTCCATGGCAAACAGGTGTGACCCATCCCCAATCCATACACACACCAAAACAAAACAAAACCACAAAATAGAACAAAACACATTTTTTCTTGTCTGCCAAGAAAATATGAATACTTAATTCAAGTCTCTGCTCTCTCTACTTGCTATTTACTCTCTCTCTCTCTCTCTCTCTCTCTGGCAGTTTCTGTGAAGTTTAATTTAATTTCCAAAGAGCATTTTCTGTACCCCTCCATTAACTATTATTTTGCATTATTGCTTTTGATTTATATGCCTGCCCTCCCCATCCCCGTTTCCAGTAGGCTATGACTTCCTTAAAGCTGGAGCTAATATTTATGTGTTTGTACTTTCAACACCTAATGCCTGCTAAATGAAGGAAGCAGAAATTAATCTTGAGGAGAAAAACTGGTTTAAATTATCCAGTGTAAAAATGTAGGAATGGATGAGAAAGCTGACAAGGTATATGTAAAAGAAACACTGGGAAGAATTTATGTTCTAAAATTAAGATAAAATATTAGAAATATTTTTTCTAGAGTATATCAATGAGGAACAAGTTGTACTAGTAGGCTTTCTGTTGAAAGAAACACTCTCATCAATTCATTTGGCTGTTTCTTTTTTTTTTTTTTTAATTTCAGCTTTGTTTAATTATGACTTTCTATCAAGGTGAACAGCTGATAGACTTGATGCTGTTGTTGTATCAACCAAGTAAGAGCACTCTCGGTTTGTTTGGGTTTAGGCTGAACGCTTTATGTAGGAAAATGCTGTCAGCTTTTGTGGTCTTTCTTTGTTATGCCAAGAGAGTTTATGTGAAACTGAGAGAGTCACCATAGAGAAAGTGAGCTTGAGCATTACAGGAACAGACACGGGAAATAAGAAATCAGATCAAACAGGAATCAGAAACAGGAAGTTTAGAAATAGAATACAATTAAACTATTGGATCTTATGGACAAATTACCTCTGCTAGATTTCCAGCCTAGTTTTCATGAGCAGAGTGAATAAAAGTGAGGGCTTTGAAATCAGAAAATCAGGATCAAATCTGGGTACTCAAATTAATTCTGTGACTTTGTACTAGATAAATACAATCTCTTTAGCTTAGTTTCCTCATCTTTAAATTGGGATGCATATAATATTTTCTACAAAATAGGGTTTTTTTGAGGATTATATGATAAAGCAAACTTAAAGTACTACAAGGTATGTCATGGTAAAATCCTTCACTAAAAGCAATTGCACATGGGAACACAGGCAAAATCTATTCTTGAGAAGTATTCTAGATCAATAATTCCTGGAAAATTGACCAAATAAGAATGAGTAGAAAAACGAAGAAGCCATGTGAAAAAACATTGTAATGAACTAAACATTAGATTAACTAAACATTAGCCATCTGAACATTAGATTAAGGTAGAATCTCACAATTCTGAAGATTTGCTTGCCATTTATTGGTTACCACTAAAGTATAATGATCACAGGAAAAAAAAATCATTCTGGAAGAAATTTATTCCCAAGCAGGGAAACGTAACACCTGCTTGTGTGTGTGTGTGTGTGTGTGTGTGTGTGTGTGTGTGTGTGTGTGTGTTTGTTTTCTCCTTAAGCCTAATCCACATTTTGTATTAAAGAATTTACTTGTGTAAATGTCATTTGTAAAAGTTTTCATATAGAGCATCATCATAAGGATGAAATCTGGTTTTGGATTTATCATGATCCAAAATATCAGGTTTGCTACAGAAAAAATTTTACTTTTGATTTTAGGGTTAGAGTAAGCAGAATATCATATACTTTTAAATTAAAAACAGTTGACTTAAAAATTGTTTTTCTGCCCACAGCTACAGACTAACACCTAAATATCACTTTACAAATCAATTTGAAGACGTATATAATGCACTAAGATGGTTGTTACGCCAAGAGATTCTTGAAAAATATGGTATAGATCCGAAAAGAATTGGCATTTCTGGATACAGTGCTGGTGGAAATTTAGCTGCAGCGGTGACTCAACAGGTATGATGCTCAGATTTGTTTTATTCCTTAAATATCCTATGCTTAAATATATTTATTTCAAATAAAATTTTTAGAAAAAAATGTTAATAGGTCTATAGATACCAAATACTTGCAGAAGGAATTATACTTTTCATTTATTAATTATTTATATGCCACTACTTATATGACATTTAGCCAAAACTGTATGCCTATGAGCTATCAATATAAATTATTCTGTAATTATAAGCAGCCTACTATATTATGGATAACATTGTTTTTGGTATTGGATTTTTGACCTAATAAACCAGGGAGTGATGTCTTAGAAGCAATGTTTCTATAAGGAAAAATAATTACATAAACTTTCCAAATTAATATCTACAGTTTAATATTTGATTCTGCAATTGAATAACTGACTCTAATAATAAATATTGCATCTAAACTTACTGTGCAATGAAAATATTGCTAGCATTTTTGCTGATTTTATTATTTATTTTTATATACTTTGGAAATGTATAAATTTTGGTTATCGGCACATTCAAGATAACCTCCTTCTGATTTCTAGCCAAAGGAAAAATACAAATTTTGTGATTCATTCTAATATACTATAGAATAAATACATGCAACTTCTCCAAAATTGAATTCTATATACATTGTTGCTCTGAGAGGCATCCTAATGCAGTACAATTAACCCTTCAGGAGACACAGATTATTGGATTTGAAGCAATGTCCAGCTATGACCTTAGACAAGCCACCTAATCTCTTCAAGCATCAATTTCTCTTTATTGTGTTGCATAATAAGCCTTTCCTCTTATGGAGTTTAGACTTCTAAAATGATGAACCAGTTAATTCGGACCCATAATTATTAAAAATCTAGCTAACTGTAATCCCAGCACTTTGGTAGGCCAAGGTGGGTGGATCATGAGGTCAGGAGTTTGAGACCAGCCTAACTAACATGGTGAAACCTCGTCTTTACCAAAAATACAAAAATTAGCCAGGCATGGTGTCACACACCTGTAATCCCAGCTACTCAGGAGGCTGAGGCAGAAGAATCACTTGAGCCCAGGAGGCAGTAAGCCAAGATCATGTCACTGCACTCCAGCCTAGGCAACAGAGTGAGACTCCATGTCAAAAAAAAAAAAAAAATCTAGCTGAAATATCTTATAAAGGCTAATAAGATATAGAAACTTCTAGACCAAAAATTTAAAAAGACAAACAAGAGAAAACTTCTCAAAAAATAATTCTAGCACTCAACATCCTCTCTCCCCTAATGGCATGTGGTAATCAAAAGGAAACAAACCAAGATGAGCTTTGGAAGCTTCTCAGGGTTATACATGCAAATTTAAGAGCCTTGCAGATATGAGTGCACTCACAAATCACTCCTCACTTTAAGTGAGGCTCTGAAGAAATAAACTCTCAGAGTCAAAGTGAACCTGCTGTAAAACAAAACTCACTTCTGTTTATAGCCTTGCTTCATGTCATCCACAGGGCTGGAGGGACCTCAAGCTTTGAATTTAAATTAAATTAAAGTAGTGTGAGAGGTAATTACTACTATGTGTTTGACTGAAATACATAAAAGACATTGCTGGAGAAATATAGTACCATCATAGTCTTTAAATTATTTTTTTGCGAATACCTCATGAAATTGAATGCCCAAAACACTATAAAATGTACTTGGGCAAACAGGTAAGCAAGAAACCAAGAAGGAAAGCAAGCTGAATCAGCAGACAATAGAAATACTCTACAAAATTAGATATTAGAGCTAATATCTAAGAATATGATATTCACAGGACATGAAACAACTGTCCTACTTTCTTCAATAAATTCAGAATGAGAGTTACAAATTTCATTAGAAAATTGAGCTTTAAAAAAAATTCTAAAACTAAAAAATAAACTTATCAAAATTAAAACCTTAAAAATGGCATAAATAATTTTACACAGCTGAAGAGATCATTTGTAAATTGACAGATGGGGAAGATGCGTCATATCAACTCATGTAACTAGGCAAAATGAAGCTTGAAGAGACAAAAAGATAAATAATACAGAAAAGAAGATTGAGATATAGTAGATACAGTCTGAAAATCCAATAGTGTTTTAAATATTATACCAAAAAGAGAGGCAAGAGAATGGGAGAAAGGGATATTTAAAAATACAACAGTAGACCAGTCGTGGTGGCTTATGCCTGTAATCCCAGCACTTTGAGGGGCTGAGGTGGATGGATCACCAGAGGTCAGGAGTTTGAGACCAGCCTGGCCAACATGGTGAAACCCTGTATCTACCAAAAATACAAAAAAGAAAAAAATTGCTGGGCATGGTGGCAGGAGCCTGTAATCCCAGCTACTTGGGAGGCTGAGGCAGGAGAATTTCTTGAACCTGGGAGGTAGAGGTTGCAGTGAACCAAGGTCATGCCATTGCACTCCAACCTGGTTGACAAGAGCGAAACTCTGAAAAAAAAAAAAAATATATATATATATATATATGATATATGATATATATGTATATATGTGTGTATATACATATATACACACATATATACACACATATATGTGTGTATGTGCATATATGTATGTATATGTGTGTGTGTGTATATGTATATATATATATATATATAAAATGTAGCTTTACAGAAGTACCAGTTATACTGAAAACTTACTTCTCAAAAGCAATAATGTAAGCTCTAGGCCAGGGGAATGACAATATTAATGTACAGAACAAAAATGACAGCCAGCTTAATTTTATGCCTCCCAAAAATATTATTTAAGAATAAAGGAGAAACAGACATATTTAGATAAATGAGAATTAAGACAGCTTCCCTTTAATAGGACAAACTGAAAGATATTTTAAATAAAGCATTTTAGGCAAAATGAAACCACAAATAAAAGATTAAGATGTAGGTAGAAGTAAAGGACAAGAATGTGTTAAGATGTGGATAAACCCTAATAAAGTTGGATAGTTTAAAATAACATATATAAAATTAAAACATTAGAAAAAAAGGAGCTATAAGTTAAGAGGAGTGGGAAGGATAGATTTTAAGTGTTATAAACTCTTTTTATTGTCCAAAAGGAAATAAAAGATTAGAATTGGCAATTGATAAGTTCATTAGCCTTTGCCTTTGAGAAGTTAATAAATAACACATTGTAACACTGAGGACAACCATTTAAAGTATAGATATTTTTGAACTTCTAAACTGAGGAAAAAATAGAAAAATCGAAAGGTTAATATGAAAGGCAAAAATATAAAAAAAAAGGATAATAAAATGAGGTAGTAGATTGAAACCAAACACTTTAGTAATTAGATTAAATATAAGTGATCTAAATGATCTGGTTGTAAGACCAAGATTATCAAAGTGGCTGAAGAAACAATTTCTGATCATATGCAGTTTATAAATGACACATTAAAGGCATAAGCAGAAAATTTGAAAGTAAATTTGTGGAAAACGCATACCATAAAAATACATTTAAAGATATTGCTAGGTTAAAAAAAAGTTACGTCTTACAGAAAAAGTTTAAATTATCAAGAAAATGCAACAACCCTAAATCTGTGTGGATTTAATAATACAGCCTTAAAACAGATGAAGAAAATATTAAAAGGTGCAGGGAAAGATACACAAGTTCACAATTATAGTGAGAAATTTAAGGATATCTCTTTCAGTAATTAAAAGAATAAACAGACAAAAATAATAATAAGCTGAGAGACTTCTGGAATAACAACACATTTCACGTAATGGATGTATGAGGAACAGAGGAACAAGCAAACACAAAAGGTCTTTTTGTTTTATTTTGTTTTTAATGGTTGAAGTACTGGGCCATGATACTTTTATATCTTTTAAATATCTTTTTAATGTTCTCCACATGTAGAGCAATATTTAGAGAAACTTGTATATCCTTAAAAGCATATATTAGAAAATAAGAAAGGCTAAAAATATGTATCTGACTCAATAATTCTTTTTAAAAGAGAACAGAAGTCACCAAAAATACAAGGGAGATAACAACAATGATAATATCAGAAATTATGATATACCTAACAAACTTAGTGGTATGAATGACAAGCAAAAAGTTAATACTTTAAAAAGATGAATAAAATTGTAAAATATCTAGAAAGACGAATAGAGAAAAACAGAGATTAATGGCAGAATTGAAAAAGGGAGTAAGATTGTATGTAGATCTTTCAGATATAAAAAAGAATTAGCCTTTAATATTTAATAATGCACATTGTAAGTTTTAAAAGAGATATTTTGAAAAACTTTTTAATTAAAAGAAAATGGAACAATATTTAAATTAAATAATCAAATTCCAAGAAAAAATTTAACTTGCCAGATAGATACTAAAAATAAAAATCTCAGCCATGTAATAACTACTAAAATAATTCAATCAGTACAGATTGAATATCCCTAATTTGAAAATTCAAAATTCACAATGCTCCAGAATTTAAAGCTTTATAAGCACCAACATGACACTCAAAGAAAATGCTAGCTGGAGTATTTTGGATATTATTTTTTTTTGTTTAGGGATGCTGAATTGGTAGGTATGATACAAATATTCCAAAACAAAACAAAACAAAAAACAGAAATCTGAAACGCTTTTCATCCCAGCCATTTTGAATAAGAGATACTCAACCTGTAATAAAATACAGTACCAGTAGAAAACCTCATTGGTAATATACATTAAACATTCAAAGATGAAATAATTCCAAATAAACATGAAATATGCCAGAGGAAAAGAAAACAGTGCATGTTGTCTGATTTATTTTCAGAGAAGCATATGTTTTATAGCCAATCAATCAGTCAAGATCAGGTGTTTTTCAGGAAACGTGAACAGATTTATTTTGGGAATAAAGAAATGGGCCAATAACACTCATAAAACTAAGATATTAGCAACGTTAACAAAATATACCATGATCAAGTTGCTAATAATGGAAGAAAATTATATTTTATAAAAATCAGTTAATTTTCCTCATATTAGTAAATTACAGAAGCAAAATCATATATCATCTCTCTAGATGTAGAAAAAGCATTTGGAAAAAGTCACGACAATTGTTATAATTCTTGGTTAACTAGGAATAGATAGAATTTTCTTAACCAGATAAGCTATATGGATTAAAAATGAACACAGGTGGCATGATTCTAAAGAAACTTGCAATGTTAAATACCATAAAACAAAGAATGGTGATTTCTGGGAGAGAGGAAGGGTAAATGATCAATTCAAGAGATATGGTGAACTCCTGAACCTTACACATATTTGTTATATTTTACATTTCTGTTTTATGAAGCCATGTGCTTGATTTTCTGCTTATTTTATTTAATTATAAAAGACAACTTAATAAAATATCTGCATGTTCAAAGATTTAGTTGCCTGTAAATTTACCTGAGATTTAGTTACCTGAATTTATTGGTAAAATATAAAATTTTTTTGTGTTTTTTCTTACTCTAGTATCAGCCACCTATTAGCTACCTACTTAATTATTTATCACACCTCTGCTAATGTAAACAACATCTTTTTACTAGATATTGACTTAGATGGAATGTGTGTAGCAATCTTACTTGAGCTATAACGCTGAACTAATTATTTCAATTCAGAAATTATTTTTACATTAAAAAATCTTGTAATGTACTTACATTTAATGTGCCAAGTGGTTCTTATTATTAACTTTGTTTTAATGCAATAAAATAAAATTTGTGGCTATTTGCTTTTGCTATGGTATGTGCATGTTTTGTTTGATTTTTTTTTCGGAAAATGTTACATTTATGTTAAAGGAAGAATGTCAGCATGCGGTGCTTTCTTCAACATTATATAGAAAATGCTGTTGCAAGTTTTCAGAAATAGACTTCCAATTTACCCATTAAATTTTGATCTGAGAGGCATCAGAATGCAGGTGGCTTCAACAATCGCTATTTAGACCTATGCTAGTGGATCCCAAATTTTAGCTTGCATCAAAATCATCTGAAGTGGTTCTTATAACTCAAATTTCTGGTCTCTACTTATCTAATTCAGTACCCTATTAACAGGAAACTTTTAGCCCATCCTGGAAATATGCATGCTGATTTATAGATAATATTTGTCTTAACACCACTATAAATTGAATATTTAAAACATAAAAATTAAAATGAATTGGAGTTTTATAGTGGGAATGAGAATTCTAATATGTTCTTGCTTAACTTTAATAAATATTTTTGTATTTAAGGCTCCCAATCTTTCACATAACACCTGAGAGAGTTATTTTCTAATTAGGATACCACTGCCCTGTAGAAATTGAAAAGATAATTACGTAGATGACTGCAGCACAAAGAGAAAGAACACAGTTGAAATTCTCCCATTTAAAAAACAAATCAAACCAATCCAACCCAATTTTTCATAGAGGGACTATAAAACTTACTCAGAACTAATTTGCTCAGTGTTAGAGCCAAATTAGAATTCTTAGTTATTTGATCCTTTTATTTATTTATTTATTTATTTATTTATTATTTTTTGAAACAGAATCGTGCTCTGTTGCCCAGGCTGGAGTGCAGTTGTACAGTCTCAGCTCACTGCAACCTCTGCCTCCTGGGTTCAAGCGATTCTTCTGTCTCAGCCTACTGAGTAGGATTATAGGCACACACAACCATGTCTGGCTAATTTTTCTATTTTTAGTAGAGTAGGGGTTTCGTCATGTTGGCCAGACTGGTCTCAACTCCTGACCTCAAGTCATCTGCCTGCCTCGGCCTCCCAAAGTGCTGGGATTACAGGTATGAGCCATCGTTTCCGACCTGAGATTTTGCTGAGACCGCAGATTAATCTGAGACCACAGGTTAGATGACCTCTTTTTCCAATTATGAAAAAAAAAAGCATAAATCATCTTGCTTACATGGTATTAAATTATAGATTCCTATAATGTTGAAAATGGGGAAGTTCTTGAGATATATTTTTGTTGTTTCTGATTATCTTGTTGAGATTCTGAATTAATCTCATCAATGTATTGTTTTTAAGTAAAAATATGTTTTCAAATGAAAATTATTTATTTAAGAAATCTATTTTTAATTGTTTTTCAGCTCATAGAGGACCCAGATGTCAAGATCAAACTCAAGCTTCAGTCTTTAATATATCCTGCCCTTCAGACTCTTGACATGGATTTACCATCGTATCGGGAAAACCTAGACTCTCTAGTCCCGTCCAAACCACTCATGGTCAGGTTGTGGAGTGAATACCTTACCACAGACAGATCACTTGAAAAAACCATGTTTTTTAATCAACATGTACCAATGGAATCAAGCCATCTGTTCAAATATGTTAATTGGAGTTCCTTGCTCACTGAGAAGTTTAAGAAAGGCCACTCTTATCATAGTCCAAATCATGGTAGTTCTGAGCTGGCTAAAAAATATCCAGGATTACTAGATGTGAGGGCAGCCCCATTGCTGGCTGATAACAACAAGTTGCGTGTTTTGCCCTTGACCTACATCATCACCTGTCAATATGACATCTTAAGAAATGATGGACTCATGTACGCCACCCGACTACGGAACGCTGGAGTTCAAGTGACCCATAACCACTTTGAGGATGGATTCCATAGAGCTCTTTCTTATAATGGGCTTAAAATTGGGTATAGAATAGAAAATCAGTATATGAGTTGGCTAAGTAAAAATCTATAGTAAAAATCTAAGCAATGGTTTATTTAAAATGTATAAAGCTCAGAACAGGAAACAAATTAGTGAAAATCAAAGTGTTGATGTTTGAATTGATCTTTGTCATCTGTGACCTTCTAAGGTCCTCACAGCCATAGTGGGTTTTGTTTTTGTTTTTATTTTTTTGACTGCTAGCAAATTCTTCTCCATTTTATTTACTGTTCTAAGTGTTATTCACTCACTTCATATTTTCTTTGGCTACCATGACTCACTTGGTAAATCTCTAATTTACAGTTCTAGTTTTTTGATTGGCTAACAGTATTACCGATGAGAAGATAGTTTTAAACAAACACATGTGGTTTGTAAAATGCCAGAGTTTTAGTCAGCATGAATTTAGAGACTTGACATGCTGCCCTGTGAGAACTGATAGGAAATATGTGCCATCTCTTTTAAAAAGCATTTGCCTCAATATAATGTTGTTTGCCTATTACTGTAAAATTCAGTTCTTAATACAGACCTCTTCCTGTACTAAGAAACCAACATTAATGCAAATGATCTTTTAGGTACTTTAGGGAAAGCCAGCTCTAATAGTGTGAGAAATTAAGAAGGTTGAAGTAGGCACGGAGCCAGCATAAGGCAGTAGCTCCACATGTGGCAATGACTTATAGTGGTGAGCAAAGCTTAGGATATAGAAGAAATGATACAACCAAATCAAAAAACTTAAATTGCTGAAAGTTCTTAAGTCCATATAGTCACTGTATGGGGGAAAGACCACAAACAACAAGCCGTAGTGATCATATGGTATATAAAGTTTGATCGTTTTGGAAGTGCATTGAGGAAGACAGCTGAGGGCCAGCACAGAGTTTCCTCACAGCCACTAGACACCGAAGTTTCTTTTCTTTTTTAAAAATTATTTATTTATTTTATTTATTTTAATTTTTTTAAGATGAGATTTCACCATATTGGTCAGGCTGGTCTCGAACTCCTGACTTCGGGTGATCTGCCCGCCTCAGCCTCCCAAAGTGCTGGGATTACAGGCATGAGCCACTGCACCCAGCTTTTTTATTTTACTTATTTTATTTTTTAAATTTTTATTAGAAGCCAAAGTTTCTTTGTTTTACTGCTTAGCTGTTGAAAGCCAGAAATTGCTGGTGGGGACAGTGGGGGAAATCACACACTTTCATTTTTGTCTGTTTTATCAGGAAAAACAATAGCATTCCTGGAAGCCCCACTCATACATATACAAATACATATACATATGCATATAGATTTCTATACGTCATTTTACAGAATTATATTTCACGTCATCAGCCTTAGCTGTTAAAACTACCTGAGAAGTCATATTTTTTCAACTGAGCACATCATTCTGAATAGAGCTAATATTCAGTAAAATCATGTGAGTGGTAGATAGGCAATAAGAAGGCGGCCACAAATTCTTTAGGGTAAGTGATTAAAATTATGTGTGAATAACACATAGAAATATTTGGAGTCATATAATGCATGGAATGGATGTATAAATGAATTACAGTTCCCAATGGAGCATCACTGTAGTATTTGTGTACTCAAATTACTCACAGAAGGCCTTTCTCTGATTTTTTTACTTGGATCTCTATTCCTTTACCTCCCTCAAACCAGGTGCCCACAAATCAAAATAATCTATGTTCCCTGACGTAAGGAGTAGGAGTCTTAATTTGGAGTAGGAGGACACATTTAAATATAGACATAAGGTTTTAATAAAAAACCTTATTAAAGCAACATAAACAATGATGATGAAAGGAATTGGTATTAATTATACCGCGTTTTTCCAGGACTCCTGCCAAAAGGAATATGGAATAGAGTGAGGGAATGAGAGTAACAGTAACAAAACATTTTTTATTATTTACTTACAGATTCAATTTCTGGTACAAATGTCCACCTAGGTCCTTACCTTTGGTTTTCTCAAAGTAAAATAGGATAAATAATTATTATGGATGTCCCCTACCTTACCAACTGGCTTCTTTTATTCTAAGTCACCAGGACTGGTTCTTTCTAATTGTTTTTTACGCCTCTCTACATCAGTCATTACTCTCAAGTCACTCTCATCTCCCAAACTCTAATCCCTATAAGTGATTCCCTATACCTTTTTCTGTCTTTCTCAGTCCCCTCCTAATTCCTACAAATTCCACTGTGCTGGCTGGAGCTCACGATTCATTATGAGTGACATCCTCAAACTCTTCTCAGTGCTTTCTATTAACTTTCAGCTGAGCTCCAGTACTTAATTTAGGATGAGGCTTCTTCTATTTTTTTCTTCCATATTATTCATACCACAGGAGCTTAACATGCAGTAGATGTCTTCCTTCCTCATTGTTGCTCTCAGACTGTTCCATTCCTCTAAAGCCTTCTGAATTATTGTAGCAGACTAGATCACCAATCTCCCTTTCATTTTGTAGTCATCTGCTTACCTCTTAGTCACTGGCTCTCATGTTTCAAGCATTTTACCTTTAACCTCATTGTCACTCTAATAATCAGATCCATTATTATTGTCACTTCAATATCCAAAATGTAATATCTCCAATATTACAGTTGAGGATTTCAAAATCTATATAGATAATATAGCTAACAACGTAGACTCTGATTTTTATGACTACCCTTCCCCAATGATCTGTCCTCTATTCCTCTATTCTGCACAAAGCATTTGTCCGTATAATCATGCCTTCGACCTTGTTACTAACAAAAACTACACCCTCTTTATTATTTCAGCATTAAATAGACTACTGTCGGATTATAATCTGCTGTTATTTGTAAGTTGCTCCCACTAATAATACTTCAATAGCCACAGTACTTGAGAATTTTACTGGAATTTCATATTTCTTCACTATGCTTATATATTTTTTTCTTTTCTTCATTACTCAGGTTAAGTTGTATAGTCAGTCATTATCACTTCATTACATATATACCCCCAGGTTTTCTCTCTCCTTCCCTATCTCTCTTTCCTTCCTCCATAACCCTTTATCCTTCACAGATGTGCGTGATAGAATAAAATAATCATGTGTCAATGTTCTCATTGACACACGCAGGCTTCCAGTGTGTCCTTAATGCTGCCCATCAATTATGTTATTTTCCCCAAGTCTGTCTCTCCTATTATTATAATTAAATGGTGCTTTTATATAAGGCCAAATTCTCTTAAGTGTATACTAGATTTCATCCTCTTTTGCTTTCTCAAGGACAATATTCTAGAAATTATCTACTTTTTCTTCTGCTTTATTGCTGTCTGATGGATCATTTCCACCAGGATACAAATATGATAAAATTTCACTTTCTTTAAAAAAATTCTTATGACTCTATTTCCCCTTCCAGTTTCCACCACATTTCTGTATTTTCCTTTATAGCAAAACAAAAAAGAAAAATTGGGTAAAGCTGTATATATTTGCTGCCTCCACATACTTTCTTCCAAATCTTTCTTATTTATCTTCTCCAATCAACCTTTCATCCAAAATTGCTCTAACCACCAAAATCCTTGTCAATGTTAATGATGTACAGACTAGATCACCAATCTCCCTTCCATTTTGCAGTCTTCTGCTTACCTCTGAGTCACTGGCTCTCATGTCACTATTGTTTTCTGATCTATTGTGAGTAGAGTGCTTCTGATCTTGGGACTCAGGCCTCTTCTCTATCTGCAGTTTATTCCCTGAGATGCCATTCAGTCTTATGGCTTTAAATGACCTGGAAGGCAACCCTCCCCTCCAGGTCACATATTCAGTCTGGAACTTCTCAAATCCAGATTAGTTATATATCCAATGGCCTACTTGGCAAGTTCACTTGGATTTAAATAAAAATTCCAAACAAATTTTTGATCTCCCTCAAATAACCTCTGATCTTTGTCTTTCTCATTTCGATAAATAGCTATTGCATATCTCAGTTGTTCAGAACAAAAGAAAAACAAAGGAGTGAGTAAAATTAGCTATTTTTAATTTTATTTTTATTCTTTCTGTCACGTATATCATTATAAAATCCTCTTGGCCAAAATATGTCCTATATTCAACCTCTTTTTTGTTCTAAACTCCATTGCAAATACCCTCTAATCTGCTGCCAATTTTTGCTTAGAATATTCCAATAGCATTCTAACTGATATCTCCCCTTCCACCCTGTACCCTTAGAGCCAATTGCAACATGTCGGACAATGATCTTTTTTAAATGGAAGTCAAATGATTTCACACTCCTCTGTTCAGGATCCTCCAGTGGCTTCTTAGTTCAGCCAGACTGAAAGCTCTCTAACTCCTCTTTCTTGCCTCCTATGTGTTATTTGAACATCCCTGGAATGCTCCAGCCTTATCATTGAGACTTTCCAATTGATATCACTGTGTCTTCCATGTTCCTTCCTGAGATACCCATGTGGCTCACTCCTTTATCTCCTCAAATATGACCTTGCGAATGCCATAACAGCCAATAAAAATGAAAAAACAGACATATTGGTAATAAACCTCAGGTGAAGATAAAAGATAATTATAAGAAATATTCAATTAAAAATTGGCTTAAAAAGAGGAAGATGACACGGGAGACACAAAAACCAAATAGTAATATTTAAGCCAAACCATATCAATGCTTACATGAACCGCAAATAGAGCACCAAATTAAAAATAAAAGATGATCAAATTGCATTAAAATGGAAGTTCCAACTGTTTTAAGTATAGCAAAAAATCTTGTAAAAATTAAAAATATAAATATACAAGTAAAATGATTGAATAAGCCATACAATGCATTTCTATTCATAAAAAATCTGGATTGGCTATAGTCATATCAGACAAAGTAACTTTCAGAACAAAACAAAATTATGGATAAAGTGAGGCATTTCTGAGATACAGTGATCAATTCATCAAGAAGACAAAATGATCTTAAAAGCGTGTACACCCAGTAGCAGGGATTCAAAGTGAAGGAGGAAAAAAATTACTAAACCAAAGAAAGAATTGACAAACTCATAGTTATGGCTGAAGATTTCAGAACTCTTCTCTTAGCAATTTACAGAAAAAATAGGGAACAAATTTATAGGAACGTAAAATCCCTGAATAATATAATCATATAACTTAACCTAAATATAGAATGCATATTGCCTATCTCTTAATAAGTTGCTCTAGGTATTATTATTTTTAATAGATTTGTCTTCTGGGCCTCATACTAGAGTTGTGAGTGGACTGCCCACCACAACCACAGTATTAGAGTGTCCTGGGTTTGTTCATGTACTTAATTTTACCAGTGGGTTTTATACCTTTAAATATTTTCTTTGTTCATGTTAGTGTCTATATTTCATATAAAAACAGAAGAAAAACTAGGAAATACGTACCAAAGTTCTCTTTTTCCTTTTTCACTTTCCCGCCTTGTCTCTAAAGATTTCCACTTCTCCCCCTTTACCATCTCCTTGGTTCCCATCTCCTCCCCTAGTTACCACCCATAATGAGCTGTGAGCACCTTTAATTAATTATCTTCACTAACTTTTATGATCTAGCACTCACTCTTGTACAAGATTTTCATGCTTTGGGTTCACTTTCTCTTTCTGGAAGGATGATTTTAGCTCAGCCTTAGATCCTTCATTTCTCTTTCTTTTCTGTGTAATTTTCCCTGACAATTCTCTCCCACATCTCATTCTCTATACTGTTTCAAGGCAAGAACTTGAGAAATAACTCTGTTGAAAGTTGCTGTTTACATTTCTACTTAGAGGTAATTTGAAGTTCGAGGCTTTGTAGCTTTATTTGTTCTTGTTGAACAGTTTTGTTAGAGGCTGTCTCTTGAGAATTTAATTTATGTGGTCATCATTATGCTTGAGCACTTGGAAGATAAACAACAGAAAATTAAAACATAAAAGATGGGTTTAAAAACATATTAAACTTACCTGAAGTGAATATTTGTGAACTAGAAGATAGCTATCAAGAAGTAGATTACCTCAGAAAGACAGAGAGATAAAGATATAAAAGATTTTGAAGAATAAATATATGGAGAATAAAGGTAATTAGTACTAGGTAATAATTTGTAGTCTTTGACATAATAGGTGGCATATCATTAGGATATATTTAATTTTTCCATAGCTGTTAGTACATAGTCCTCATGTAGAAATGTCATGTATAGTAAAGAAATCAATCCCTTGCTGCTGAGTTGTCATTTTCTTTTGAGATAGCCATTTATCTTTTGAAAAAATTTCTTTCTGCATTTGTATGAGACTGAGAATTTATAAAGAAAAGAGGTTTAATTGACTCACAGTTCTGCATGACTAGGAAGTCCTCAGGAAACTTACAGTTATGGCAGAAGGCAAAGGGGAAACAAGGCATATCTTACATGGCAGCAGACAAGCGAGAAAGACAGACAAAGAGGAGAGAGAGAAGTGCCAGACATTTATAAAACAACCAGATCTCATAAGAACTCACACACTATCATGAGAACAACATGGGAGAAACTGCCCCAAAGATCCAATTACCTCCCACCAGGTCCCTCCCTCAACATGTGGGGAGTACAATTTGGATTCCAATTCAAGATGAGATTTGGGTGGGGATACAGCCAAACCATATCAGCATTCTGCAAAATATGTTGTGCTATTATCTTAAAATTGATTTGTAATTTTGTTGCACTGTGCTAATATATAATTTGACATATTATGTCAAAGTGCCTTAAATAGTAAAAGCTGGGTAAGTCAATTTTATTTTAATAAAGCTGTTTTTTAATGGCATACAACATGATATATTCAGAGATAAATTTAACAACATACATACAAGACAGTTGCACAGACAAATGAAAGCTATTCTGAGAAAAATTAAAGATGTCCTAAATAAATGGAAGGAAATAAGATGCTCATTGCCCAAAAGACTCAAGATTACTTAGGTGTCAGTTTTCCTATTTATTTACTATGATCCCAATCTAGATCCCAGAAGGCTTTAGTTTGATTTTTAAAGAAAATATCGTATTTATCCTAAAGCATGTATGAAAATAAAAATGAATGTAGAATATTTTAAAAAACTGTTTTGGAGAACAAATTTATAGCATTTACAGTAAATGATTTTAAGATTGTATACAAAGCTATGTAATCAAGATATTTCAATAGAATAATATTCAAAAAGGATTTATTTCATTGAGGCATTTCAATAAGGATAGACAGATAATAAAAAGAGAATCTAGAAATAAATCCATAACTTTTGGGTCAAAATTTAAAGAAGAAGTTGCCAAAGTAGTTCAATTCCAATAGTGTAGTATATTTTTAAATGGTACCTGAACATTTGTCTATCCATATTAAAAAAATTCTTAACCCTGACCTTTACCTCTTTCCATATACAAAAATTATTAATATCTCAAAACAAGTCATGGATCTATATTTAAAAAACCCACAAAACTTTAAAACTTCTGGGGGAAAACATAAGAGAAAAATCTTTGTAATCTTTTGTTAGGGCAAAATTTCTCAGACAAGACATGGGACAGAAAAAGCACTAGGCATAAAAGAAAAATAGATAAATTGGACTTTATCAAAATTCAAACTTAGTTTCTATTACAAGAAGAGATACAAAAAAAGGAAATAACATTTAAAGAGGGGGTTTAATTCTTTATTAGAGAGGTATCATAATACCCTCACAGTTAAGGAAATTTCATTTATTCAACAAACATTTACTTAAATGTTTTGGATTTGGGACTAGGGCATATAGCCATGAAGCAAGTTCTTGATGTTGTCTCTGTCGAGAGAGAGAAAGAAAGAGAGTTATTATAACATGACAAGATCTTTGATAGAAATATATGTGTAAGTGTATGAATGCATGGATTAGAGCTCAGTCTGTTTTAATGCTTTCTTGAGTAGGCTATATTTACTAGTTCACATCCTAAACCCCATGGCATTTATGTTTTCTAAGCCACAAAGATTGGCATATTGAGAGAATTAGAAAGAAAGGTGAAGACATCTGCTGTTTCCTTATCCTTGTCCAAACATTCAAAGTATTGGCAATCAGAGGTAGCAGCATGAAATAGCTAAATTTTTTGTGCTCCCTACTTGGAGCTTTGGAGGCCAATCCATTATGAAAGCAGCCAATTTGAACACTTCTTAGTCCACAATTTTCTCCTTCTTCCCATAGCACAGCTGGTGGCACCAGTGTAATGTTGCAATACTAAGAGTTGTCTTATTTTGCCTTATTTGGAATGGCTGTATGTGCACATAACATGATTTATGTCAGTGTTAGCCTTGTGTCTTCCTACAGCAATAAAAATTGCTTTAGTTAAATCTCCTTTGGTCCATCAACAACTAATGAGAATTCGTTTGATAAACAGATTGCTTGAAGTCCCGCTATTTTTTCTAGATGAGGTGAGAAGATTAAGTAAATGAAACCACTTTAATAATGGTTTTCTTTATTTTATGAGATCTTTTTCAACATCCACAGTGATATTTCCAGTTCATAAACAAATTTCCGAGTTATTTGGAGAGATAGGTATTAGCTAAAAAGCTTAGATGAATTTGGTAAGAATGATAGACTCAAATTAAAACCACTTTCTAAGTACTTGAGAAAAGCCTTAATTTGCTATTGGAAACATATTTAAATCTTAAAATTTAGTTGGATCAAAAAATAAGATCCTCGGGTTTACTTATTATTTAAATCCTGAAAGTATTTCTAGAAACACTTTGAAAACCTATTCACAAATGTAAAATTGAAAGCTATATCATTTTTGTAAGGCTGGCTGCCTCACAGAGGGTTAAACGGACTCATCCATCTCTCTCTGTGTCTGATAACTACGTCATCACCCAAGCTCATTATCTGGCCTTGCCACACGGCTTCTCCGCACCCACCTACGCACACCAGACCCAAGCCCACATTCAGCACTAAATTATGCATTTAACCCCCAGCCCGCTGTTGATAAACCCTGCAGGAAAATTTTTTAAAGAAGCCCATCAGACCCTGCCAGGTAGCAGTCTGCTCTGTATGCCCCCGGAAGGCCCGCCTACCCGTGACCACAAGCTCCAGGCATTTCCTGCTTCTTAATAGCCAATAAGATTGCCTTCACTTTGTTTCCCCAACAGCCAATCAAGGCCCAAGGTCCCGCCCACCTACCCATGACCATTAGCTCCAGGCATTTCCTGCTTCTTAATAGCCAATAAGATTGCCTTCACTTTGTTCCCCACTTACCCAAAGTCCCGCCTGCCTACCAATGGCAACTAGTTTCAGGTACTTCCTGCTTCCTGGCAGCCAATAAAATTGCCTTTGCTTTGTTTCCCCAATAGCCAATCAATCGCCTTCTCTCCCCATAAAACCCCATGACCTAAACAGCCAGGCCCCTTCCTGGACCACAGAACCTCACCCAGGAGCTGAATAAATTAACTTCTCATTTTCTTATACTTGCCTCAGTTTCCTCATTTTACCTCGGCAATAAACCTTACAATTCTCTGTCTTAGTAAAGTTTGTTATGAGTGAAACCAAATGTCTGAAAAAAGTCAAGAATGTGGTACAGCAAGAAGCTCTGATGTCAGTATTTTTACACTGGTGTTGCATATGGTGCTCTGATACACTGTTATTTTATATAGCACATATTATTCACAAGGAAAAGTGTGCTTCATGTGGACAAAGGGGAAAGGAAAACCACAGAAAACTTTTATTTGTGTAAAAGTTGCACTCCTTTAATTTGTAAAATTCCACTTAGAATTGATGATTTACATGTTATTTATTTTCTGCATTTTTCATAGATTAATAATCTATAAGAAGTCAGGGAAAGGATCTTGACTCATTGGTCATTAGGCTTTAATATATTACACTTTTGCACTGTACAGTCTTGGCCTTTTCTATGCTATCAAAAATTGCTACATTTCTGCATATTTCAGGTGAGCACTTTCAGCAGCATTTTTTAAAATAGGGGACAGATTAAGTCAGATGTACGTCAGCAAGGATCATGATTGCGTCCCTTTCTCACTGTAATGATAATATTATGCCATGATAACAATAGTAACCATACTACCATTTATTGTGGATCTCCTAGATGCCAAGAGCTATGCTAATTCTTTGCATTCATTATGACCTTAACCCAAACAGCAATCCTATTAGATATGAATTAACATGCTTTTATTATAAAACAGTAAATCAAGAATAGTCTAACAAATTTCCCTTTGATCACACAGCTAGGAATAATGTAAGTTGAAATTCTCATCTTGAAATGGTAAACACAATATATATGAAGTATTGTTTAAACAATAAATACCTTTATTAAATGAGCTTTTATGGAAAGGGGTTTATTTCGCTTTTTGTACCTTGTTCTTTCTCAGAGGTCCATTTTCTTGATTTCAAGCACAAAGTAAACTTTTGATTACACTGAACTTGGACTGGCCTCAAAGTAACAAATGCAAAAGCTTTTCCTGCTGGAGCTTCAGCTGAAGTCTGTTGATCGTAGCATTCTTTCTTCATATAGTTTTTTATTTTGCTCTTCTTGGGATTCAGTAAGTAAATATGAAGAGTAGATAGATAGAATTCACTAGAGCATCCACTCAGACAGTGAAAATCATTAATCAACAACCTACTCAATATTGTAATGTTTTGAAGAGAAATCTACCTGTGATATATATCTGCTATATAGATTACATAGATTGATTACATAATAGGTAGGAAGATAGTAGATAGATAGATAGGTAGTAGATAGATAGATATTAAATAGATTTACACACACAAACACAAGACTGGGGAGAATCCTGAGAAAGCTTCCCTTATGATGTGAGCCAGGGAGGGAAATGGCAGCTGCTGCAGAATGGTGGCAGAAGTCCATTGGGATCCTTGTCCTCTATTGCTCTTAAGAAATAAAACCCTAACGTTCAAGAGTGGACACCAAAAAAGCTGCCCTATGACATTGTTGAAAATACATTGTAGCTGGCAGAAGGGATTAGAAAATAGCAACAGCCATGAGAACAACAAAAAACTTCTATGCCATGAGGAGGAGCAGCATTTGAAAATGAGAATATTACAGTTAAGAAAATCACCTTAAGCTGGGTACTGTGGCTCATGCCTATAATCCCAGCACTTTGGGAGGCCCAGGTGGGCAGATCACCTGAAGTAAGGAGTTTGAGACCAGCCTGACCAACATGGGAAACCCCGTCTCTACTAAAATTACAAAAATTAGCTGGGCATGATGGTGCAGGCCTGTAATCCCAGCTACTAGGGAGGTTGAGGCAGGAGAACTGCTTGCACCCTGGAGGTAGAGTTTGCAATGAGCCGAGATGGTGCCATTGCACTCCAGCCTGGGTGACAAGCACAAAACTCCATCTCAAAAACAAACAAACAAAAAACCCTTAAAAGTTAAGCTTGATATTCACATATCTGTTTTATGATTGATACTTAGTATTTATGGGGTACACGTGATATACTACAGCATGTGAGAAAGGTTTGCTTTTGGATATGATTAAAATTATAGGTTGCAATGTTATCATTTACTGAAAACTAGATGCCCCTGTAGTACAAGGAGTATAAATGACTACAAATAATTGGTTTAAACAAGCCCCACTGATCATTGATTTATCAGGAAAGAATCTTTGGTTGGATTAATGTCAGGATTAGCAGGATTACTTAAAGGTCCTGGTTCTTTGAGAGGATAGTGTCAGAAAAATCATAGTGAAACACAGCATTGAATTTTGATTCTGTCCTAGGCAAGTGCTGCAGCAAATTGAAATTTTTCTATTTATATCATCCGCTCTCCATGCAAAAATTTTCATTGCAACACAGAAAAAGGTCATTATCCAAATTGTTTTTCTTGCTTTTCTAGAACACAGAACCATGTTAAAGAGTAAGACTGGGCTGTGCGGTAGCTCAGGTAATCCCAGCACTTTGGGAGGCCAAGGGGGGAGAATTGCTTGAGCCCAGGAATTCAAGACCAACCTGAGCAACATAGCAAGACCTCATCACTACATATAATTTATTTTTAAAAATTACCTGGAAATGATGGCACACACCTGTGGTCTTAGCTACTCAGGAGGTTGAGATGAGAGGATCCCTGGAGCCTGGGTGGTAGAGGCTACAAAGAGGTTTGATTCCACCATTGCACTCCAGTATTCCAGCCTGGGCAACAGAGAAACACCCCTTCTCAAAAAAGAAAAAAAAAAAGAAAGAGAAAAGAAAACTGAATCTTATATTAAAGACAGCAGAATAGAAGAATAACCTTAAGGACATATCAAGGACTCCTTCATTTCTTATAAAGTACCATGATATTCAGCAACATATCACTTGAGGTTATACATTAACTACGATGGAATATGAAGGGGCAAAAAGTTATATAGATTGAAAGTTATATTTACAAATTCTACTTTAGCGTCTTTTGAATTACAAAGCCCTTTATATTTCTTATCTACCAGTCAGCTTTTCTAAGACATGACTCAAAGTTTCTTTTGCAAGAAGGTTTTTCATTATTCACTACAAACCATTCCAATCAGTACTAAGGTATTCAATCTTCCCATAATTACTTGGCTTTTATTAAAGATGAAATAAATTATTCAAAATATATCAGAACTTTTTAATGAATCAGTATGTTATTCTCTCCACTGGGGGGATGTGCTTCTACTACATTTTCCAGACTATCTGAAAATTAATGTGCTTTTCTCCAAGTCAGTGGGCCACAGACCTCTCTGCCCAGTGATGATCTGAAGATACAATGATGCTGCGGTTTGGACAGAACTTTCCAGAAGTGAGTATTTTCTTTTACACAATACTCACTGGAATTTGTGCTGTTATTGGTCACATGGTACAATATGACAATCTGTTTTGCTAATAAGAACTTTCTGGGATAGAAAGTGAGATAATAGTTTTGGGTGGGGGTTTTCTAATGTCTATTTAATTTCGGGCATTGATATAAACCATATACTGTCTTGTTGAAGAAACAGAGTTACAAAATGGGAAGAAATTCTTTTACTTTCGAATATTGAGAGTCCTCATAGCATATTGTATCTATACACTCCTCTCAGATAATGTTGAGGAACCATGGAAAATAATGCTGCTAATCACCATTATGGAAAGTCATCATATTTGATAAGTGAAAATTTTTATTGATCAAGAAAGGTAAGTTTTCTAAGATTCTAGTTATTTTTCTTTTTTAAAAATAAGTTTTGTAAGCATTTGGTTTCCTCTTGTCAAATTTTACTGGCTTCTTTATTGTATCCCTGAGTGATTCTAAAGCATACCACTAACAAGATGAACAACAAGGTGATATTCGGCTTATATTTATAATAAAAATGACCTATTCTAATAGGAGTAAAGTCATAAAATATACATTAATTTTAAAACCTTCTACTTAGGTATGATTTTTAAATTTCATTCAAAACTCAGAAGTCATATGTTTGAGCTACTCTGTGACATTTAAGCATTAATAGTAGATTTGGGGTAAATACTATTGATGTATAAGTTCTTATGAAGTCATACTATAGCTTCACTGACTAAAAAACACTTAAAAATTATGACAAATGTGGTTAGTTGCTTTGGAAGACTATCTCTCCCTACTATGAGTATTTCATTGAGAACCTGATCCAGTCTATCTCCTTGAATCTTCCTGCTACAAAATTAACTCTCTCTCTCAGTCTCTCTCTCTCTATGTGCAGCGCATATGTGTGTATACATAGTTATATATATGTGTGTGTGTGTATGTGTATATGTATGTATACAACGACCCATCCTGCTCCCATTTCTAACTTTATCTAACACCTTTACATACAAATTGTCTTCATTCTTTTACATATATACGTGTGTGTGTGATTGTGTATAATTGTGCTTAATAATAGAGACATGAAAGAAAAATGAGGGAAGACAATAACAAACAAGCAGCCCAATCAATATTTCATTTAAACCTGTAAATAGATGTGATGTGGTACTGATAAGAGTGTATATTTTGTGTATTTAAAGTGGAGAGTTCTATAAATGTTAATTAAGTTTAGTTGTTCTGGATCTGAGTTCAGATCCTGGATATCGTTGTTAATTTTCTGTCTCATTGATCTGTCCAATATTGATGTCAAAGTCTCCCACTATTATTGTGTGGGAGTCTAAGTCTCTTTATAAGTCTTATATATCTGGGTATTCCTGTATTGGGTGTGTATATATTTAGGATCTTTAGCTCTTCTTGTTGCATTGATCCTCTTATCATTATGTAATGTCCTTCTTTGCTTCTTTTGATCTTTGTTGCTTTAAAGTAACTCCTGCTTTTTATTTATTTATTTATTTTTGCTCTCCATTTGGTTGGTAAATCTTTCTCCATCCCTTTGTTTTGAGTCTTTGTGTATCCTTGCACATGAGATGGGGTTGGATGCAGCATACCGATGGGTTTTGGCCTTTTTTGCCTGTCTGTGTCTTTGGATTGGGGGATTTAGTCAATTTAAATTTAGAATTAATAATAATATATGTGAGTTTAATACTGCCATTTAATGTTAGCTGGCTGTTTTACCTATTAGTTGATATAAATTCTTGATTATGTTGATGCTTTTTACTTCTTGGTATTTTTTAGAAAGGCTGATACTGGTTATTCCTTTCTATGTGTAGTGGTTCTTTCAGAAGCTCTTGTAAAGCAGGCCTGGTGGTGATGAAATCTCCGAGCGCTTGCTTGTTCACAAAAGATTTTATTTTTCCTTCGATTATGAAGCTTAGTTTGGCTGGATGTAAAATTCTGGGTTGAAAGTTCTTTTCTTTAAGGATGTTGAATATTGGCCCCCACTCTCTTCTAGCTTGCAGGGTTTCTGCCGAGAGATCTGCTGTGAGTCTGTTAGGCTTCCCATTATGGGTAACCTGACCTTTCTCTCTGGCTGCCCTCAGTATTTTCTCCTTCATTTCAACCCTGGTGAATCTGGCGATTATGTGCCTTGAGGTTGGTCCTCTTGAGAAACATCTCTGTGGTGTTCTCTGCATTACCTGGAGCTGAACACCGTCCTGCCCCACTAGGTTGGAAAAGCCCTCCCGAACAATATCCTGAAGCACATTTTCCAGCTTGGACTGACCCTCCTCATCACATTCAGGTACACCTGTCAAGCATAGATTAGGTCTTTTCATATAGTCCCATATTTCTTGGAGACTTTTCCCTTTCCTTTTTATCCCTTTTTCTCTAATCTTGTCTTCTCATTTTATTTCATTAAGTTGGTCTTCGACTTCTGATATCTTTTCTTCTGCTTCATCGATTCGGCTGTTAAAACTTGTGCATAGTTCGCGAAGTTCTCGTGTTGTGTTTTTCATCTCCATTAATTCACTTATATTCCTCTCTAAATTGTGTATTCTTGTTAACATTTTGCCAAACCTTTTTTCAAAGTTCTTAGTTTCTTTGCATTGGGTTAGAACAAGTTCCTTTAATTCACAGAAGCTTCTTATCACCCACCTTTTGAAGACTGCTTCTGTTCATGAAACACACTCGTTCTCCATCAGGCCTTGTTCCGTTGCTGATGAGGAACTGTGATCCCCTGTAGAGGGAGAGGCATTCCGATTTTGGGTATTCTCAGCCTTTTTAGGCTGTTTTCTTCCCTATAAATTATAAATTTACCCATCTGTGGTCTTTATAATTACCATCTTCATAATTGGGTTTCTGAGTGGACGTCCAACTTGTTGATTCCCAGCGCTAAAATCTGAGAACCCACCACGCCAGCCAAAACAGCAGCATTATGATTGATGGTGCTTTTCTGACTCTGCACCAAGAACCACCGCACCAAGGCAGCGGCAAAACCGCCTCGCCGGCCACAAGAGTCGCGCTGTGACCTGTGGGGCTCCTCCGCCGGGAATCTCCTCGTGCGTGAGCAACAAAAATTCGTCTGAAAGTGTGGCATCCTCTCATTCTCTGTGCTTTCACTGGGAGCTACAATCCCGAGCTGCTAGTGATCAGCCATCTTGGATCTCTCTCCTAGATCATCAGTCTTATTAGTTTCTTGTGAACTATCCTGGGTATTCTGCATAGAGTAATACTAGTAATAACAAATACAAATAATAGAAAAATGTATTCTTATCCTTCTTCCTTTCTTACATAATAAATACCATCACACATATGCTATTATGTCTTTACATTTTCATTTACTTATACATCCTACAGGTGTTTGCACACCTTTACATACAAATTGTCTTCATTCTTTTACATAGCTGCATAGGACTCAATATCTGTATAAATCATTGTTTATTTAATCAGCTCTATTCAGATGAAACTTTTGTTCTTCCTAAGTTTTGTTATCACAAACAATAAAATGGTATTTGATATGGTTTGGCTGTTCTCCTATCCAAATCTCATTTTGAATTGTAGCTCCCACAATTCCCACATGTTGTGGGAGGAACCCAGTGAGATTTAATTGAATCATGGAGGTCTTTCCTGTGCTGTTCTCATTATAGTGAATAAGTCTCACAGGATCTGATGGTTTTATAAAGGGAGTTCCCCTGCACAAGCTCTGTCTTGCCTGCCGCCATGTAAGACATCCCTTACTCTTGATTGTGAGGCCTCCCCAGCCATATGGAATTATGAGTCAGTTAAAACTTTTTCCTTTATAAATTACCAGGTTTTGGGTATGTCTTTATTAGGAATACAACATAAAGTTACAATTGAAAAAATATGTGTGTATCATTATATATAATACAATGAATGACAAAAGTTTATCAATGTGATATATTAATTGATCATAAAATGTTCTGGCCTCCTTTTTTGTAAATTTATTTAATCATTCAAATTTATATATTTTTTAGCTTCACTTTCAATTGATGTAACTGAAAGTGAAGTCTGTTGGTTTGGCAAATGCAAGATTGTGATTAAATTTTGATAGTTTTTAATTTTGAGAAGGCTCATTTTTCTGATACAACTATTAGTAGAACTGGGAAGAATATTTTATGGACTGTGACAACATTGGAATACATTTAGAATATAAATTTCAGTACATATGGAGTTGATGGTTTCTTTGAAGAAATTCTTTAAAAGGATTTAACTCTTGATATAATGGGATTTATAACAGTTTGAATTAATTTTAAACATACATTCGTACCATGAAATGTTAATGTTTGCTCTGACATTACCTATAACTTGTGGAGGATGTACAAGAGACTGAATTTTCTATATGCCTACTGTTTTTCTGAACGCTTGTTCTAGTCATAAAATAATAATTAAAAGGAGAATATTATTCTAATAATAATCTATTATTAGAACATGTAAGAATGAATGAGATAGGAGTGTCAATTTCCAACTAATAATTTTAAATATTGCTATCTTTTACTTTTTTCAGCTCTTGCTTCTTGAACTGTGAAGCTCTGTTGTCATATGTATACACAGTTAGAATTGTTATGTCATCTTGGAGAACTGACATATTCTATTCCAGTTAATATTCTTTATTTCTAGAAGGCTATATGAATATATTTCTCTTTTTTGACATCATTATATTAAGATTTCTTCTTGACCATTGTTTTAATAATACTTGCAGAATGGAGAGGATGTTAAAACAGTGCTCATTTTACCATCTTGTTTTATAGGCATTTCCTTTTGAAATATGTACTTGAAAAATGAATCTGTTTTTTTCTTGAAATCCCAATAACTAGACCTTCCATGAAAAACCATTGAAGTATGTCATCTTCTTTATTAAGTTGTTGATCTATTCCTTCTTTGCATCAGTTTGTTATACATTCTATATACTAATATTTTCTTATTTATATGTATTACAAATATCATTATCCACACTGTAGCTTGTCTTTTTTTTTTTTTTGGAAATGATGGAGTCTCACTCTGTTGCCCAGGTTGGAGTACAGTGGTGCAATCTCGGCTCACTGAAACCTTCGCCTCCCAGGGTCAAGTGATTCTCCTGCCTTAGCCTCCCAAGCAGCTGGGATTACAGGTGCCTGCCACCACACCCGGCTAATTTTTGTATTTTTAGTAGAGACAAGGTTTCAATATGTGGGCCAAGCTGGTCTCAAACTTCTGACCTTAAGTGATCTGCCTGCCTTGGCCTCCCAAAGTGCTGGGGTTACAGGCGTGAGCCACCACACCTGATCATAGCTTGTCTTTTCAATCACTTTATTGGACAGCTTAACATAAATTCTTAATCTTAACTAAACTCAATTTTTCAACATTGTGAATATTTCTGTCTCTGAAAAGATAACTAATTTTATAAGGGCAAAAATAGTAGCTATTTTGTTTTCTATACTCTCAACACTTTAAGATTATATTTGGCCAGGCACTGTGGTTTACACCTGTAATCCCAATACTTTGGGAGGCCGAGGCAAGCAGATTGCTTGAGGTGAGGAGTTCAAAATCAGCCTGGCTAACGTGGTGAAACCCCGACTCTACCAAAAATACAAAAATTAGCCAGGCATGGTGGTGCAGGCCTGCAATCCCAGCTACTCAGGAGGCTGAGGCAGTAGATTCGCTTGAACCTGGGAGGTGGAGGTTGCAGTGAGCCAAGATTGTGCCACTGCCCTCCAGCCTGGGTGACAGAGACTGTATCAAATATACATATATAATTTGTTTGGTTTTCCACGATAAGCTATTTTAAAACAAAGATTCTGAATTCTGTATGTTTTCTATGGATAGTTTTGTTAGAGTTAAATTTTTTTTTCTAAGTTATTACTCAAGACATGCTTGTCTATTGTGCAAATAACAGTATGATCATTGACAAACTTTGCCCTCATTTCCTATTACTCATTAAACCTTGAAGTTGCACTCAACACAACTGTATCTGAATAACAGATAAAATTTTGACCTTACTATGCCAACCCTAAGTGAGGCATAAGTTACTAAGTGGGCAACTCTATATTCAAAAAAGCAAGATAAATCTTTTGGGTGGGGCTGAAGCACACCACTCATTAATGTAATTTATCCAGGCATATTATGTAAGGTTACTTTCTGTGTTTCTGAAGAAGACCAAGAAGCAGACAGTACACCATGGGAAGAAAATCACTATACCTTCTGATTGTGGGGATCTTCGTAGCATATTATATTTATATGCCTCTCCCAGATAACATTGAGGAGCCGTGGAGAATGATGTGGTTGAACACACAGTTGAAGACTGCAGAAAAATTAGTAAGTTTGGAGTTTTATGAATTTAGCTGTGCATATACCACCACTTGACCTGGAGAAGTAAAGTTTTCAAGATTCTATTCTCTTGATTAATTGACTTATTAATCTTTTAAAATAACTGCTGTGGCCTTTGAGAATGTATTACTTAGAAATGCTATTTGTTTGTTTTCTGTCTTGTATATTGGAATCACGTTTAAAAATATCAAGAACGGCAAGCAGGGAGCCATTTGAGCAGGTTTCACTAAAAATACTTTGTTTAGGTAGCTTGAATGTCGTGATAGTGGCTCTCCTTTGAAATTCTTATCTTAGGTATGGTTTGTTACTTAAATTTTATATTCAAATTAGAGCTTATCTGATTATGTAGCACTGTGTTCATTATAGATTTTTATGCACTCATCTTTGGATTCAGAGTATAGACTAAGGACACGTAAATAAGTTCTCAAGAAAATATTCCATAGGCAGGCTGGTTGGCACATGGCTAGGGTTAACTATGAGAGGCATGATATGCAGAAATGAAAGGGGAAGGGAGACCTCGGTGTCCTGGCAACTGGCTGCTTGCCAGGGCAGCTCAGATGCTGGCATTTAAAAAGGTGTAGCTCTCACTGGATCCTGAAAAATATTTTTCTATTATTTCTTTGGTTATTTTATTATCTTCATTTAAAAAAATCTCTTTTCAGGACATAAACAAGATGGATGTTGTACGTAACTCCTGGACTAATCTTTTATTTGGTATTTATTTAACAATTCAACTCTGTCAAATCCTATTAAACAAACAATCTGTCCCCACACAGTTGACATTCTAGTAGTGGAGAAAAAAATAAATTAGAATCAAATAAGTAAGTGATTTCAGTTCATGATAAGTACATTGAAGGAGGAAAGATGGAAGAAAAGAGAATAATTTGGGCAGAAGGCAAGAGTGGTCTACTGCATGTATGGTGAGAAAAAGCCATACTGAAGAGGAAACATTTACTTAGGGACCAGAAGAATGAAAAGAAACTAATCATTCTGCGTGCTAAAAAACACATTATCCAGCAAAGATAGCAGCAAGTACAAAAATCCCAGCTACAAAATATTGACAAGTCCAAGAAGCCATATGAAACATTTGGGTTTACTGGGGAAATTGTTGCAATTAGTTTGGAGAGGTTAGAAGCCATATCATACAGTGCTTTGTGGACAATGGTAGTGAGTTTTGATTCATTCTGCATGCTATGCAGAGCTATTAAAGAGCTTTAAGGAAGGGACACATTTTTTCCTCATACTTACTGTCTATACCACAATATGTGAGAGGTCTTTGATTTTTTTCTTGGGGTCTTTCTATTACATTTTTATTTATTTAAGCAATCATATATATATATATATATATATATATACACATATATATATACACACATATATATGTATATATATATGTTCTTCTCTGGTAGACTTTTAATTCATTTATTCATTAATTTACTTACATTCTGTCCGCAATTTATGAATGTAACATATTTTCAGAGCTCTCAACAGGTATACCTTTTAAAAGTTGTTTTAATGCCTTTCTCCTTCCTGAATTACCTGCTTCTTTGTTTGTTTGCTTTTTTTGTGGTCAATTATTTGCCCTGTTCATCTGCTTTTTCCTGATTAGCAGACTGGCTTCTCTGAAACCTTTGGCAGTCTCTGAGTGTTCATACCCTTTATTAAAAGATTATGTTATGAACATTACATCAAGAATTAAACTACTGGATTGAGAATCCTTCTAAATATCATTTACTAGCTTTGTAGGCATGCATGACCTATTAACCCTTCCCGGACTCACTTTCCTCATATCTGACATGGATATATAATGCTATCTACAGTCTATGTCAGCAAGTTGTTAATATTACTGAGATGACTACACATAGAGTGCTCTGAACGCTGACTCATTCCACAGTGAAAGGACGGACTGCAGGAAGGCAAGCTACCTCTTTTTTCCTCCCACTCATTCCTGCCTCCCACATATGCCTCCCAGCTCCCACGTGCAACCAGCTCTATAGCCACACCTCACTGCACCAGTAAGAGCCTCCCTCTCTAAACAAGTTCCTCCACCTGGGAGGGTTTTTCCTTTCCTTACTTGGTCAGCAAAATACTTAGGAAAAGGTATTTCTTTCAAGCCTCAGATAAAGTTGCTTTTTCTGTTTGAAAACAACCTTCCAGTTGCTGCTCCCAGGTAGCTTCTGTAAACACCTGCTGTTTACTCCCAAAGTACCTTGTACAGAGCTCTGTAATCGTATTTACATTGTTTTTTGTTTGTTTGTTTGTTTTTTAACAGTTCACTCATCTGTCTTTCACACTTAACTGAGATTCTTGAGAGGAGCATTTGTTTGGTTCATCTCTGAAACCCTAAAGCTTGGTAGAAAACCTGACACATTTTAGTGAAATAAGAACTAAATTAGTCGCAGGAGTCAAGATAAAACTGCCTCTTTGCCCTCTGAAGATTGCTGAAAGTCAACTGACAGGTCTGGTTAATAGGAGAAAAGGCAGGTACATTTTTTAGCATGCATAATAGATTTACAAAATATAAAATCTCAAAGAAATGGCCAGATGGTTGACGCTTTTTTTGACTATCTTGAGGTTGCAGAAAGAATGGTGGCTTGGCCAGAAAACATTATGTGGCAAGACAGGTTATGGGACGAAGAGAAGTGGAGACATGGCTAGCAAAAGTGGTCTTGCTATATAGATGGAACCTCATAGATAGCAGCCCTCAGAGAGAATAGATGGTAAACATTTCTTTCAGACATTTAAAGGTGTCAGCTTCTCAGTTGATTTTTCCTTAATCTGGACAAATGAAAGCTCTCAGAGAAAGCCTGCATCGATGCAGATTTTCTCTACAGATGCAAATCACCTCCAAAAAAAAAAAGCTTTTCAGCTATTCTTATATTTCTAGCCCTTCTGAAAAGCTGTCTTGCAACATGTCAAGGAGATACATTTTGTGATGAAATACTTTTATTTCCTTCAGAGTATACTCCTCTCTTTAAAGAACCACTTTAGGTACAACCTTTGCACTTCTGGTTTCTTTTAAAGGGACCAAGCAGGATCCATGCATGAAAATTTATTTCATTCCATTTGAGTTTATTAAGGGTTAAAGTTTACCTATAAGTCCATAGATCTCTTTGACATGTGATACTTGAATTTTAAAATGTGTGTGAATTTCACTTTTAGGCAGCATTTGTGGAGCTGCTGGGACTTCACCATATTATGGACTCCTTGGGGTTTGCCTGGGGCTTTTATGAAGTCCCACCAACCTCAGATGAAAATGTCACTGTGACTGAGACAAAATTCAACAACGTTCTTGTTCGGGTATATGTGCCAAAGAGGAAGTCTGAAGCACTAAGAAGGGCGTTGTTTTACATCCACGGTGGTGGTTGGTGTTTGGGAAGTGCTGGTAAGTGAGTGTTTTGAGAAATCTCTGTCACTGAGGCAGTTTGCAAACGTTTTACTAAGTCTTCAGTAGGTATATATGCCCTTTGGCATGGACATTACCATCTCTTTTATCTTCTCATGCTTTGTTCTTCTGGCAAAGTTTTACTTTTCCTTGAAGCTTTATATCACTCTTTTCTACGTATGCATTTCCTCATCAATTCAGGTAAATGTGAGAAGACACTTTTTTTTTCTATTTATCGCAATTACTCTAAGAAAGCCTTGTTACTTCTGTCATTCTCCACTTGATATTACAGAACCATTTAATGTTTTATCCATTTATTCACATATTTACTACATGCCTGGTAATATTTTAAGATCTTTGGATATATTTTTGAACAGACAAAATTTCCTCATGCCTGTAATCCCAGCACTTTGGGAGGCCAAGTGCTTTGGTGGATCACTTGAGGTCAGGAGTTCGGGACCAGCCTGGCCAACACGGTGAGACCACGTCTGTACTAGAAAAATATAAAAATTTAGCTGAGCGTGGTTGAGGGTTGCCTGTAATCCCAGCTAATGGGTAGGCTGAGGCAGGAGAATCGCTTGAATCCAGGAGGTAGAGGTTGCAGTGAGCTAAGATTATGCTGTTGCGCTTCAGCCTGGGCAACAGAGCAAAACTCTGTCTCAAAAAAAAAAACTTATTGTCTTCTTGGAGCTTACATTCTAATGGAGACAATCTTTAATCTATTGATAAGTAAGTAAATAATACAGTGTGTTTTAAAGTGATAAATGTAGGAAATAATTGGCCAGAATGTTAGAAGAAAAACCTTAGACAAATTAAATTTAACAGAGTTTAATTGGGCAAAGAACTACTTGTGGATCAGGTACCCTCCCTAACCAGAATAGATTCAGAAAGTCTCCAGCACGGCCTCATGGTCGAGGAGAGTTATGGATGTAAAATGGAAAGTGACATTCAGAAAACAGAAGTGAGGCACAGAAATAGCCAGATTGGTAACAGCTCAGCATTTGCCTTATTTGAACCTGGTTCAACAAGTTGGTTACCTTTGGCTGAAACTCAGTAACTGGGAGAAGAGTAGGTTACACATCCAATTGAGTTACAACTCACTATGTATCGAGAAAGCTTTAAAATATGGAAAAAGGCAGCTTTAGACTAAACTTAATTTAGCAAAAATAATGAAGGTTGCATATTTCTTGATGTATAGAATTACAGCAGAAAGAGAAATATATTTAGAAGTGGAAGCACTGGAATAAAAGTCCTGATTGTGTTAGAAAATCACTTCACCCAGCTGAGTCCTAGGGCTCTTAATATTCATTTGTTTACCTCCAATGAATACAGTATAGATTAGCAGCAGGAATGAAGATAGGGCTGGGTCTTTTAAGTTAAGAGCTCTGAACTCGAGAGAGGAAGCATAAATTAATCCTGAAAAGAAAATGTTACAGGCTCAAAACCAAGCAAATTTGTCCATTGATGTGGGAAGTTAAAAGAGAAAAAGACAGAAAGAAAAAAGAGAGAGAGAGATCTGAGTGAGTGTCTTGTTTCTGACAGGATGACTGGGAGGGTGAGGACAGACCTCTGGGGAATGCAGACAAAATTGTTGGGTGAAGGAATAAGCAGGCAGCAAAGCACTGAAGTGGTTAAAAAGTCAGAAAATGAAAAGAAAGCCAAAGAAGGTGAGAACCTCAAGAAAGAGGAAATTATGAAAGTACTGGATGATGTAGAGATGCCCAGTAAGTAGGATGGAATTATGTCTCTTGGATGTTGAACTTTTTTTGTTGTTTTTGAGACAGATTATTGCTTTGTAACCAGGCTGGAGTGCAGCGGCTCAGTCTCGGCTCACTGCAACTTCTGCCTCCTGGATTCAAGTGATTCTCCTGCCTCAGCCTCCTGAGTAGTTGGGACTATAGGTGTGTCATACCCAGCTAATTTTTATATTTTTAGTAGATATGAGGTTTCACCATGTTGGCCAGGATGGCCTCAATCTCTTGACCCTGTGATCCACCCGCTTCAGCTTCCCAAAGTGCTGGGATTACAGGTGTGAGTCACTGCGCTCAGCCGAATGTTGAACTTTTTTGTTAATGTTGAGGAGACACTTGCTGACATGATGTGATATACACAGAGAAACAAATTACAGCAAGCAAAAGTGAGAGGCAAGAAAATAAAATGGTGAGAATAATTGCTGGCCTTAAAGGGACTTAGTTGTGAAATAAATAAGATAATAATAGATTGAGAGTTGAGTAAGAGCATTTTCTTTTATTGTTGTGTGAGAGAAATATAAACAAGTTGGTAGACTGAAATAAAGGAAGGCAATAAATAGAAATATGTTAGCAAAGAAATGGGCTGGGAGTGTTGACTGGTAGCTACACATCCCAGAGGAAATAAAAGGGAAGAAGATTTAGAGCACTGGTAAAATAATTGGATAAAAATTAAAAGGTTGGAAATGGATAAAAGGAGCATTAAGTCTTCCTCCTAGATGAGAGAAGAAGAGGCAAAGACACGCCTCAGCTAGGTACATTCTTAAAATAGTAGTACAGGTGTGAGCAGTAAATTCCAATGTTTGTTTAAGGAACCTAGTTCTATTCCAGTTATATTCAGGTGTTTTCTCTATCGTCCCATGCTGAGGTGATCCTTCCACGTTGCTGCATTTCTGTCTCTATCTCCTTGGCTCACATATCTGACAACATACTGGTCAAGTTAGTGACTTGTCTTTTATCTTTGTATACCCATCATCTAAAACAGAGCCAAATCAATACCTCCTTCCAGTAAGAGAGTCGGGTTAATCTAGAGAATAAGGCTGACATAGAAGGACCAATGGCAAAATGTGCAGGAAAAAAAAAAAAAAAAAAAAAAAAAGGAAGGAAGAGCATTAGGAGTTTCACTGGGAAACTTGAATTCCACTGAATTGTGGATGGATGACATCTTATAGATAAATACAGTGTTAAATTTGTCTCTTGTGTTTTAAGGTAAAATAGAACTGCCAGAATGTGAAAGAAGTGCAGCAGGATTTTGTGAAGGAAACAGCCTTCTCTTCATTTATCTATTTTACTAATATCTTACTTTTTTCCTTTTATTTCAGCTTCACATAGTTATGACTTGCTGTCAAGATGGACGGCAGACAGACTTGATGCTGTTGTCATATCAACCAAGTAAGATCTGTGCTGTTTTATTTTCCGGCCAGATGCCTAACATGCCAGGATTCTGTCAGACTCCATTTTTTTTTTTTTTTTTTTTTTTTTTTTTGAGATGTAGTCTGTCACCCAGGCTGGAGTGCAGTGGCAGGATCTTGGCTCACTGCACCCTCCGCCTCCTGGGTTCAAGCGATTCTCATGCCTCAGTCTCCCGAGTAGCTGGGATTACGGGCACAAACCACCGCTTCTGGCTAATTTTTGTGTTTTTAGTAGAGACGGAGTTTCACCATGTTGGCCAGGCTGGTCTCGAATTCCTGACCTCAAGTGATCCGCCTGCCTCAGCCTCCCAAAGTGTTGAGATTACAGGCTTGAGCCACATGCCCAGCCGATTCTCTCAGCTTTCTTGGCCCATGCATGATTATGCCAAAAGTAAATGTTTCTCAGATGACAGTAGTAGGCAATTGCAAGTGAGTTCTCGGTCTAACCTGATTAGAGTTGAGAAAAAAAAAATCTGTGTATGTGTGTACAAGTGTTATTTAGGCAAAAAGAAACAGCATAAAGATTTTTTTTCACATCAGTTTAAACTGTATCATTTATGGACATAATTACCTGGATGGTAATTCCTTTCAACCCTTAATTTACAGTCTTTAGAAATGAGTCAGAGGATCATCTATAAAAGTGCATCATAAATAATTTCCATCTCAGATGGTCATTGTGAGGAGGAAGTGATAACATCCTTGAAACAGACTTAGTCCAGTGTATAGCACTTGGTGAGCCTAAAATATAGGCTGCATAATTCTAAATATTTAAAATATAGCCTATATTTTAAATACAGGCTATACTGGGCTAAGTGTATGAAAATTTTATCAAATTAAACAAAACAGAGGAGTTCATATAAAATTGTGTTAGATGAATAATCCATGTATGGAAACAACACTTAGGGACAGTAAAATTAGGGGTGAACTGCTGGGTAGACCCATGCCAGAGCAGTATATATTTAAATTTAAACTTCAGAAAGTAAATGAAAAGTGAAAAAATAACATGCTCATCACCATTTGTCAAGTTATATCATTATTACAAAATTGGGACATAATCATGCTCAATATTTGGTTTTATGTGATCACTCGTAAATGTAGTGGCTAGAATAATATTTTGTAAAATGCAATTAGAAAATTCAGGCTAAAGCTGTTTTGCATTTCAACTTTATTCTTAAAGAGAATTTTCTTAAACATGGCAAGTCAAATTACAGTGTAAAACCTACACCTGTTATTAGATTCATTGACATGACTAATAAATCACATATACTTGAAAGATAAAATACACTTTTAAATATTTATGCAAATATATGCCTTGCCTTCAAATAGTCTTATTTTATTTATATTAAAGATGAAGAACTCCAATATTAAAAGAGATAATTTTGGTGATATTTAAATTTAAATGGCCAATAAGCATATGAAAAGTTGCTGAATATCATTAGTCATTAGAGAAATGCAAATCAAAACTACAATGAAATACCACTCCACAGTCACTAGGATGGGTATCATATATGGATTTAAAAAGATAATAACAAGTGTTAGTAAGGACATGGAAAAAAGGGAATCTTCTATACTGCTGGTAGAAATAAACACTTTGGCAGCTCCTTGAAAGGTCAAACAGAGTTACCTTATTGACCCAGTATTTCCATTTCTAGGTGTACACACAAGAGAAATGAAAACATTCCCATATAAAAATTTGTATGTTCATACAATTATTATTCATGAACAAAGTGGAAACAACTCAATGTTCATCAACTGATAAGTGGATGAATAAAATGTGGTATATCTATACAATTGAATAGTTAAAATTCAATTGAATATTTAAATAAAATGTGGCATACTATACAAATATTCAATCGTATAAATATACCACATTTTATCCATTTATCAGTTAATTATTTGTTTGTTAATAGGACTGCTACAGCATGGACAAATCTTGAAAATATTATGCTAGATGAAACAAGCCAGTCATAAATGGCAAGTTTTGTAATTCCATTTATATAAAATGTCTAAAACAGGGCAAATGTATAGAGATGGAATGGAGATTAATGGTTGCCTGTGGTTGGGTTTGGAGGATTGAGGGAAATGAGAAGTCACTACTAATGGGTATAGGATTTCTTTTTGGCATGATGAAAATGTTCTAAAATTGGTTGTGGCAATGGTTGCACAACTCTGAATATATTGAAAACCACTGAATTGCATACTTTTAATGGGTTAATTTTATGGGCTATAAATATCTCAATAAAATGATAATATTAAAAATTAAGAACTTAGCTTCATCAAAAGACATTGATAGAAGTCTTAAAGTTGGTGTGTGTGTATACCTGTACGTATACAAATATGTATACTATAAAAAATTTTGAATACATATATATTTTTTCAAATCCAAAATATACAAACACCTACCAATTAATAGACGTATAGGGGAAAGATTCAGAAAGACAATTTACTGAAAAGGATATCCAAATATCAATAAATATATGAAAATGTACTATATACATCAGGAAAATACAAATTAAGACTGTTACAAGATACCTTTATATACTTGATATTATAGATAAAATGCGAAAGACATAAAACACCAACCGTTGATAAGGTTTTGAATCAATAGCACTTTCATAAGCTCTGGTTTGAAAATAACTTGGTAAACTACTTAACGAAACTCTTGAACATTATTAAGCAAAGCTAAGCGTTTATGCATAGCTCTGGTACTGTCAATATCAGCGCAATACACACATATGGTCACCAAAATCATGTTCCAGAATATTCATAGCAACACTGTTTGTGCCTGAGACTGCAAGCAGCCTAAATCCCCATAACATTTTTTAAGTTGGAAAAGTATTTATTTAGTATTTATTTGTTTAATTATTTATAAGAACATTTAATATGTAATCTACCCTCTTAATGAATTTTAAAATTTGCATTATTTTTTACTATAGGTACAACGTTATACAGCAGATCTGTAGAGTTTATTCAACTTGTTTGACTGAAACTTTATGCCAGCTCATCAGTAACTCCCCAATTCCTCCCCCCGTAGCCCTTGCAACCATCTTTTTACTCTGATTCTATCAATTTGGCTGTTTTAGACACCTTATGTAAGTGGAAACATACAGTATTTATCCTTCTTATTTCACTTAGCCCATCAGCATGTTAATGGGTAAATGATTTGTGATATGTTCAAACAATAGAGTGCTGTACAGGAAGATAGAAGCAATGTGAATGAGGCTCAGAAACATAGTGTTGAGCAATTGAAACCAGATACATAGGAGTATATGCTATATGATTTCATTTCTTTAAAGGCCAAAATGAGGGAAAAATAATTTATGCTGTTATGTCAAATTAGTGGATACTTCAGGAATTAAAGGGAGTAAACAAAAGATTTCTGGGGTGCTGGCAATGTTATATTTCATGATCTGGGTGCTGGTTATATGGCTATGTTCAGTTTGAAAATTAAATAAATTATATACGTGTGTGCACTTCCAGCATGTATTAAGTTGGTGCAAAAGTTATTGTGGTTTTTGCCATCACTTTCACACCACCCTAATGTATTATGCTTTAATAAAAACAAACAACAAAAGATGTGTAAACTGTTTTCTCTCTACAGCTACAGGTTAGCACCTAAGCATCATTTCCCAATTCAATTTGAAGATGTATATAATTCCTTAAGGTGGTTCTTACGTAAAAACGTTCTTGCAAAATATGGTGTGAACCCTGAGAGAATCGGTATTTCTGGAGATAGTGCAGGAGGGAATTTAGCTGCAGCAGTGACTCAACAGGTATGATGTGCATAATTTCTATGCTTTTAAAAAATAGTCTACTTATAAACATATTTAATGCATGTATTAAAATATAAATGCAAATAGGAGATGTTAATTTTTTTGAAACTATTAAAGAGAATATTGAGAAGAAATGACTAAAACATTATAATGTCAATCCCTGCTTCTATCATAGATTTTTTTCTTTCTCAAGGGAACTCTTTGGATAAATCACTCATTTAAAATTATAGGCTGCATGTGGTAGTTCACAACTGTAATTCCAGTGCTCTGGGAGGCCAAGACAGAAGAATCACTGGAAACCAGGAGTTTGAGAGCAGACTGGGAAACATAGTGAGACCTTGTCTCTACAAAAATAAAAAAAGAAAAAGAAAAATTAACCTGGCATAGTAGTGTGAGCTTGTAGTCCTAGCTACTTAGGAGGCTGAGGTAGAAGGATCTCTTAAGCCCAGGAGTTCAAGGTTACAGTAAGCTGTAATCACACCACTATATTCCAGGCTGGGTGACAGAGTAAGGCCATGTCTCTAAAAAGCATAAAAAATAAAATAACGTGTCAGTAAAATATTATACTAAGTGATGAATGAGATCATATAATTGTGAGACTAATGACCCTATTACCTTATTAGAGGTTCAGATGAATTTATATAATCTTTGATGATATATTCCTCTATTACCAAAATAATCATCCTATTTTTAGAAAATTGTCAACACATTCAAAGATTCCCATGGTACTTGCAAAGAAGAAATATGAAGAATTCAAATGATTTTTTGTATGTATATGTAAAATCAGATCTCTTTATCTGTAATAATGGTAATATAATAATAACTGGCATTTTTACCCCAGATTATATGTAGAATTAGTTTCGATTTTATGATGAAGAAGAAACACTGCTACTGGTTTAAACATCTAAACTATTTTCCCATGTAGTAGTGGGAAATAGCTAAACTATTTTCCCAAGGATGGAGTGCTAGTCAGGAGAAGAAGCTACCTAAGATCTTCTAAGATCAGAAGTAGAAGGTTAGATTTTATTAGTTAACTTCAGTTACAAATGAGGGTTCTAAAGCAATTTTAAAACATTGTTGTTATTTGTTTTGTTAATTATATTTATTTATATATTTTTTACACCAAAAGTGTTTTGACTGCTAGAGTGTTGGCCAATATTTTCAAAAGTAAAGAATTACAGTTGCACTTTGTTTCAACCATAATATAGAACAAGTATTTGAAACTTCACAGGTAGATTACTAATCATTACTATGGATTTCATAATGAAACAGCAAAAGCATTAGACTGGACGTCAGGAAATTTGGAGATGCAATAATCCCTAGATTTGATATTGGCTTAATCTCTCTAAACATTCATTTTTCTCACCTGTAAGAAAAATGAACTCTTTCAACTTTAAGGAGTTCTTTGAGGGTCATACGAGTAAATTTATATAAAAATACCTGGCAACTTGTAACAATCTTTATAAATAGTCTCCAAAATGGTCTGTTTTGATAATTGTAGTTAAAAATGTAGGTAAATACCACAATTTGCAAAATATTTGGGGTTACATCTAATAATATGTGTATTTTTTTTTCCCATTTATTTATTTTATTGCATTTTAGGTTTTGGGGTGTGTATTTTTATGTAGAAGTTCTATACATCTTTTATAATATATTATGCACTTTGAAAACATGTAAAATTAATTTTAACCTATATGTTCTCACAATTTAAAACACATTTTGTAATATTTCATTTCTATAAATCCCCTTTTTTCCTACCTGGTATTTGTATATCCCTCTTTACAGACCACTGATTATCACAAATATTAGCACAACAGGCTTGAGGTGAAAGAGTGATGCTGATAGACCATTTCACACAAAAGGCTTGCGCATATTTCCTAAAGTGTCATGTCACTTTAGCATCAAAGCCATCTCAGAAACCTCTATTAAGTGACCCTTCTTCTTCATGACAAAGCTTATTGGTATACTGGTATATATTAATAAACTTTTTTTTTTTTTTGAGACAGTATCTCACTATGTCTCCCCGGCTGGAGTGCAGTGGTGTTTTCTCAGCTCTCTGTAACCTTCGCCTCACAGGTTTAAGCAATTCTCGTATCTCAGCCTCCTGAGTAGCTGGAATTACAGTTGTGTGCCACCACGCCTGGCTAATTTTTGTATTTTTAGTTGAGACTGGGTTTTGCCATGTTGGCCAGCTAGTCTCGAACTCTTGACCTCAAGCAATCCACCCACTTCAGCCTTCCAAAGTGCTGGGATTACAGGAATGAGCCACTACATGAGGACTATTTTGATAAACTCTTACCTTAGTGGATGAGAATATTTATGCAGTTCTTCTGGTTATCATTCCTAGTAGAAAGATTAGGACATTAACTTTCTAATGATCATTTAGATCTTTTTGTATTATCCATAAAACATATATGACAGAAGATTTTCCTTAAGTTGAAAATATCCTTTAATTGATGAACATCTAGTTCTAGAAACACATTTTGAATGTTAGAAAGTTTGTTGTGATAGTATGTTTCATTTATTACTTAAGTCTTTATGGGATTATGAGGAGTTAGATAGGTAAAGAGAAGAGAGATAGTAGATCGACAGATAGATAATCTTATTAGGGTTATTTCATTGTTTTAAATGAAAATAATTTGTGCAAATCATCTTGTTTCTCAGCTCCTTGATGACCCTGATGTCAAGATCAAACTCAAGATCCAGGCTTTAATTTATCCTGCCCTTCAGCCTCTTGATGTTGATTCACCATCATATCAAGAAAATGCACATTTTCCATTTCTGCACAAGTCACTCATGGTCAGATTCTGGAGTGAATATTTTACTACTGATAGATCACTTGAAAAAGCCATGCTGTCTAGACAACATGTACCTGTGGAATCAAGTCACCTCTTCAAATTTGTTAATTGGAGTTCCTTGCTCCCTGAGAGGTTTATAAAAGGATATGTTTATAGCAATCCAAATTATGGTAGTTCTGAGCTGGCTAAAAAATATCCAGGGTTCCTAGATGTGCGGGCAGCCCCTTTATTGGCTGATGACAACAAGTTACATGGTTTACCCCTGACCTATGTTGTCACCTGTCAATATGATGTCTTAAGAGATGATGGACTCATGTATGTCACACGACTTCGGAACGCTGGAGTTCAGGTGACTCACAACCATGTTGAGGATGGATTCCATGGAGCATTTTCATTTCTAGAACTAAAAATTAGTCACAGGCTGATAAAACAGTATATTGAGTGGCTAAAGGAAAATCTTTAGTAAAACATGTATCTATAATATATATTTTATATTAAGTAAATCTCAAAACCTCAGAAACTTTGCATTAGAAATTGGTCTTGTTTTGAATGGTCTAGTTAAGTTCCACATGTAGCATGATAATTGTTAAGTAGTCACTTTTCTGGTTTTCTTTTTCTTACTCTGGGATTTCATTTCAATTTTCTACATTAACTATCTGCTATGCCTGAGATTTTCCTTCTTACACTGTTAATCTTCCTTTTAAAAATATTGTGTTCTTGTATGCTTTATTTTTGTGTATTGGCTGCTATTTACAATTACAGGAGAATAAATGTGAGCAAATATAGCCTGTCTGAGTAATGTCAAGATTTTAATCAATGTTCATTTACAACCTAAAACATTCCTCATCACAGGTATGAATTCAATGCCAATTCTTTTCAAAAGCAGTTGCCCCAGTGAAATGTCAATTTATTACCACTGTAAATTTCTCTATGAAACACTTTTATAATTTAGGTACCAAGTGTTACACTAATCAATGCTAAAAAAAAAAAAATCACTGTGGTACTTTGGGGAAATAGCTGCTTTTTATTTGAGGAAAGGTAGAGAAACTGAAGTTTAGTAAAGGCAGAAAAAATATTTGGGATGAACATAGACCTAACAGCCAAAGACTACAGATGTGGAAGTCACTGACCAGTGATAGAAAAATCAGAGAATATTTTAATCTGTGAAAAGCCCATCCTGATACTGCAGGAAGATAAACAAATAAAATGGAATAATTTTAAGGCTGGGCGGAATTACTTGTATTGACTGTGAAATATGTAGTGTACTCTTATAAAGAAGCCCAGCACGGGCAGTCTTCAGATGGTGCAGGAACTCCACACAGTTATCAGGGAATAAATCTTTCTCTTTGTACTCACTGATATGACTTGGCTGTGTCCCCACCCAAATCTCATCTTGAATTGTAACTCTCACAATTCCCATGTGTCATGGAGGAACCTGGTGAGAGGTAATTGAATCATGGAGGCAGGTCTTTTTTGTGCTGTTCTCATGTTAGTGAATAAGTCTCACAAGAGCTGGTGGTTTTATAAATCAGAATTTCCCTGCACAAGCTCTCTCTCTTTGCTTGCTGCCATCCATATAAGACATGTCTTATTCCTCCTAGTCTTTTGCCATGATTTTGAGGCCTCTGCAGCCATGTGGAACTGTAAGTCCATGAAATCCCTCTTGTTTATCAGTCTTGACATGTCTTTATCATCAGCATGAAAAGGGACTAACACCCTCACCATCTGCAGTGTCTGCTTGTGTGTGCATACTTATTATTCTTTTGAGTACCATCTAAATATTCTATCTAGGCAGAGAAGGGGCATGGCGGAAGAGCTGTATTTGAGGTAATTTTATTTTATCAGGAAAACAGTAGTAATCTCAGTAGATCCAACAAAGAGACTTCTTATATTTCATTTTCTAGGATGGTGTCACAAAAAATTTTGCAAAATAGAATTTTAGTAGTTGGGCAAATTATAGTTTCTCATTCAAAAAATAAGGCAATACCCTAGCCAGAGCAGTCAGATGAGGAAGAAATAAAGGATATCCAAATCAGTAAAGAGGAAGTTAAATTGTCAGTTTGCTAGTGATATGATCATATACCTAGAAAACCCTAAAGACTCATCAGATCATAGATGACAAATGAATTCAGTAGTTTCAGGATAGAACATAAAAGTACACAAATCAGTAACTCTGCTATACACCAACAGTGACCAAGCTGAGAATCAAATCAAGAACTCAACGCGTTATACAACAGCTGGAAAAAATGAAATGAAATGAAATCCTTAGGAATATATCTAACCAAGTAAGTAAAAGATCTCTACAAGAAATAGTATAAAACACTACTGAAAAAATTCATAGATGACATGAACAAATGGAAATACAATCAACATTGTAAAAATAATCATACTGCCAAAAGCAGTCTATAATGCCAATGGACTTCCCATCAAAATACCATCGTTATTCTTCATAAAACTGGAAAGAAACAATTCTGAAATTCATGTGATACCAAAGAACCCATAGAGCCAAAGCAAGACTAACCAAAAAGAAAAAATCTGGAGGCATCACAAAACCTGACATTAAATTACATTACAAGGCTACAGTCACCAACACAGCAAGGTACTGGTATAAAAACAGGCATGTAGGCCAATGGAACAGAATAGAGAACCAAGAAATAAAGCCAAATATTTATAGCCAACAAAGCAAATGAAAACATAAAGTGGGGAAAGGACAACATGGAGAAGAATGAAACTGAATCCTTATCTTTCTTCTTATACAAAAATCAATTCAAGATGATTCAAAGTGTTAAATCTAAGGCCTGAAACCATAAAAATTATAGAAGATAACATTGGGAAAAAACCTCTTCTACCTATTGGCTTAGGCAAAGTGTTCATGATCAAGAACCCCAAAACAAATGCAACTAGAACAAAAATAACTAACTAACACACTTCTGCACAGCAAATGAAATTAATTAATTAATTAATTAAGCTAACACACTTCTGCACAGCAAATGAAATAATCAGCAGAGTTAAGAGACAACCCACAGAGTGAGAGAAAATCTTTGCAATCAATGCCTCCAACGAAAGAGTAATATTCAGAATCTATAAGGAACTCAAACAAATCAGAAAGAAAAAAACAACCCCATCAAAAAGTGGGCTAAGGACATGAATAGACAATTCTTAAAAAAAAAAGATATACAAGTAGCCAAGAAACATGAAAAAATGTTCAGCATCACTAATTGTCATTGAAATGCAAATCAAACCACAATGCAATACCACCTTACTCCTGCAAGAAGGCTACAATTAAAAAAAAAAATAGATGTTGGTGTGGACGTGGTGAAAGGGAAATACTTTTACACTGTTGGTGGGAATGTAAGGTAATGCAACCACTATGGAAAACAGTATGGAAATTTCTTAAAGAACTAAAAGTAGAGCTACCATTTGATCTAGTAATTCTACTACTGGGTATCTACTCAGAGGAAAAGAAGTCAGTATACGAAAAAGACACTTGCACTGCACATGCATGTTTATAGCGGCACAATTGACAATTTACAATTGCAAAAATATGGAACCAGCCTAAATGATCATCAACCAACAAGTGGACAAAGAAAATGTGATATATATGCATAAATATACGGTATATAGGCATGCATGAAATATGGATATATACATATATATATATATATGTGCATGCCATGGAATACTACTCAGCCATACAAAGAAATGAAATAATGGAATTTGCAGCAACCTGGTTGGGTTTGGAGACCATTACTCTAAGTGAAATAACTCAGGAATGGAAAGCTAAATATATGTTCTCACTTATAAGTGGGAGCAAAGCAATGAGGACACAAAGGCATAAGAATGATATAATGAACCTGGAGACTTAGGGGGAAGGTTGAGGGAGCTGTGAGGGAAAAATACCACACATTGGGACAGTTTACACTGATTAAGAGGTGAGTGCAACAAAATCTCAGAAATTCCCACTAATAATTTATCCATGTAACCAAACACCACCTGTTCCCCCAAAACTATTAAAATAATTTAAAAAAGTAAAAAAGTCCAGGGGATAAAAGGATAAAAGTTGGAAAAAAAATAAAAGCACTTAATCTGTAAGACAGCTCAAAAAAAAAAAAGAAAGAAAGAAAGAAAGAAAAAAGACAACAAAAAGCAACAATATAGGTAACTAGTAGAATATGCCACACATATCTATAGCAGGAAGTTGTTAAAAAGCAATTGTGGAATAATGATTTTCTGAGTAAATAAGGAGAGTTGTAGGTTAATATTAAAGGTAATAAATAGAAAAATAAGTTGGATTATGGTCCCAAATTGATTGTTTCTGTACCATGTGCAAAGAAAAAATGTGTTGGCTGCTTTGAAATAATCTCTAGAACTCATCCATGCCTGGCATGTGTTGTCGTTTTATCTGATTCCTCTTTAAGGGTAGAAAGCAGTGACACTAACAGGGATACTGACAAGCAAACACTTTATTGGCCAGAAAGTTGGGTATTTGTTATCTGTGATACTTACACATTAAACAAATATTTTCTTTGACACTTTGATATTTTGCTTTTTGTCCTAAAGGTAAAAAGCGGGCAGGGCACAGTGGCTCACACCTGTAATCCCATCACTTTGGGAGGCCAAGGCTGGTGGATCACGAGGTCAAGAGATCGAGACCATCCTGGCCGACAAGGTGAAACCCCATCTCTACTAAAAATACAAAAAAATTAGCTGGGCGTGGTGGCGTGCGCCTGTAGTCCCAGCTGCTCAGGAGGCTGAGGCAGAAGAATTGCTTGAACCCTGGAGGGGGAGGTTGCAGTGAGACGAGGTCGCACCACTGCACTCCAGCCTGGTGCCTGGTGACGGTGTGAGACTCTGTCTCGGAAAAAAAAAAAAAAAAAAAAAAAAAAAACGCGGACAAGAGAAGCAGATCAGAGAGTCAACCTACTGAGGTCTATGAAACTAACATTCTGAAAGTTGGAACTTTATCTTCCTAACGGTGATAATGTTTTTAGATTAGTTTAATTTTAAGTAAAATTGGGTGATGGTGATATGATTTCAAAATAGGGGGATTACTTTGGGACAAAATGCAAAAATTTCTGAGCCTAGTCAGAACAATCTTAGATCTGGCAATTCCACTTTCAGGTATTTTTCTCACAACAATTGAAACATAGGTCTGCAGGACAGACTGGTACAGGTAAGTGTGTTTTAGCTTTATTAGCATCAGCAAAAAAATTGGGGGGAGGATTCTCCAACATTTTGTATTTTCCTCCTCTTCAACTTCTGACAACTGAAATCTAGTACTCACTTGAAGGCACTGCTTTCTCTATATTCCTGTTACCACAGGGCTAGGAGTGAGGGAGGGATTTGCTTTATGTACTGCTCCTTGAAGACCACTCCTTCTACCACCACTTTTGTTCAGGGGTTAGCAACCTACAGTCTACAGGCCAAATTCTACCTCTTTCCTGTTTTTCTACAACATTAAGCTAAAAATGGGTTATATATTATAAAGCATTGTGGGAAAAAAATAAGAAAAATAAGAATCAGTGTTGGTGGCAGTGGAGGAGGAGGAACAGGAGCAGCCTCAGGAGGGGGAAGTGGAGCATGAGGAAGGAGGAACAGGAGCAGGAAACAAAGACTACATGTGACTGGCAAAGCCTAAAATATTTATTATCTGACCCTTTACAGAAAAAGCTTGCAATAGACCTTGCCACCACTACTCAGTCCTCTTTGTAGTCATCTGCTGAGCCCTGTGTTACACTCCCTCATATCTTAAAAGATTTTGAGCTCACTGACAATATCTCACAATTACATTGGTAATCCCAGTATTTATCTAGATGATCCATTGAGCTACCTAGAATCCCAGCTGTTTGGCATTCTCTCCTCTAATAATCTTGTTCTTTCCTTGGATAAAAGACTCTAATGGTCAGTCCTAGAATGTGTTATGATCAATAACTCTGCCCACTCTATAATCTCAATAGCAAACATTCCAGTTCACTCCACTTGGGTCCCTAATTCTAATAACATTTAATAATAGAGGCTAAAATTCATTGACTATATCCAATACTTCACTCTTCCTCATTGTCCTAATGTAATTTTTTTCTCTTCTTTACCCAGAATATGTTCTGTGGTCAGTTAGAGTAATGCCTTCCTTGTATATACCATCACCCTCAACCCCTTGGATCTCTACTTATTTACTTGTTTATCAAAACTCCAACCTTGAAGACATTTACCTCCTGCCTACTCTTCACATGTACATGTGCAGCTACACATGGTTTTAGAAAACCAAATCAGGGCTGAAATTTCCCACTTAAGTGAAGACTGTAAACCTCAATTATGCCCTGAATGATGCCTAGAAATCATACTATAATTTTCTAGTCCTTTGAGTCTTCTGTTCTTAATTCTCATCAGGTCTCCAACACCTCATTTTTCATATTTTATCTCAGCTGATGACTGTTCTTCCTATTTCACTGAGGGCACAAACTATTGAAGAAAATTTCCACAAGTTCTCACCCTACATCAACCCAAGCACCAATATACTCACCTCTATAGTCTATTTCATCTTTTATTACTATAGATGAACTGAGCAATTGTGCTTCGGTATTAAGATTGTTCCTCTCAATATGTGTACATATGAGCGACTTTTGATTTTGATGTTTCTTCAAATTTAGTGAGGATTAAGAATCATCTCAAAGGGTTCTTTTAACAAATGAATTTTAGGACATCACCACACAGAACTTTCCTTCATCAGGAAGCCCCTAGATGATTTTAAACAAAGAACATTTGAAATAAAACCAACCTGGTGACAGAGAAATGTAAATATGTTAACCACTTCAGTTGCTAGAAACAAGGCTTTTGTTCTTCAGACTGGAAAGAGGGAAGAAAGCATACATTCAAGAAAACCTTGACACTTGCCCTGAATTTTGAAGAACAGGAGTGCCCAGTGAAAAGGATAGTTGTGGGAAAGCATTTGAAACAGGGGAAACAATGCTGTGGAGATCCTGCAGGCAGTAAACCACATACAGTTCATTTTATCCTTTGACATCTTTCCTGGAAAGCAGAAGGCAGCTAAGCTGGCTAGAAAGGTGAGGTCCTGAGGAGCATGGGCACTTTGAAGGCTGCTCTGATTGATGCAGTATGTGATATGATCTTTAGGAGAACAGTGTGGTGGGTGGGTCTGCAGAGACACTAAATGAAAACAGAATGAGGCACTGGCTATACCTGCAGTGTTGTGCAGCCTGAGGAGTTGCAAGAAAACTCAGAGAGTGTCTCTGAGGAATTTGTAGGGAAATATGAATTTCAAGAGGGAGGGAGTAATTGGTTCTGTCAATGCCAAAAATAAAATGTGAAAAAGTGTCAGGCTACTAAAACTTGTGGCACATGCGTTTACATTCTGTACCTTCCTTTTTTCTTCCCTGAGCTTCAAGTATAAGGGTGAGGTCAAATCATTCCTTTCTGACATAGGGCAGTAGTCTCATATTAGTATCACACAAGAGTTGTAAAACATCATTTGCTGAAGGTGCACCTTGAACTATTACTATGTGTCAATCTCAGGGTATGGCCTAAGCATCAATACTTTTTTGAAGTGTTTCACAAGATTTCAATGCACAGGAAGATCAAGAAACACTGATAGATAGTGAGGAACATTTCTTCTCACATACAGAATTCCAACACTATTTAAATGATTAAATTTCCCAGTGGTAATAGTTATCACCCACTAATAATATGCATCAGACCTTACTTTAGGAAATATATATCTTAGAAAATCCCAGATAGATAGATGGATAGATAGATATAGATATACACACATATGTATATATATCATACTATATTAGTATATAAATATATGTGTGTGCACACCCATTTGGTTTTCACAATTTCATGAGGTAGACAACAATATGTATATAGTATATATGAAAATATACAGATATTTTTAACATATATACATATATAAATATATATATGAAAATATACATATATATGTATTTTTTTGAAATGGAGTTTTGCTTGTTGCCCAGGCTGGAGTGCAGTGGCTTGATCTCTGCTTACTGCAACCTCTGCCTTCCGAGTTCAAGCGATTCTCCTGCCTCAGTTTCTAAAGTACCTGGGATCACAGATGCCCACCACCATACCCGTCTAATTTTTTATTTTTTAGTAGAGATGGGGTTTCCACATGTTGGCCAGGCTGGTCTTGAACTCCGGGCCTCAGGTGATCCACCCTCCTCGGCCTGCCAAAGTGCTGGGATTACAGGTGTGAGCCTCCATGCCAGGCTGATGCCCGGCTGACAACAATATTAACAGGTATTTTTCAGAGAAGGAAAAGGAAGAAATTGAATTTACATGAGTTTCCAAGGTCCCAGGGCTAATAAGTGGCAGAGCTGGAAACCAACCCCCATAGGCCAGTTTGGAAAGCTGTGCCATCAATTGCTTAAGGATTTTGGAGACTACTTTTTGCTTTCTTAGAAAGGGTGGTAGGAAAACAAGGGAATCTGAATCATAGAAATACCAGATTAAGTATAGAACAGCTAACTAGGTAACCTCAGGAAAGTCTCAAGATTTCTGAGACTGCCACAAAGATCCACAGGTCTGTTGTTAATAGTGTGCAATGTGGATAATCAAGAGTTAATTATTGCGGGAGGCTGTCGTGGCTGAAGGAGGACTGCGTGGTTGTCCTGTGCTGGGCATCCGCCTCGTGGTCCTGGTCCCTGGATACCTGAAAGGGATCAGCAGCCAGTGTTCCGTTGCCACTGCGATGTAACTCTGACTTCCCCTCCACAAATTAAGCAGAGAGTAAGTGGAGAGAGTAACATGGGTCAGAGTTTTCTAGAATAGCCCTTGTGACAGGGAGATTTTTGGTGGCAGAGACCTTCTTTGGTCCGCCTTCCAGGAAACCAGATGCAGCAAATCTCAGTCTTTTTTGTTTGTTTGTTTTTTGTTGTTTGTTTTTGTTTTTTGATGGAATCTCGCTCTGTTGCCCAGGCTGGAGTGTAATGGTGCAATCTCAGTTCACTGCAACCTCCGCCTCCCGGGTTCAAGCGATTTTCCTGCTTCAGCCTCCTCAGTAGCTGGGATTACAGGTGCCCACCACCAACCATGATGACTAATTTTTTTTTTTTTTTTTTTCAGTTGAGACAGTGTTTCACCCTGTTGGCCAGGCTGGCTTTGAACTTCTGACCTCAAGTGATCCACCCACCTCAGCCTCCCAAAACACACAGTCTTTGTGTGATGCCTCTCTGTGGTGTTTGCAAGATTTGCACAAAATTGGCATTTCTTTCTTCTCTAGGACATCTGCTCCCTGGAAATGGCATTTGCAAGGGGTGCTGGGGTGTTAGGAAGCAGGTGATTTAGCCTGTGATGGACTTCCAGGGTGAGCACTGGCCAGAGTGACCAGTCAACCGGCCCCAGCTGGGATCAAGATGCAGGGGCCAGGATGTGGGCCCAGCCCTGTGCCAGGAGGCTGGTTGGAATAGAGGTACAGATACAAGCCTAATCCCCTCTGGGACTGCCGGCTCCAAGGGTGTTTGCAGCCTTAGAGCCTAGCTTTCCGCAAGTCCACTTGCCCCCAGGGCCACAGCTGTAAATCCTGCTTGCTTTCATTACAGGGATGGGCAGGCTGACATCGGGACACCCAATGCCTCTGGCCCCAGCCTATGCCTGGGTAGTGCAGTGTGTTCCAGTCGGTCAGGGACAGCTGCTGCAACCACCCCTCCATTTTAGTATCCCAATTCTTAAGTTCTGCCATTGTGGTATTCTGGTGGAAAAAAAAGAACCGCTTGGCTGTTTTTGAACCACCTGGAACCTAAGATCCTGAATTGTTTTTTTACTGTATTTGAGTTATCTTGTTTTCTTCCCCAAAGGGGAAAATCTAGTGGAAAACATTTATTTTAAAATACAGGATAAAGTGAATTAAAAGATTTAAAGCACATTCCTTCATTAAATGAAGGATAGTGCAAAAAGCTCCCTGTCACAAGGGCCATTCTAGAAAAATCTGACCCTACTCCCTCCACTAACTCTCTGCTTAATTTGTGGGAGAGGAAGTCGGAGTTACAACACAGTGGCAATGGAACACTGGCTGCTGATGCCCTGCAGGTAAAGGATAATATTTCACACACTGAGGTCTGTTGGGGGGAGCTAAGGGAGGGACAGCAGGGGGTGGGGAGTTGGGGAGGGATGACATGGGGAGAAATGCCAGATATAGGTAATGGGGAGGAAGGCAGCAAACCACATTGCCATGTATGTACCTATGCAACAATCCTGCATGTTTTTCACATGTACCCCAAAACCTAAAATGCAATTATACATATATATATATATATTTCTGTGTTGGCAAAATTTGAGAATAAATTGGTCTTGAGTGGAAAAAAAACAATTAATTATGCTTAGTTTCTTTACCACATAAACAAATCAACACCACTGCTGATGTACCTCAATAGTGGAAAAAGCATTTAACACTTTGCAAATAAATCACTATTAATTGGTATGTTGTTTTGGCCCTAAGTGTATATGTTGGGGAGCGCCAGGAGGGAATTTGAGTTGCACAAATACCCAGTGAACCAATAAGGTGCTCAGACATTTAGAAATTCACCAGATGCCAAAGGTGGCATGACGTGCAAGATCCAGGAGTTATAAGATTTGGATTTCCTCTGTGCACTGAGCTCTTTAACCTGGACCCAAGGAGTATCTGCCTAGCAACCTGTCAAAAGGAAGCAGGGGAAAAAAGCACAGACTAGTAGCTGGTGACCATTTTAACCAAAAAAACCCACAGCTGCTGTTTGTTCCAAATGCCAAAAAATCACCAAACCTTGTTGATTGCTTCACATAATTTATGTCTAGCCTTTCAGTCTTTAAAATTTTTCATTTAGAGGAAGAGCAGAATTAAAAATAAATAAAATTAAATTAAAAATTAAATAAAAACTTTTTATAGCTTGCCCGACGTTTTCCAAGTTTGTTTTGTATTACATTATTGTTTTAAACAGGGTCTAATCTTGGTACCAGTACTTTAAACTGTTCTCTTAGGATGAGTATTCACAATTTATTTCTCTTGATGCCAAACAGAGACTTATGATTAGGGCTGGAATTATTTCCAATGGCATTTCTAAAATTCTTAACTCCTCCCTCACCCTAAGCTTGAGCATTGCTATAAAATTAAGAAAAGCCATTTTGGAAAGTCCAAGGTTCTGTAAGACTGAAGCCTCTTATAAAAAAATTGTGAGGAGGCTGAAAGGAAGTTTCTTACTCATTTGTCAGTTTCTTTAAAACAAGAGGTAGTGTTGTCAGTACTTTTAAAGTGCTGAAAAAGACTACACGCCTGCAAAAGAAGGCTGAGTGTTTCATTCTAGAACTGGTTTTTGTCAGTGAACATCCATTGACTTCATTTGGATGTTGTATCTGAGTGAGAGCTCTTTCTCACAAGTAAAACACCAGTCAGTTGACCTCTTTATCAGGCAAACATATCCTTCGTTTGTCTCTTGATGACACAATGTCACTCTTCTCCTTCAAGCTGAGGCTTCAGATTCTCCACAAGTCTTTATCTCCCACAGAGTCTTCAAGAGGCGACTCGATTTTCAAGCTCTTCAAGGAGCCCCGCTATCATGCCATATGATGTTATGACTCAGTAAGCCTGTGGTCCCTTCTTCTGAGACCTGGAGAGACATGTTCTAACTGCTTCTAGAGGAGCCAGGCATACCATTATTAGTTCATGCCATCCCAAAAGAACTTAATGTTTTTTTGAACTCTAAATTGCTAAAGCTAAAAGTTATATTCTTCTGATCCTCAAGAGTTCCCGGAAGTATGCTCTCTGGTGATTAAACTCCCTTCCCTAAAAAGTGGCTCATCCTAAATAGTGCAATGATCATTATGTGTCAGCTTTATAATTCTATGCCTGTAAAATACTTGAAATATAGAGAATGCATTTTTTTCAAACCTTCTTCTTGACTTTCTGAGGGTGAGGATCAATTTAACAGGATTATATGTAAATTGGCCTTTCAGCTATGACCATTTCAAATTTCAGAACATTTTTCTCCTGCATACTCTTTTTCCTTAAGTAAAGATACATAGTATCTATTTGGAACTCTAATCATCACTTCATAACCTTTAAAATATTTATTCTATGAATTAAATACCAAATATAAACATATAGTATATATACATATACATATATGTACATATGTATGTGAGTATATAAATATACACATATACATAAAATCTCAAACAAAAATATTGGCCAGAAGATTAAACTGTGACTCCTTGGAATATAGGAGAAGATATATACATGAGCTAGAACTCGGTCAATAATTTGGAATTGAAGATTGGCTTAGGGAATAAGAAACTTCATACTTTATACTAATTTAGTAAAACACTTTGCTTGAATATATTTAAGTATATAGGCTGTTAGATGAATTCTATTTTTAATCTAATTAAATTAGAAGTGACATATTAACATATTAGCTAAATCTCATTTATTTATAGTGAATCGAAGTTTGACATATTCCTTGAAAATATTTTGAACATTATTTTAATTATTAAGAACTCAAGAATTATTAAAAAGTGATTTTACCTTATTTGCTAATGAATAGTTTTCAGTAGTTTAGTCTCAAAATTGTTACACATGATTACCAGTGCAAAATATATGAGCACACACAAAAATAATACTTCCCTGACAAAAACATCTCCTGTTAGAAAATATTTTATTAACTAATTAAGTAATCTTCTGTCAAATATAGAGAGATGTTTAAAATTTCCAATCAAAGTATGAGGATACAATAAAATGAAAGGAAATGCAAGAATACCCAAACCATTTATTAATAAAATACAGATTTATATGTACAATTGATATAAAAACAAAAACAAATGACAGTTATTTTTATCATTTTCTTTTGAAAATAAACAAACTGTTATTTAAAAATGGATTAATGGAAAATAGTAGATTAGAAACAATTACAATTTACTCCTTCAGCATAATGTATGACTTCAGTACAGTTATTTCTCCCTTAGAAGAAAATAAGAGAAATATAGTCAAATGAGTTTTGATTTTTTAGTGATCAACTTTCCAATACTGTGCAAAGAAATTGAAATTACTTTCACAGTCAGAAGAAAATAAGATAAAATTCAGTAAAAAGAAAATAAAGCCAAATGCATTCAGAATGTAACTCTACCAGTTAGTGACTACAGCCTAAGGATTGTTTTCTTTCCTGTCTTCGCCTGCCCCCTTGTGGGCTCTGGCATAAGCTAAGATGATAAAGTTAGGTAGATACCCAATAAAATCATGTTTTTAATAATTCCTTTAATGTGGTTTAGAAAAATGTCCAAACTTGCTTTAGTTGATCAAACAAAAGCATTTAACATTATAAACACCTCAAAACTAACACCTCTAAATAAATTGAAAGAAGATATTTCCTTTAATTTGTAAAATTCTTTTTAAGAATGAAATTACCCATTCTTTCACTATGGGCAACACAGCGAGAGTCTGTCTCTAAAACAATTAGCCAGGCACGGTGGCAGAGTCCCAGCCTCTCAGCAGGCTGAATTGGGAGGATCCTTTGAGCCCAGGAGTTTCTAGCTACAGTGAACTGCCCTGATTGTGCCACTGTGCTCCAGCCTGGGCTGACAGAGGGAGACTCCATCTCTCAACAGAAAAGAAAAAGAAAATAAATTACTATATAAGCCTCATTGAAATTGGAACCATAAAGCAATTGTCAAAAATGCTACCTAAAACAATCTGGCTGAAGTGGGTTTTTTTTCATCTATTTAATGTTTTATGTATAGAATGGAAAGCATTTATCACTTCTTTGTAAAAACAAATTGCATTACTATTATCGGAAAGAAGAAGAGGCACATTAGCTACAGTATCTTCTTGTAATTGGAAATTGCTCTGATGGAGACACTGGAAGTTTGAAGATCTGAACTTCATTGCCAATGTCATTGTCATTCCTTGATTTGCCTAAACTTAAAATGCCAACATTTGTAGATTATAAAAGGTACCCTGTGATAACCATCTACTGGCATATTTTATAACTAATAGGTAAATATTGTTTATGTGTTTTAATTTAAATTCTTAAATTTTTAATATTTAAATAGGTAATCACTAGGTAACTATAATCAATATACTTGATTTTGTCTTTTATTACACATTCCATATGTTTCATATTATCTTCCACATTACACTCAGTCTTCTATGAATTCAGGTATATGTTGTTTTTTCATTTTTGGCAGTACAATACACTTTTGCCTTTCCACGTTTAATTGGATGAGTGGATTCTGACACAAAATAAATAAAACAAAGAATAAACATTAACATTTTGATTAATTATGATACCATTTTCCCAAGTAGTGTTCCAGGAATCAGTATGACCATAACTTTTAAGTAAAGTACAGTACACTGTTTCAAGCTAGAAAGCAAAGTAAAACCAGGTGGTACAAACTACTAAGTTATGTGCCTATACAGGCCTGCGCGTGCGCACACGCACACACAAACACACACACACACACACACACACACACACTTTTCTTACCAAGACTTCTCCCTGTAACTCTTTGTTGATCCTGGACAAGGTTCCCTCACCTCTTTGGATTTCGTTTTCTCACCTATGAAATGGTACTATATCAGCTGATCGGTATTTTTTTGAACTGAGGTCTACAGATCTGCTTCTGTGTCCACACGTGGTCCTGGAGAATATTTAAGTACACTTTTCCCTTAGTATCTCTAAGGGATTGATTCCAGAACCTCTCACAAATACCAAAATCCACTGATGCTCAAGTTCCTGTTATAAAATGGCATAGTACTTGCATATAATCTATGCGAAACCTTCTCTGTACAGTCATGCGTCATTTAATCATAGGGATACATTCTGAGAAATGTCGTTAAGCAATTTTGTCCTTGTGAGTTAATTTCATAGAATGTACACAAACTTAGATGATAGTGCCTACTATACACCTAGGTTGTATGATATAGCCTATCGCTTCTAGGTTGCAAACCTGTACTGCATGTTAGTGTACTGAATACTGCAGACAAATTGAATACAATTGTATTCGTATATTTAAACATAGTAAAGGTGATGCCATGTGCTCTATTGTTAAAATGGCTGTGATATCACTAGGCAGTAGAAATTTTTCAGTTCTTTTAGAATATTACAGGGCTACCATTGTATATGTGGTCCATTGTTGACCAAAATATCAATATATAGCACATAACTGCACACTAAATCATCTCTAGATTACTTATAATACTTCATTCAATGTAAATGTTATGTACATAGTTATTATACCATTTTGTTTAAAGAAAAGGACAAGAAAAATGTCTGTATAAGTTCAGTACAGATACAATTAAAAAAATATTTTCGATCCAGGATTGGTTGAATCTATAGATACAGAACTCATGGATAGGAAGGGATGACTGCGCTTTGTTTTTAGAAATATGGTCATCTAAACACATACACAAATTGTGGATAATTTAGATGACCACTTTAGAACTGGGCACAGCCCTGAAACCAAAACCTAAAGTCAAGATTTTGAATTTTTAAGAAAGAGTTTCTCAAAATAAAATTAAAGAATTTTTGTAGTCCTCATAGGTACTCTTCCACAACTTCTTAAATTTGAGAAATGTTTCTCAAATTCCTTTCAGCATTTAATACTGATTTTAAAGTATGATACTTGCTTGCTTTAAATGGAGCTACCAGCAGAAGGCAGCACACTGCCAAACAAGGAAAAAAAAAAAAAAAAACACCAAATTGTATTTCTTCTATTATGTTTGTGCGCTCAACTCCTGCAAGTATTTCGAAAAAAGTAGAGCGATGTAGACTATAATGCATGTGACGTCGAAACCCAAGCGGTAATAATGTTTGTGAAAGAAAACCTCCAGGAAGCGCTTGCTAAAATTCCTAACATAATGATACTAATCTACAGTGTTCTTTTTCACGATGTGAAGAATTGATGTCATGAACTCCGAGAGAACAGAAAGGACAGCCAAAACATTAAAAGGATTCATGACATCAATGATACAGAGGCAAAGAAAATTAAGCATTTTAAGGAAATACACTTCACAAGCACAAAAGTCCCCCCCTTGTGTTTTCAAAATAATTGAACTTATGCAAAAATGAAGTTATAAATGAATGGACTGAACATGATTAAAAGCAATTTATCAAAAGAAAGATTGGTTGCTGATCAGTTGCAGGATGAACATACTCCAAAGGAAAAGACGATTCAGAGTATTTGGACTAATCAGTTATAATAACTCAAGACAGAAGGAGATAGGTGGTCAATAGAAAGACTAATATCTATTGAGTTTCTAATATGTGTTTCTTTTAATCTGATTATTACCAATAACAATGGCGGGTTCAAACTCTGTTTCCACTAGCAAATGATTCATCACCCACAAACTTGTAAAGAACACGAAAAAAAAAAAAGGCAGAATTCAAAAATTGTCAGATACCGAATTTCTTATTTTTAGGAGCCAAGATAATTATTTACCGATATTTATTTTTTATTTGTTTTGGGGGTTTTTGTTTGATTTATTTTATTTTATTTTTTGGAGACAGGGTCTCACTCTATCACCCTGGCTGCAGTGCGTTAGTGCAATTATGACTCCCTGTAGCCTCATTCTCCCCAAGCTCAGGTGATTCTCCCATCTCAGCCTCTGGAGTAGCTGAGACTACAGGTGTGTGCTACCATGCCAGGCTAATTTTTCTATTTTCTGTAGAGACCAGGGTTTCACCATGTTTCCCAGGCTGGTCTTGAACTCCTGGGCTCAAAGGATCCTCCCGCCTCTGCCTCCCAAAGTGGCAGGATTACAGGCTTGGCCAGTTACCAACACTTAATTACTGTATTGATGCTACTTTTATAATCTAATTATTTGAGTTTTATTTAATTTGATCTGATAAGTCAAGTATAACACAATCATGAATTTTTCACCAAATATTTAATACTTTTTCATTTAAAAAAATTAAAATTCAAAACTGAATAAGCATTTGTCATAAAATACATCATTATCCTATAATTAATTTGTTTCTTTTTCACATGTATGTGTTCTTTCTAGACATATAACTGAGGGGATATGCTTTAATATTAAAATTATAGGTTTAATTTTTTAAAAAGTTTTATTTCTTTATGAATGAGCCTTTAAAAATTTTAGACTCTTTATGACCGCATATATTCATTTCTGATCAAACACATCCAAAATAAAAACAAAAACCCAGATAAACACCAAAACTGCCCATCTAAGTTAGATCTGCCCCATTCTCTCTCATCAGTAATGGAAAAATAATCAGCTTGCACAACTTCGCAGAAAAGGTCGAAAGTAAACAAAAGAACAGGCCCTGTGTTTTATACTGATGTTAACACAAATAAAAGAGAAAGCAAATATTTCTCCCTCTGCTTTCATGGTACACAAGATTAAAGCAACAGCTGGCTTTGCCTTCCTAAAGCTATCATCTATCATGTTCACAATTGCCTTACACGGAGTTGGAGATAAACTGAACTGAAGGTATATGGAGAGAAGGGGACTGTCGTAACTGTGCTGCAACTTCTAGCTGGCTGAATGCTGTTAAACCTACAGCACACTACATGTCATCCATAATATTAATGTTCTTAATGTTTTCTATTAATTATTATGAAATTAAATACATTTATTCTTAAGAAGTCAACTTTATATTATATCATAAATAGGAAAGGAGTCCTCCCACTTCAGTGTCCTGAGTAACGGGAACTACAGGCACACACCACCACACCTGGCAGACAGGCTTAGATCATGTTGATAGGCTGGTCTCAAACTCCTGACCTCGGGTGATCTGTCTGCTTCTGCCTCCCAAGTGCTGGGATTACAGGTGTGCGCCACCATGCCTGGAAACAGGTTAGAAAATTATATGTCACTGATTCTAATCCTCCGACCAGAAACCCAATAAATTGCATCACCAAGCAGACACTTTGACTCTGAAAACACTTACAATATAATGCTATATATAGTTAGTAAAGAAAACACATCAAATATATAAACTACAATGTGCTTGTAAACCAAGAATCACAGAATGAGTTCACATTTTTCTAAGTCCTATATTTAGTATTCCCATGTCAGAATTAGTCTTTGAGACAAAGTGAGAGTCTTCTATTAAAAGTCTAACTACATTTACAATCTCAGTTCGATTCCTCTGTGGATGGTAACTGAGAATTCCAGGTACATTACAAAGGAATTTTTAAGGAAGGGGCTTGTTTGACTTATCTATCTTTCCCTTATAACAACTGGCTTAGTACTTAGCCATAACAAGGATAATTCAGCATATCAGTAATTTTTTCATTAGTTATCAAATGCATATGAAAGGCAGTACCTTTCTGTTTCCCAATTTACTGGAGGAGGTATGTAGTATGCTATAATTTACTAGAGAAATGTTAGTGTGTTTTGTAAATCAAACTCACTTTTAAGAACTTTGCCGGGCTGGGTGCAATGGCTCACGCCTGTAATCCTAGCAATTTGGGAGGCTGAGGCGGGTGGATCAAGAGGTCAGGAGATGGAGACCGTCCTGGCCAACATGGTTAAACCCAGTTTCTACTAAAAGTATACACACACAAAAATTAACAGGGCATGGTGGTGCATGCCTGTAATCTCAGCTACTTAGGAGGCTAAGGCAGGAGAACTGCTTGAACCCCGGGAGGTGGAGGTTGCAGTGAGCCAACATAGTGCCACTGGATTCCAGCCTGGGCAGCAGAGCAAGACTCCAGAAACAACAACAACAATCTTGCCAATCAAATACAGTAGACACATAATCTACAATAAACATCTTTGGTTCACGTATTTAGGGAAGCCATTCCATCACTTGCCTTACTTGGAACTTACGAGAGTAACAGGAGTCGCAGCGTTTATGGCCTTGGAAGGAGAATATCACTGAGTGTGAGCTTGGGAATTTAAAGATATAAGAGGTCAGAGAACAACATCTCACAGGACATGGGGACATAGCAACTCTGAAGCACATGAAGATAAACTTTGTTAAAGACAAAATATAGAGAGAACATGAAAATTCAAGTGAATAAAAGATCTTTGAAAACTTTATGCAAAATTTCAATTATTGATGGATAATATCTCTATATGAATGGTATTATTAAGAAAAACTCAAAAGGCTATTCTACCAGTAACAATTAATGGATCTTTATCTTGGTTATTAATACGAGTTGCAATTTTTAGCCTAAAGTATTACATTTCAGAGGTTTTTAAATCTCAGAGGAAGTCTTCAGGTCCAAAAAGAAACATCATATTAACAATTAAGTCCATTCCATGTAGCATAATTAACTCTAATCAAGCCTTGAAAACATTATGCCCATGGGACCCCTCTTCCCCACTTAAGGCTTAACCTCTGGTACATGAGAACTGTGTAATGGCCTCTGTACAGAAACATGTAGATATTGTTTTAGATAAAGGTTAATTAACTATTTTGAAATATCTGCTGATTTACTGTAGGTCTGATAATTCCTGTTTTGTAACTAAATATGACCTAATACAATTTTTGTAAGGAAAGGGCATTGAGAGATTGGCTGGGTATGCGATCCATGTTCTCACCATTGGTCATTACATTACTGGCCTGAGCCACCCTAGGGAGAGGGCAGAAAAAGTCAAAGCATGAATGAAAGAATGCCTGCAATATGCCATAGAATCGTGGAATTTCTCTAGTTCAGGAAACAATTGGAATTAAACATGGGCTTAATTTAATGCTTCAAGATAAAGAGTACCAATTTTTCAAAATAAAACACCCATGTTTTTTAGCTCTGATAAGGCCACCATCATCTACTCCCTAAGATTTTGCCTGGACCTACAGGGACAAAGAAGGATTTTTCTCTCTTACATGGGCAAATTTGTAAGGACAACAATGCAACAACCTTTTTCTAGTTTGAATCATCCCTACATAGCACTTACAAAGCATCTGCGTCCAGACCAGCTCATTTTACATTTCATTTCTTTTTCTTTACAATACTTGCACAATTTGAAATGAAACATGTTAAACGGGCAGACATTTAAGAACACAGTCATATAAGTGATGGTACATTAAACACTATTAAGATAATATTTTATTTGATATTATGATTACATCTAACAGCAATATGTAACTTCAAACTAAGGCAGGTGCAAATCTGTATGTACACAATTTTCCTTCCAAGGATTATGCAGCAGTCATTTATGCCATGACATAAATAATACTCTTAAATTTCATGATTCAAATAGGCAACACATTTCAAGTCATTTATCATTTAGTTTCTAAAAGGCAACAATAAGACACTGAAATAGAATTATCACTTTGTACTTAATAATCTCAATCATGAATCATGTTTTCTTATTTGACAGATATTTTATTATTCTATATTTAGCTTATAAATGTGTGAAGGAAACAAGGAATAAAATAAATCAACACTAAACACTTATTTAATATAGTTTTCTCTCCCTTTAGGCCTAGATAGGCAGTTTAAGTCTGTTTTAAGAAATTTAAAAATTCATCGCAGTCAGGTGAGGGAAAGGGTTGTCTTTGAATTTAATGAGCTGAACAGGATTAAATAATATGATTTCCTTCAGCTTAAAAGTGAAGCCATGAATAAGACTGAGGAGTGTGTTACACTGAGATGCTGTAGAGAAGAGAAGGAGGCAGGGTTCTCATTAAAGATTCCCAAACCTTTAACATGACTCCTTCTGATGTCCACAGCCATAACCGTACAGATCCACCTGAATGCTCTATCCAAATAGGAGACGCTCCTTATTCCTTGCTCATGAGTGCATACCTGTGAGAAAGAGGGGGCTTCTAGATACTTTTACAACATATGTCATAGTGCTTAATACAGCTATTAATCTTTGTAACTTTCTGCAGGGAGAGAACTTGAGTGAACTCACCAAAGGGACTAAGGAATTTTTTAGCAATCATTTCTACAAATACTTGTTTAATTACCAGTCATTATCAAGAAATATTTGCTTCATGACTCAAAGGGGAAATGAGGCAAAGATGAGGGAAAAATGTCACAATATTGGGTTTGTTTTTTTTTCGGCCAGATACTCCCATGCAGATAAGACAGGGTACTCCTTTAAGTCATGTTCATGTTCCCTAATACTAGTGCAGTTTCTGCCAAAGAGTAGTTTTTAATGTGCACTTGTTGGAAAAGTAATCTGTGTGTGTGTGTGTGTGTGTGCGTGCGTGCGTGTTTGTATGTGTTTGTCTTATATATATATATATATATTTCCCATATTCCCATATGCAGTAATAATAACAAATGAAAAAATTTATGGAGTGGCATACTAATAAATGTTTAACAACCAAGTCTTTGTAAAGAGCAGGGTCTGAGGAGAGAATGGTGCTGTTTTAAAGGGTTTGCCAATTTCCATGGTGTAAATACCCTCGCTGTGGCCATGTTCACACTTCCACCTTGACCTCAATTAGCTTGAAAAACTCCTGAATATTTAATAATAACTTCTTATCAGCTGGTGTAAGTGATGTGATGAACAGATGAGTGTATGTGGTTTTTATAGTAGAAAAATTTATTTTATTTTGAATATAATACCCAGTAATGGGATTGCAGAATTGAATGGTAATTGTTTTAAGTTCTTTGAGAAATGCCAAACTGTTTTCCACTGTGACTGAGCTATTTTACTATCCCACTAGCAGTGTATAAATAAGCATTCCCTTTCTCTGCAGCCTCATCAACATCTGTTTTTTTGACTTTTTAATAATAGCCATCTGGGCCGGGCGCGGTGGCTCACGCCTGTAATCCCAGCACTTTGGGAGGCCGAGGCGGGTGGATCATGAGGTCAAGAGATTGAGAACATCCTGGTCAACACGGTGAAACCCCGTCTCTACTAAAAATACAAAAAACATTAGCTGGGCATGGTGGCGCGTGCCTGTAATCCCAGCTACTCAGGAGGCTGAGGCAGGAGAATTGCCTGAACCCAGGAAGCGGAGGTTGCGGTGAGCCGAGATCGTGCCATTGCACTCCAGCCTGGGTAACAAGAGCGAAACTCCGTCTCAAAAATAAATAAATAAATAAATAATAATAATAATAATAATAATAATAGCCATCTGGTATGAGATGGTATCTCACTGTGATTTCAACTTCCATTTCTCTGATGATTAGTGATATTGAGGATTTTTTTTCCCTACATATGTTGGTCACTTATATGTCTTTTTATTATTATTATTATCATTATTATTGTACTTCAGGTTCTGGGGTACATGTGCAGATCATGCAGGATTGTTGCATAGGTACATACATGGCAAGGTGGTTTGCTGCCTCCATCCCCTCATCAACTATATCTGGCATTTCTCCCCATATTATCCCTCCTCAACTTTCCCACCCCCTGCTGTCCCTCCCCGCCCTGTGTCCATGTGTTCTCTTTGTTCAACACTTAGCTATGAGTGAAAACATGTGGCGTTTGATTTTCTGTTCTTGCATCAGTTTGCTGAAAATGATGGTTTCCAGATTCATCCACGTCCCTACAAAGGACACAAACTCATCATTTTTTATGGCTGCATAGTATTCTATGGTGTATATGTGCCACATTTTCCTTGTCCATTCTATCATCAATTGGCTCCAGGTCTTTGCAAAGGACATGAACTCATCCTTCTTTATGGCTGCATAGTATTCCATGGTGTATATGTGCCACATTTTCTTGGTCTGGTCTATCATTGATGGGCATTTGGGTTGGTTCCAGGTCTTTGCTATTGTAAACAGTGCTGCAATGAACACACATGTGCATGTGTCTTTATAATAGAACTATTTGCAATCCTTTGGGTATATACCCAGTAATGGGATTGCTAGGTCAAATGGAATTTCTGTTTCTAGATCCTTGAGGAGTTGCCCCACTGTCTTTCACAATGGTTGAACTAATTTACATTCTCACCAACAGTGTAAAAGTGTTCCTATTTCTCCACATCCTCTCCAGCATCTGTTGTCTCCAGATTTTTTAATGATTGTCATTCTAACTGGCGTGAGATGGTATCTCAATGTATCTCTTCTTTTGAGAAGTATCTGTTCACATCTTTTGCCAACTTTTTAACAGAGTTATTTGTTCTTTGCTTGGGAAAAGAAAAATTGTTGATACTACACATTTTAAGAGGAAAATTTCATATGGTAGAAGCAAACAACTTGTATTTAAATTAGAGCTCCTATATTAAGCCAAGATATACTAAGTATGTCATCGTTAATTGGTAGCAACTTCCTGGAGAACTGTGTTGGAAAATATTTTGATGGTAAGTTTGAACACAGCAGCAACAATAGCATGATTGATGGACTCAAGCATGGACAAAGGCAGCCCTTATGCCTTGTATTTACCATCCATGACCCAGCCCACAAATTTGCTTCATATATAAGAAAATCAAGACTTAGATAACAACATGAATTTTCAAGGTGTCATATTATATTTTATTTTATTTAGCAAGTCAATAAAAAGGGGAGATTGTCACTGGGAATTATGGAAAAGCTAAATAGACCCTTGAGAGTGTTACATAAATTTAATCTTCTACAAATTCGAACAATAACAAGCATCACATTGTGACTAGCTGAAGTAATATGACAGCAAAAAGAAGAAATTTCATATGAGATCTTGTTGAGAATTGTTAAAGGATTTGAGTGTAAAAAAGTTGTAAGGTTTTTGAGGTCAGGTTTCATGCCCCTTTATCGTTTTCTTTCACATATTGCCTTGAACATAGCAGGTGATCAATATATTTTTTGAATTGATTATTAAAAAGAAGATAGCATATGAGATAGATAATGAAATATTAATGTCTGAGTTAAAAGTATGGAGGAGAAATCAGAAGAGAAATATTGCTTCGTGAAGGGCTTTTCTTTTTTTAATTATAGTTTAAGTTCTAGGATACATGTGCAGAACGTGCAGCTTTGTTATATGGGTATACATGTGCCATGGTGGTTTGCTGCACCCATCAACTCTTTATCTAATTAGGTATTTCTCCTAATGCTATCCTTCCCCTAGCCCCCCACCCCTGACAGACCCTGGTGTGTGATGCTCCCCTTCCTGTGTCCACATGTTGTCACTGTTCAACTCCCATTTATGAGTAAGAAAATGCAGTGTTTGGTTTTCTGTTCCTATGATAGTTTGCTGAGAATGATGGTTTCCAGCTTCATCCATATCCCTGCAAAGGACAAGAACTCATCCTTTTTTATGGCTGCATAGTATTCCATGGTATGTATGTGCCACATTTTCTTTACCCAGTCTATCATTAATAGGCATTTGTGTTGGTTCCAAGTCTTTGCTATTGTGAATAGCAATGCAATAACCATATGTGTGTGTGTCTTTATAGTAGAATGATTTATATTCCTTTGACTATATACCCAGTAATGGGATTGCTGGGTGAAGTGGTATTTCTGGTTAAAGATCACTGAGGAATTGCCACACTGTCTTCCACAATGGTTGAACTAATTTACACTCCCACCAACAGTGTAAAAGTGTTCCTATTTCTTGGCATCTGTACCAGCATCTATTGTTTCCTGACTTTTTAATGATTGCCATTCTAACTGGCATGAGATGGTATCTCATGGTAGTTTTGATTTGTCTTTCTCTAATGACCAGTGGTGATGAGCTCTTTTTCATATGTTTGCCAGCTGTATAAATGTCTTCTTTTGAAAAATGTCTGTTCATATCCTTCACCTACTTTTTGATGGTTTTTTTTTTTTTTCTTGTCAATTAGTTTAAGTTCCTTGTAGATTCTGGATATTAGTCTATGAAGGGCTTTTTTATTCACTGCTTCTCTTCCTCCTGTCATGATGCTTTGTATTTAACATTAAAGAATCTACTGCTGTCGGAAACACTTTTGTTTTTATTTTTCCTGTATTCTAGTCTCTGTTATAAATTAGCATTTCACCAGTTTCTGGTGGATAAAGGCACACATCTTTGAAAATGAGTGAAAAGGGAGGAAATAGTAGAATAGAGGGAAGGGCCATTTTCACTCAAAAGTATGCTTCATGTTTAAGGATGACAAGCTTTTTCAGTGGCAAGACAAATTGATGCAACTGTTGCATTTCATTGTGGTCAGAGTAAACAAACAGGCTTTGTTTAAAGTAAATGGTCTTTTGGCAAAAGTTTCTGGGTTTTGAGGTCCTTTGGCAGGGAGAAGATTTGTTATATCCCTCTCCCCTAGATGGGTGCATGGAGGAAGGTCAAATTTCTGGATTCTCTCTCTCTCTCAAGCTTGCTATTATTTTTCTTTATTTCTTTTTTTTTTTTTTTTCATTTCTTTTTTAGAATAGACATTGTTAGGGCCTAGCCTGGGGATGGATAAGAGTGATTTTCTCCTTAACGTCAGGAAACAGTGTACACATACAGCTGTCAGGGAGGACTCTCTGCCACTCTCTCTTCCCCTAGGGTGAGCCCTCACATTACCATTGTGCACAAGACATTCTTCATTGTTCCCAGAGTCAGCCTTCCCCCGCCATATTCCCTCTAACCACGCTGAGGCTGAGGTCCTTGTTCTGATGATGAGGGATCTAGAGTCAATGACTTACCATCATTTTTCCAGACCTGACAGTTCACACTTGGCATTTTGACCGGTAATAATTCTTTCAAGTAGTGCAAGTGATGTTAGGATTTAAAGTTAGGTGAACATGAAAAAATACAACATATAGACACTTAATACATATAGGATGGGGAGATTTTTTAAAGTAGAGAATGAAGTATTTCTTTAACCCTTTACATTGCTTATAATTGTCAGACTGCTACAATCTGAAAAGTCTTTATTTGCTTTGTTACAATACTGACCTAACCGTGAAGCCAAATTTTATCAGCTTTACAGCATAAAAAATATCTTTACAAACAAATCAGCATAAAATGCAACTTTAAATATAAGTACATTAATGACTATATTGTAGAAATAAAGACACGAATACAAAAGAATCATGCTACTAAATGTGTTATTAACAGAGGCAGGTAATTTTATTTAATTCATAACACAATTACAAAACACTTAGCTAACTTAATGAACACATTGTACTACCGGGAATTTTGAAAACCTCTCAATTCCATTACTAAGATGCTCAATGAGATTCAGTCAGACAGGTCTGTTCTTGTTCTTGTTCTTTTATCAAGGGCAAATAATATATTCAAGCAAGTAAGATGAAGAGTGGTTAATTAGTAGCCCATTGAAAAAGTACATCAAGACAATAAATAGCTGCTTTTTGTTTTTATAAATAATGTAACATATTCCAGGAATCAAGCAAATTTGCACAAAATACAATAAATGTGACTGGAAGAGACTAAGTAGTTGAGTAACAATTAACATATTAATAGTTTAAAATTTTAGGTAAACTCTATTTTTTTTTTAAATAGAAAAGATGCCTTGATCAGCAACAGTTAAGAATAAAATCTGTCCTGATATGGTGCCTCATGCCTGGATAGCAAAGTGCTATCCAGCACTTTGGGAGGCTGAAGTAAGGATTGCCTGAGCTCAGGAGTTCAAGACCAGCCTGGGAAACACTTTCTCTACAAAAAAACTTTAAAAAAATTAACCAGGATTGGTGGTGTGCACCTGTAGTGCCAGTTACTCAGGAGCTGAGGCAGGAGGTTCGCTTGAGCCCAGGATATCAGGGCTACAGTGAGCTACGGTCATGCTACTGCACTCCAGCTTGGGTGAAAGAACAAGACCCTCTTTCAAAAGAGAGAGAGAGAGAGAGAGAATGAAATCTGTCTCTAATTTTACACAAATGCCTGAATTTCATATACTGCTATTTCTGTCAAGGAAACAAGACAATATTATTTTATAGAGAAACACCTGTGATTAAGGTTCACTACATATCATTAAAAATGAATTCGCTGTCCAATTTCAGTATAAACTGAAAGATTAAAGGTGAATTTCTTGTGTTTCTAGGTTAGTTATTAGTACTTCAAGGAACTTGGAATATTTTAGCTATAGTCAAGTGCTTTTTAAAAATAATGTGTTTTAATTTAGCAGAACAATTCCTTTGAGTTAGGCCCAATACTAATGGATAGGACACATATTCTTCTTCACTGTGTAATCAGAAAAAAGTCAATAATGCAAAAACTTCCATTAATCATGCAGCTCTTAAATGGCAAGGATTTTCATATAAGAAGGGAGTAGATTGCTTGAGTGCCTATTTGAATAGACTATTTTCCCTGGAAAAGTAAATTTGGTTATCAGAATTTGTTGATTTCTAGAAGCTGGAAGAATTTTGAGACACAAATACCTTCTACTGTGTTTTTCCTTTTGCTGTTTGTCCTTTATTATTTTACTACATAAAACCATTCTTTGAAAAAGAAAATAACTATGTAATCTTGCTTCTGTCTATTCAGAAACACCAAAATATCCTCCCCAACAATCTTGATTTGTTTCAACCTTGGAGGGTTGTTATTATTATAACTTCTCCTTATGGATTTAGAGGAAAGTTCTCAAATTAGATTAATTGCCCTCCTCTTTCTCTGCTTATGATTGTTGAAGATTAGTATGACCCTTAAACCACTTTGTTTTCTGCACAGACTTTTTGGGCTGTTAAATGTGTCTTGTAAACATTCCCAGAGATGTTGCTAGGAGAATCTTTCTATAAATACTTTAACTGTTTTATTTTTAACATGTTTGATTTCTTATCTAAAATGCTCTATTCTTTTTAGTTGGAAGATTTAAATTATTAAATTGATAATCAAAGTTTTATAACTAATAATTAAATTTAGTGTTAATTATAAACTTATTTTACTAAACCATATAAAATTGCCATATACAAGGTAAAAATGTTCCAGTGTCAATAATTTTATATTTCAATCCAATATTTTCTTCTTCTTTTTTTTTTTTTAATATTTTCTTCTTTACCATGAGAGAGTCTCAGGAGAATAATGGAGAAGGGTTTGGATTCAGGAGTCAAACAGATGAAGCATTAAATTATATAGCCAAATCATGTATTAGCTGTGTATTTGTGGATCATTTATTTAATCTTTTTTAGGCCTTGGTTTCTTCAACTGAAAATTCTGGTATTAATAGTATTCACTGCATTAAATTATTGTGAATACTAAAAGAATTAATGCATACACTGTGTTGTTATAGAGTGACTGTTAAAAAAATGTTAGTAGAAGTTATTATTATTATTAATTTTTTTAGACAGGGTCCCACTCTGCCACCTGGGCTGGAGTGCAGTTGATGCCATCATAGCTCACTGCAGTCTTGACATCCTGGGCTCAAGCGATTCTCCCACCTCAGCCACCCTGAGTAGCTGGGACCGTGGGTGTGTGCCATCACGCACAGCTAATTTTTTCCATTTTTAGTAGAGGAGGTCTTGCTATGCTTCCCAGGTTGGTTTTGAATACCTGAGCTCAAGTGATCCTCCTGCTTTGGCCTCCCAAAGTGCTGGGACTACAGGTATGAGCCACTGGACCCAGTAGAAGTTATCATTAGCATTGGATTTAATTAAGATTTCTGTTAGATTTCTTTTTTTTTCTTGAATGTCCTGATTAGTTTGCTTGGTTTACATGAACTGCTCTTTAATTTCGAGCCCATTGCATTTTCAAACATTATATTTGATACTAAGTGTATGATACTATCATGTGTATCATATGATATCCATATGATACTCATATGGATAATAATTCCACCACGTAAAACTCATAATGTTCATAGTGTCATATGTATGAGTATCATATGTATACATATGACACTATGAACATTATGAGTTTTACGTGGTGGAATTATTATTCTCCTTTTCTAAACAAGGAAATTAGGATATGTGACTTTTTTCAAAGATCACACAACTAGTAAAAGGCAAAGCCAGGATAAGATCTCGCTAACCTTTTTACCATGTTGGCTTTTATAAGAACCTTTTAAATGGATGTTTCTGAGCAGCAAGAATTCTAACATCAATGGCATTGGATTACCATGATCATTTTGGAGAAGGTCTTCTCTCATTTGTTATAAATTTCTATAATAGTTAACAATTATTTAGCAACCAATATGTACCGCATACTATACAGCATATGTATGTACTAGCACCTCATACTACATAGCATATATACTTCTAATATGTACATAACACCTCATAATATTGGTAACTCTCATTATCCCTGTTTTACAAATACAAAAACTGAAAGCTAGTAAGTAGTGAAGTCAATGTTTCAAACAAAGCAGTCTGCCTCTAGGACCTATGCTCTTAAACACTGTGCTGTACTACCTCTTAGCAAATAGTACTGCAAGCTTTTAAAAATACATATTTTAAAAAATGTTCATTGTTGTTCTTAATTTTTTTTTTTTTTTTGAGACAGGGTCTCAGCCTGTCTCCGAGGTTGTAGGGCAGTGGCACAATCATGGCTCACTGCAGCCTCAGCCTCCCCGGGTTCAGGCAATCTTCTCACCTCAAGCCTCCCAAGTAGCTGACACTAAAGGCACGCACCACCATGCCTCAGCTCATTTTTGCACTTTTTGTAGAGACAGGGTTTCACCAGGTTGCCCAGGCTGGTCTCCAATTCTTGGGCTCAAGTGATCCGCCCACCCTGTTCTCCCAAAGTACTGAAATTACACGTATGAATCACCATGCCTGGACAGTACTGCAAACTTCACTGCCTTTCAAACTTCCATTGATTCTCAAGCAGTGTATTTCAACATGTTATGTGTAAAACAACAACAACAAAAACTTTGCCTTCTCAAAATTTGATGTGCAGTGCTGAATAGAAATAGTTTCTGAGGAGGTTTCTACTCTCACAGGCGAAACTGGCTACATAATTAGTAGAGCCCAGTACAAAAGAAACATATGGGGTCCCTTGTTAAGAAATTATGGAATAGCTAAATTAAGAATAAAATAATTTAGCATTAAATTACGTGTGTGATATTTTTGGGTGTGAGGCACTGTGAGACTACATAGTAGCATGCCATGAAACCCTCCCTGCTCACAGGGTTATAATCCTGAATCCAGCCTTGTTCCTGTGCAGCTATCCTTTTTAGACCTGCATAAAGCTTTGTAGCAGAAATACTGGTGACCTTTTAGTAAGTCTTTCCCAGAAACACTCCAGATCTCAACTGAGAATATTCTGAGGCAACAGGAAGTAGGACTTGAAAGGGAAACAAGGCCACCAGGCTACAGTCTGGATGACTTATACTATGAAAAAGGAGAAGCATAGACCACTTTTTGTCTTAGCAGCCAGAGTGAGATAGTAGTCAGGAAGTGTGGAGAAGAAACAGGCAGCTCTGAGTAACTCCTATCACCCCACAATGAGGGCATCACCCTTTTCTTCCATCAGAATGGTGGCAGAAACCTGTGAAATACATCCATTTGTCTTTGTTTCTTGGAAGAGGTTCATGTTATTTTCTGTTTAAAATTAACAAGCCTGGCATTGGTTATTCAAATGCTTTTAGCCCACAATGTTTTAACCCTTCTTCCTTCTAAAAGTAGAAAAGCGTTGCATTACCGAAAAATACCTGTTATTAATTTTTAGACTTTGTTGTGCACAAGGGTATTGTCATTCAATCCTGTAGGCAGTCAAGAACCCAAGTCAGTGCTTTTAGAATCCAAGTATATAGGTTTAAGCTCTGGTCCCTCCACTTACTGATTCTTCAATCTTGAGAAAGTTAATTAACCTCTCTGAGCCTCAGCTTTTTAATCCACAAAATGAGGAGAATCTTAAATCATTACAACCTCAGAGAATTACTATATGCATTTGATGTATAAATGTACTTAGTGTAATACCTGCCTGGCACATCAGAAGAACTCAGCAAATTATAGATATTTTTATTTCATGTAAATACACATATTTCTGTACATAAATATTCATATATACATAAATATATTTATATTTCACACATGTATACACTTTAAGTGTGTAATATATACACATATATATGTAGAAATGCATGTGTATGTAGCTACTTTGAAGTTTCTGAGTTTTAAGCTATCAGATATTGGTGAGGGGAAGTGTTTAGCTAGGAGGATGCCTGTAACAGAGCCTATTTTTGAGCTTCTGCCTGTCATTGCTAACTCAATATTCAACTTACATAGCATTTAAATTCAGTTACTGCTGTCTACACAATTATGGGCTTTCTCAGTATAATCCCTATGCTTCACATCAAGAAGACTGAGTGTTTACTTGAATCTAAATCTAATATAATGCTCAGAAAAATTCAGGTGTGCTTCTTGTCTGAAACGGTGGTAATGTACTTCCAGGTGTTTTACAGAGCTTTGATTAGGATATATAAATTGCCATCTATTAAGGTTATCTTACTTAGCAACCCTCTCCCTAATCCCTAGCCATCTGATGTATCTTTTTATGTGTTACTTGATTTTAATCACAGAAAATAAATGGAAAATAACTTGAGCTCCAGTATCTTTTTATGAGTACACCAACGTAGCATATATCCAGGTTTCCTCTAAAATTTCAGTTTTATAGTTCCCTCGAGGTTATTGAAAAAAGAAGTTTCATTATTATATTCTCAATATAGAATTCACCAAAAAATATTAAGTTGAAAAAAAGAAAGAAATGCAGAGGCAACTGTATTCCAACATAAACATTATTTACCACTTCTTATTGTCTAAATATGCAAATAAAAACTAAAATAAGGAATGCTTCTCTGTTGCTTTGGTAGTGGATAAAATAATTTCAACAGTAGTCTTTTAAAAATCTGTTTGGTAAATGTGTTTTCTGTAAAATGAGTTATTTGGTTTTTGCCATTTACATGGAAAATTGAATGTAAAAATAAAATAAATGTGAATGTGAAAATGAAAGCCTTACAAAAATTCCCCTGAGTGAAAATCTCTGACTTGGAGGTTTGACTGAATAAATTATTTCTGGGCTTTTGAATTATTAATCTTGGCTACATGATATGCAAATAAGACTGTACTAACCATGTCCAGCGGCACAGCGCTGGGTCAGAAGCTATATCCAGCTGCTGGCAGAGTTTCTGTGAAGTGATCAGGTCTTCCAACAGAATGGTAAGCTGCATGGCCAATTGTGTCTCTCAGTGTATAAAGTAAGGCCAGATATCCTTCTAAAGGTGGCCTGTAAGCAATTAAGGTGTTAAGAATTAAGTGTTTAAATTAATTCTTTATAAATAGATGTAAAACAGCAAAAGAATAGAAAAGGAAGTCATTATTTATATCTCTACATTTATTTTTCAACAAATTAACTTCCTTGTTTTAGTTGTCAAATACTAACTTTACTTTCTTCAAAGGGATTTATTATATTTGCTAATGTCTCAACAATTTATATTTCAACAAGAATAGTAATCGAATTTACTTAAATAAATATAACTACTTATGGGGAAAAAATTGAAGTTCCTAAATCATTTGAAACAATCATGTATTTTATATGTATATAAAGGTTTTTTATATGTATGTATTATATTTATAATATATGTGTATTATATTTTTATTTACTAAATATATTTTATATATTTAAATAAATATATAAAATAGATAAATATATTGTAATATAAATATATATATATTATGAAACAGAGTTTCACTCTTGTCACCCAGACTAGAGTACAATGACATGATCTCAGCTCACTGCAACCTCCACATCTCAGGTTCAAGTGATTCTCTTGCCTCGGCCTCCTGAGTGGATGGGATTACAGGCCCCCACCACCACTATGCCAGGCGAATTTTTTTGCATTTTTTAGTAGAGACAGAGTTTCACCATGTTAGTCAGGCTGGTCTCAAACTCCTGACCTCAGGTGATCCGCCTGCCTCAGTCTCCCAAAGTGCTGGGATTACAGGCATGAGCCACCGTGCCCAGACATAATATTTTTATGTTTAGAAAATAATGTATTAGAGGGAATTTTCAGGCATCCTAAAGATTAAATTTAACAAATATGTGTGTGAAAATTATATTATCCAAGAATATAATTTACTTAGGAAAAATAAAAAATTGTAGAAATCATTTATATTATCTTCTATAACTTTTCAAGATGTATGTGGTATTTTTAAAGAAATTAATACACAATTATGCCATACTATTGCCTTTTAATATCTTAATTTCTGGTGTAATGTATGGAATGCATAAAAATAAAGTTATCAATGTTAAATTATTCTATCTTTTCAGTGTGAATATGTATTTTTACTCAAATTGCTTTGTAATAGAAAAAGTAATTTGTTAAAAAAATTCTCATATTACTACGTAAATTTGCCTTAAGGTAGTACTTAAAGGTAAAAATTTTACAAATATTCTTTGTTTAATTGTGATGACTATAAAAGCAAACAATTAAAAAGCCTAGAAACTATCAAATATATATATATTAAAGTAAATTTCAAAAATGCCACATCTTCAAAAGGCTGAATATATTTAAAGTAAAAAACATTTTCAAATTAAAAACGAGTAAGAATTATTGATCTGCTTATGTGAGTAAATTAGGTATTGCTTCCAGTTCAATAATTCTAACAGTTTCAGATATATTTTTGGACTAGGAACTAATGATTTCACTTTAATTTCTGATCTTAAAAATAAAAACCTGTTTAAAATAATTCATCCAAATCAGTTACAATTCATCACTACTTCCATTTCCTAAAAATTAAGAATATAACCACTAGAAAGCAGAAGAGAGAATTTTAAAATTTCATGAAGAATTTTCTCTTCAGTTGGAAGTTTTGCTTAAAAGAGCAGCTTACTTCATATGTTTATAGAATCGTGATGCCACACTAAAAACATACCCAACTACAAATATATCCAATTTGAAATATGGTACCTTCACACTTGTATATCCTGGTGAAACTAAATTGGTCTGCAAATATTGGACATCTTATATTTATAAAACCATAATCTATTATTAAAATTATGAACTTGGAAAAAAGAATGAAACAAATGTATCAAAGAAAGACTATAAATCATCATAAAAAATCTCAATTTTGTAAATATAAATTGAAATAAATATTAAAGTGTAGAAGGGTACCCAAATATTAGGAGTGGTCTGTTTACAGACAATTTTTGTTTCTTGTTTTTGCCTATTTGATTTTTTGAGTGTTACACAACTAACAAGAATTTTGTACATACATTTTTTTAAAAGTTGTTTTTTAGAAAATAAGGAAACAGCTGTATGAGAAGCAAGGCAAATATGATGATTTAGCCATTCATTTTTCTTATTCCAGCTCTGGTATTCTCCACCCCTACTACTCCTTCAATCTCCAACCTTCTGGACTACTGTACAGCAGAATGCTCCTTGACTTTTATGTGACCCCTCACTTACCTGAGTGTTAGTTACAGGAAACTGGGAAGACTTTGTGGCTATATTTTCCTTCCATTGCAGTCAAATCTTTCTGCTGTGCACAATACATAAGCTACTAAGATTAGCAGTGCTGACTAGGCAGAAAGATAAACGTAATGACCACAAAAAAAGGAAATGCAAAAACGAAACAAATTTCTTGTGTCATAGAATTTTCTGTGTCTTAATTTTCATTTGAATTTGTGCACCAGCTTTTTGAGTACCCCCAAAACAACACAAGAGTTCTGAACTAAGGCCTTAGAAGGTCCAACATTTAAACTTGGGCAAAGAAGGATTAGTCCACAAAAGAGCCTGAACATGGAGAAAGGAGGAAAACAAGGAGATTTTTTTTTTTCCTGCTTTCTGTGACATATTTGTTACAAAGACAGGAAGAGAGTGCTTCCAGAAATGGAAGTGGACTTAAATACAACTGCGACTAAAGATTAATAGTGAAAACTGACCATTGAGCTAAACAATGAAGTTTGTTAATATTTTAAACAGTCTATTGACATTTTTGCTGTATTTCTAGAAATTTAAAGTCTTTAAAATCATCAAATAGATGCCTATTTTGAGAGAAAAAAATGATGGGAGATTTAGATAAAAAGAGAAAGTGCATAATAAAAACTACCTGAAATCTCATCAACAGAGATAAAACTATTAAACACTTTGATGCATCTCTTCCTAGACTTCTTATGTTTATTATTTTAGGTGTCATTTCTTAATTAAATGCTTAAATTTAAAAATTTATCCTTGAAGATAGATATTTTGTTTTACCTTGTACAAATGTGTTTCTAAACTACAGCTACTACTACTACTACAATTGCCAGCTTTGAATGCTTATACACAGTGTTGGTTTTCATAGTGAAATAGAGCAATGAGCTTAATTTGGTTGTCTTGCTACTTATCTGGCCTTGGATAAAATACTTATAAAATGCTTTGCAAATAGGTGTTTATATTCATCTTTTCACTCAACAAGGATTTATACACCACCTATTACCTGCTGGTCACTGTGCCAGATTTGAACACTAAAAAATGAGTAAGACAAAGTTGTAAAAAATTCTAAGAAGTTTAGTATAAAACAGTAGCATAAATGGGGGGGATCTAGTTTAGACTGAGAGTCAGACAACCTATCTTGGGAAACCTACACTTGAACAGAGGCAAGGTATCACAGAACAAAAACAGCAGTGAAAAGAGATTCAGACAGAGGGACTGCACATTAAGAAGGCTCTCTCTGCATTCAAAGAGCAGGAGGAAACAAATGAGTTAGGAGGAGAGTAAGGCCAAGCAAAATTGAAGTGGATACAGGGGCTAGATCATGCAGACCTTGATGTCCCCCTTAAGGATTTTAAACTACATTCCTTGGATAGTGGAAAGGAAATTAAGGGTTTTGATCAGGGACAGCTATATGATCCGATTTTGAATTGTAGTTTTTCAAGACTGTTTAGTTATAATGGTAAAGATGAATTGATGAGGGCCAGAGAGGATGTGAGGAGACAATAGGAGACTATGACATAGTGCCAGATAGAGATGAGAGTAGCCAGGACTGAAATAATAATGAAAGCTATGGAGCAGGATTGATAGACTTGAGAAATATCCAGACATTACAGTAAACAGACTTGATAATTTATTCATTACTGGTGTTAAGTTTTAGATGACTTTGAGGATATTGCTAGATTTTTTGTGGTGAACACCTGGGTACATGGGAGAACCATTTACTGAAATAGGTGAATATGCTACAGGTTTGGTAAGGAACTTGGAGAGTTTAGTATAGGATTTCTGGAAGCAGAGATGCCTAAGAGAAATCAATTAACGGCAATAAAAAACTAGAGTTTTTAAGGCAGATCTAAGCCGGGCTGGAAATCTGGGAGTTGTTGATGTATAGTTGGTCATTAAACCTCAAAAATGAATGAGATCATTCAGGCAGAATATATGGAAAGATGGAGCCCAGAAATTAGCTTTGAGTTACTCAACACTTAATGCTTGAGCCAAGAAGACTTGGGCCCCAAAAGTGCCTGCAAAGAACAACCAAGGAGAAAGAATGAAAACTAGGTTATTGTCATGTCTCAGAAGACAATGGAAGAGTGTTTCTGGAAGATGTAGTATGAAAAACAACTGAGAAATAAAATAAGACTAGTGAGAAATGATTATTGGATTAAGCAATGTGGAGGCTACTTGTAGGACTGGTAGATCAGAAGCCAAATTGGAGTAAGTTTAAAGGGAATGGGGTGTCAAGATGTTAAAACACTTAGTGAGATGGCTCTTTTCAGAAATCAAACTATGAAGAGGAGAGGAACATGTGAAACTAGGGAGAGTTGTTTATGTTGCTCCAGTTATGTTTAAGACTGAAGAGATGAGAGTGTTTAAATGCTAATTGAAAAGATGAGATGAAGACAGAAGATGGAGAGAAGGATGCTAAAAAGTCAGAAAAGAGGAAATAATGGTAGCATAGGAATGCTGAGAATTTGCGAATGAGTTGGATCTAGCGTAAGCTCAACAAATGGTCTCTATCTCAATGAACCAGGAGGCAAAACTATTTGCTAATAATGAGTAAGGCAGAGTAAATGAAAAGGCTTTTAAGAGATTAAAATATATCAAATGAGAGAAATATGGAAATATTCTGGCAATGTGAGATAACAGTAGAATTAGGCAACCTTGAAGATAGAGTGAAACCAATCTGCTTTATTCTTCAGCAGCATTCTGTGTCTGCTGCTTCAGAAAGTTCCCATTCAGCTTTGTCTGGAATTGCACTTAGTGGCAGGTTGCCATAGAAGAATTCAAAGGACTCAGAAAAATGTATGTTGTTTTAAAGAAAGTGATTAAAAATAACTTTTCAAAATATTCAACTTATCGTATCTACAATTCTGTGACTTATTTGCATAAATAAAACACTCTCAAAATAACAATGATCTTTAAAGTAAACCACTTGAATTTGACAAAAATACATATGAGTTTTCCAGATGCCTTATAGTAGGAAAGTCTACTGAATTTTGCATGCTTCCCTTAAAAAAGCGGTTTAGGTGCATTTATTCTTATTTTGTTCTGGTTACCAAAATTCTATATTGAAAGAATTCTTTGATTGCAAGTAATACTCCAAAGCCTACTTGACAAGGAGGATTTTAGGACATTTTATTTTTAATCTTGGGTTTCCTCACTAGAAATAAAAATATTTAATATTTAATAATGACAATTCAATACATTTTTCAGATAATTCAAGTTGTTGAAATACCCTATCCAATCACAATCTGGTCTCATGATGAGAGGAAAAAGTATAGATTAGCAAGACACTTGAGGTTTGAATAAGTCAGATAGCTTATTTCCGTGGTACGTATTCAGAAGGCATTAAAACAAAGGTCTTTTACTAAGCATGTGACCGAGGCAAGTGCTATGGTCTTAATATTGGTGTCTCCTCAAAATGTATGTTGGAACCTAATAATATTAAAAGGTAGGGCCTTTGGAAAGTGATGAAGTCATGAGGACTCTGCCTTCATGAATGGGATTGGTATCCTTGTGAAATAAGTTGAAGGGAGCTGCCTTGCCCCTTCTGACATTTGTTGCGAGGACGCAACAGCCATCGTCTTTGAAGCAGAGGGTGACTTTTCATCAGACACCAAATCAGACACCTTGATCTTAGACTTTTCAGCCTATAGAACTGTGAGAAATAAATTTCTATTATTTATAAATTACCCAGTCTGAGGCATGTCATCTTTCAATAAATCATGACCAATGTTAATATTACTAAGATTTTCTGTTTCATATTTTCAATTTTAAAAAATTAAGTTTTAAAACTGGAGTTGTATAATAGTTTATGAATTTAATACAATAAACAGAATTCTTTGACAATATGGAAACAAGTAAAAGCTTAAAATAGTGAGACTGAAGCTTTAAAGATTCTTATTTCCTCTTCTGGATTACAGTTTAATTCAGTTTAACTCAGCAGAATTTGTTGAACAACTACGGTACGCTGGGGACGGTGGTATGTTGGGAGACACAAAAGTGAATTCAAAATTTTCTCTTCATTTATTTGATCATACTTCCCCTCTGTTTCTTTGCTGTTTGTCAAGCCCTCTATGGGTCTTTCCATATTAATGCCTTTACATGTGCTCTTCCTTATTCCTGAAACACTTCTTGCAAATATAGATATGTCTCTTTCACTTTCTTCATTGAGGTTTCTATTTAAATGTCATCTTGTATAAAAGCCTTTCCCTTATTACCACATGTAAAAAATAACTCACTACCACCCTCCACCCCAAAATTTTCTAACATTTTTACCTTATATGTTTTTATTCATAGCACTTATCATTATATGGCATCACTTATTGTTTATTTCCTGATTCTTCCCAAGAGAGTATAAATTGTTAGAGATTAGGAACTTTGATTTACTCACTGCTGTTATCTCCAGTGCCTGAAATTATATTCAGCACATAGTTGAAAGATATTAAAAAATACTTGTTAAAATAATACATTAATGACATATATGTGTATCTATATGTATATGTATGTATGCTTTCCTTAGTAACTTACTTCCATAGTTCACCATTCAATGTTTTTCATTGTTATTATGTTCTGCACAGTTTTGTCACTAGTCACAGTCTAGTGTTTAATTCTTATATTCTCTCTCTTCTTTAGGCATGGAATGCAACTTGCAAAAATTGGCTGGCAGCAGAGGCTGCCCTGGAAAAGTACTACCTTTCCATTTTTTATGGGATGGAGTTCATTGTGGGAATCCTTGGAAATACCATCGTTGTTTATGGCTACATATTCTGTCTGAAAAACTGGAACAGCTCTAATATCTATCTCTTTAACCTCTCTATCTCGGACTTAGCTTTTTTGTGCACCCTCCCCATGCTGATGAGGAGTTATGCCAAGAACAACTGGATATATGGAGACGTGCTCTGCATAAGCAACCGATATGTGCTTCATGCCAACCTTTATACCAGCATTCTCTTTCTCACTTTTATCAGCATAGATCGATACTTGCTGATTAAGTATCCTTTCCGAGAACACCTTCTGCAAAAGAAAGAGTTTGCTATTTTAATCTCTTTGGCCATTTGGGTTTTAGTAACCTTAGAGCTACTGCCCATACTTCCCCTTATAAATCCTGTTATAACTGACAATGGCACCACTTGTAATGATTTTGCAAGTTCTGGAGATCCCAAGTACAACCTCATTTACAGCATGTGTCTAACACTGGTGGGGTTCCTTATTCCTCTTTTTATGATGTGTTTCTTCTATTACAAGATTGCTCTCTTCCTAAAGCAGAGGAATAGGCAGGTTGCTACTGCTCTGGACCTTGAAAAGCCTCTCAACTTGGTCATCATGGCAGTGGTGATCTTCTCTGTGCTTTTTACACCCTACCATGTTATGCGGAATGTGAGGATCACTTCTCGCCTGGGGAGCTGGAAGCAGTATCAATGCACTCAGGTCGTCATCAACACCATATACATTGTGACACGACCTTTCGCCTTCCTGAACAGTGTCATCAACCCAGTCTTCTATTTTCTTTTGGGAGATCACTTCAGGGACAGGCTGATAAATCAACTGAGACACAACTTCAAATCCCTTACATCCTTTAGAGGATGAGCTCATGAACTCCTATTTTCATTCAAAGAAAAGCAAGGTGCTTATGAAACAGATTGTTTTACAAATGCAACTGTAGGCTTGCTTTAACTTGCAGACATCAATCAGAGAGTGTTACAGATTTAACCTTTATCTAAAGACAAGTTGTACCCAGAGTATGTGAAAAGAATGGGATGACAAGAATGTATTGATTTCTTCCTCTAATAATTGAAAGGAGTTGGACTGCCTTAGGTTTGGGCATGCAACTCAAAAATGCTAGATGTTATAAGACTTTCTCAGTCAGTGAAAAAATGCAAGATATATAAAGCAACAAGTTGTCTGCACTTGATCACTTGTCAGATTTAAAAAAAATTGTTTTGGCAACATTCTCCATGTTATTCCTATTTACATGATCATAGAACTTTATGTGAGAACTGAATAGCAGAAGATATATTATTAAATAGTTTTTAGAAGTTGTGCTGTTAAGCAAATTTAAAGTCAACAGTAATGATGATTAAGAAAGCAATATAATGAGTTCAAGGATATCTGTGTGATATATTTTTGTTTTGTATTCATCATGAAGGGGGGTAGTTTTATAATTTATTCATCCTTTTTTGTTGTATGGTTTATAGTGGAATCTTAATTTAAGTTAAAAAGAACCTAAGAAGGTAATTCAACAAAAGTAGAGAATATGTTTGAGTTTGTCAGGGAATTTAGATATGAAAATACTAGAGAGATGCACTAAGGATATTTGAAAAAAAAATTTTTTTTCCTGATAGGCACTTTGTGCCTATCAGGAAACCCAGAGCAAAACAGAACAAAAGTGAGTACATTGTTTTTATCATGATTTTGCCATCTGGCATTTTATTATCATAATTGGACCACCAGTGCATGAAAATATGTTAAAGTTCATTAGCTTTCTGCTCTTGATTTAATAGTGAACTTTAAAGTATTTTAATGTCATAAACCAGCAAATAAGGAGAAATAAACTGATAATGGTAGATTCATTGGGATGGTTTTCCCTTTTGGAGGGAAAGTCACAATTTTTCCCCATGATCCTCCATTTTTTGTAAACACTGGGCTAATTTACAAGGACAACTTTATCGTAGCAAGAGCAACTCACATCTGGAGTGAGCCTTGTTTTCATGAAACATTACTGTAAGACTATCAGAGAAAATATTTCAAACAAAATTTACTTTATGAAATTATAAAACATGAAAATATTTGTGTGAATATTAATCTGTATTATCCCAGATTGGTTAATGAGGCACCATGTTATGCCACAACACAAATGTAAGGGAAAACACGGGTGCTGCATTAGCTTTTTGAAGTCAAACAAGTATCACATGATAATTCACTGATATGCAACATAAAGTGTCTGTGGCCACATGTCTAAGTTCCTTTCCTTTATATCATTAGCGATAAGGAGTGAATAATGTGAAAGATAAAATAAGCATTATGAAAACAGAGACATAAAATTCCACTGTCCTTCCTGTTCTGGGAAGTAGTCTGACATTTTTAAATACCCAAATTTTGCCAACTAATATCTCTAGACCTCAAACAACTGAAATACTATAAAAATGCATTACTCACAAAAGATTTTCCTTACATCATACTGGGCTTTGAGATATTTTCTGCCATGCCTTGTCTTTGTATCAATATTTTAAAAATTTCACTGTAATTTTATAACTGCCTAATAACAAACTGAAAACAGAACTTCTGAGTTTCCTCATCAGAAAGGGCCTTAGGAAAGAAATATTCACTCACTTCTGCAAACTTGGCAATATGTTATTTAACTTTAATTTATATTTTATGCATGAATTTTACTTGTAAAGATGAAATTACATTTGCTTTCCCTACTCCCAAACTCCAAGAAGTCACAGGGATGGACTATTTCTAATAGTGCAGTAAAATATTTTTCAAACCATAAACTCATGTGTATATATATTCTATTTTATATGTCTGCATTTGATCATTGGTCAGATTGTTAAAAAAAAAAACTATTCTGGCAACATTATCTATGTTATTCTTATTCACATGATCCTAGAACTTCATGTGAAAACTGAATAGCAGAGATATATTATTGAATCTTTTAAATATATTTTTAATAATATAGTTTAAAATAGTTTTAGTATATATATTTTATATATATACACAAGTTTATGGTTTATATATGTAATGTATATATATTATATATATAAAATAATATGGTTAAATATTATATATATGAGCTTATGGTTTGAAGAACACACACATACACATAGATATATATATCTTGTAACCAAGAGGTTAAGAAATTTTATAGCACATTTTAAAATTCTTTTCTTCCTCAAATCTATCATGCGATAACTTAATTCTTAACAGACTTTAGAGCCCTACACTAAAATTATAAGAGTGAGTTCATTTGTTTTTTGTACTGTGTAAGTGTAACAATCATAAACAATAAACAGTAGAAATTCTTTCTGGGTTTATGGTTTTCAAAGGAAATAATATTGAGCTTTTGTATTGTGTCTTTTATTTGACCCCCTGGTATCTTCAGAATGATGTCTAAACTATTGGATCCAGATTCTGCAATCTGGACCCACCTACTCTTCTTACATTATCTCCTATTACGTTGTCACAAACCATGCCCTATAGCTAAAGATTGCTGCTTTAGTTTATTATAATCAGAACTTCCTTCACTTTGTATACCTGATGCTAATCTTGGCTCCATCATACCTGCATATATAAAAATTCTAAACATCTTTCAAGGTTCATCTCATCTGTTATTCCTTCTCTAAGCTTGTCCTTATATTCTCTCTTCCCCAAATCTAAAAGTAAAACTTTCTACCACTGGGGCTTCAGAGACTTTTAATACTATTTATTTGAAATTCATTATTTTTATTATAGTCATTTAGATTTAAGTCAACTCCAAGGTCTGTGAGTGGAAACTTGTACCTAATTTTTTATTGTCTTCACAGCAGGGTATTTTTTAAATTATGGTTTATTATGTCTGAATGTCTCAGAACAAACTCAAAATCAATGCTTCCTTTCAATGTGCATAAGCAAGCTATTTTCTGTCATCATTACTTTAATAAGGAACATTATTTTATATGAAGAATAGAGTGCATATACATAAACCCATGTCCCAGTTGCCATTGCACTGGCTCTCATATTTTCCTCTAGGCTTTTGAGCATAGTTTTAATGAACATTTGAAATCTATGTCTTCTAGTTCCAAATCTGAGTCATCTTGGAGTTCACCTTCATTGGCTGCTTTTTCTCTTAAGTATGGGTCATAATTTTCCTGTTTCTCTATATGTCTAGTAAATTAGAATTATATTCTAGATGATGAACCATATGTGGCAGAGATTCTGGATTCTGTTACATTCCATCAGAGTATTGATATTTTGTATATGCATTTTCAAATGTACAAGTATACGAGAATAAAAATACTATTTTCTCAGACCTGCCTACAATCATGAAGGGATTCTTCTTTATGTGCCTATAACAATGTAAATTAGGGAACTCCCAGGCAATAGGCCAAATAGGAACAACTCCTGTCTGCAGCTCCCAGTAAGACCAACATAGAAGCTGGGTGATTTCTGCATTTCCAACTGAGGCACCCAGTTCATCTCATTGGGACTGGCAAGACAATGGGTACAGCCCAAAGAGGGTGAGCAGAAGCAGGGTGGGGTGTCACCGCACTCAGGAAGTGCAAAGGGTCGGGGAACTCCTTTCCCAAGCCAAGGGAAATCATAAGGGTGCCTGTTGTGAAGGACAGTGCTATCCATCTCAGATACTACGCTTTTCCCAAGGTCTTCTCAACTCACAGACCAGAAGATTCCCTCAGGTGCCTATACCACAGGGGCCGTGGGTTTCAAGCACAAAACTGAGTGGTCAATTAGGCAGACACTGAGCTAGCTGCAAGAGTTATTTTTGCATCCCAGTGGTGCCTGGAATGCCAGCGAGACAAAACCATTCGCTACCCTGGAAAGGGGGCTGAAGCCAGGGAGCCAAGTGGTCTAGCTCAGCGGATCCCACCCCACAGAGCCCAGCAAGCTAAGATCCACTGGCTTGAAATTCTCACTGCCAGCACAGCAGTCAGAAGTCAACCTGGGACACTCAAGCTTAATGGCAGGAGGGGCATCAACCATTACTGAGGCTTGAGTAGGCAGTTTTCCCCTCACAGTGTGAACAAAGCCACCAGAAAGTTTAGACTGGGTGGAACCCACTGCAGCACCACAAAGCCACTGTAGCCACACTGCCTCTCTAGATTCCTCCTCTCTTGGCAGGGCATCTCTGAAAGAAAGGGAGCAGCCCCCATCAGGGGCTTATAAATAAAACTCCCAACTCCTTGGAACACAGCACCTGGGGGAAGGGGCAGCTGTGGGCTCAGTTTCAGCAGACTTAAACATTCCTGCCTGCCAACTCTGAAGAGAGAAGTGGATCTTCCAGCACAATGCTGGAGCTCTGTCCAAAAGACAGACTGCTTCCTCAAGTGGGTTTCTGACTCCTGTGCCTCTGGAGGGGGAGACACCTCCCAGCAAGGGTTGATAGACACCTCATACAGGAGGCCTCCAGCTGGCATCTAGCAGGTGCCCCTTTGGGAAGAAGCTTCCAGAGGAAGGAACAGGTAGCGATCTTTGCTGTTCTGCAGCCTCCACTGATGATACCTAGGCAAAAAGGGTCTGCAGTAGACCTCCAGTAAGCTCCAGCAAACCTGCAGAAGAGGGGCCTGTTAGAAGGAAAACTAACAACACAGAGAAACCAATAGCATCAACATCAACAAAAAGAACAACCACGTCAAAACTTCATCCGAAGGTCACCAACAGAAAAGACCAAAGGTACATAAATCCACGAAGATGAGGAAACACTAGCTCAAAAAGGCTGAAAATTCCAAAAACCAGAATGCCTCTTCTCCTCCAAAGGATCACAGCTCCTCGATGAAGAATGAGTTTGACGAATTCACAGAAGTCAGCATCAGAAGGTGAGTAATAACAAACTCCTATGAGCTAAAGGAGCATGTTCTAACCCAACACAAGCAAGCTAAGAACCTTGATAAAAGGTTATAGGAACTGATAACTAGAATAACCAGTCTAGAGAAGAAGAGAAACAATCTGATGAAGCTGAAAAACACAGCAGGAGAACTTCATGAAGTATATAATAGTATCAATAGCTTAATTGATCAAGCAGAAGAAAGGATATCAGAGATTGAAGATCAACTTAATGAAATAAAGTGTGAAGACAAGATTAGAGAAAAGAGAATGAAAAGGAATGAACAAAGCATCTAAGAAATATGGGACTATGTGAAAAGACCTAACCTATGTTTGATTATTGTACCTGAAGTGACAGGGAGAATAGAACCACTTTGGAAAACACACCTCAGGATGTTATCAGGAGAACTTCCCCAACGTAGCAAGACAGGCCAACATTCAAATTCAGGAAATACAGAGAACTCCACAAAGATACTCCTCAAAGACAGCAACCCCATAACACACAATCATCAGATTCACCAAGGTTGAAATGAAGAAAAAAAAATGTTAAGGGTAGCCAGAAAGAAAGGTTGAGTTACCCAGAAAGGGAAGTCCATCAAACTAACAGTGGATCTCTCTGCAGCAATCTTACAGGTAGAACTTAAAATGCATCGGACTCTGTTACTCTAGCACTTTATGTATTTTTAACTCATTCATGAAACCCTATGAAGATTAGACATGAAGAAATCAAGGCACAGATAATTTAATGGCTTGATCAAAGCAGATAGCCTGATTTTATAGACCATGCTCTTATCCACCATGCAGTAAATCACAATTGCATGGAAGTTGATATATTTTAGAGTCATTCTTATCTTGTATTTAAGGATGCTTATTTTATAGTGTATCATATGATTTGATCCCAGTGACATCTTATAACACAGCTTTAATGAAGGTAGCTCCAGGATGATGTGAGAATGAGTATCAGAATAGGCTCTTGAATCACAGTTACAGTATGTTTATATGTGCAAGATTCTTTTATAATTTGAATTATTTTCTAATCTTGAACTTTGTCTTATGGAATTCTATGGATATTAAATATGAAACCCATCAATAATGTTCACATAAGATACAATAAATTTGAGAATATGTAAATTTTCAGTATAGAATTGTATCTAGATAATGCCCAGGTGTACTATGTTTATAGAAAGCTGGCTGCTTTAGTGATGCTATAATTAAATCCTATCTCACAGAACACTAGACGTTACACTAAGAGTCTCAGACAGAGACAATGAGTCTTGGTCATATTTTGTCTAAATATCAATCTTAGGAAATTTGCTCTTTGGTAACTTTCTATTGAAGTTAATAATGTATTCAAATACAAACTTTGCTAGATTATTAATTCTAACTGTAAAAATAGTAATTTGATTAGATTTCTAAAGAGTAGATTGTTATCCTTTTCATGTCAAATTTAAATCTATATTGACCAATACTTGAAAGATATAATGCTGCATGAATATGTGTGTATAGTTCACATAAAGAAGATGAAGAAGAAATGTGCTGTACAGAAGTATTAGCTTTGTTACAATAACTCAGGCCTGTCTCTTGGTTGTATTATTATCTCCAACGTACAGATGAGGAAACAAGCTTTAAGAGATTTAGTAGCTGGGTGCACTGGCCCATAGCTCTAATCTAAGCACTTTGGGAGGCTGAGGCAGGAGGATTACTCGAGCCCAGGAGTTCAAATCCAGCATGGGCAAGAAAGCAAGACCCTAACTCTACAAAAAAATACAAAACCAGGGAGAGATTTAGCAAAGGAGTCCTCAAGGCAAGTGTCAGAGTTGGCTTTGAAACCTAGATCTATCTGTCTTTAAAGAAAAATAAACTCTCTGTAACAATCTCTTTTGAAATGAAATCCAAGTGATCATCCAAAATTTTAAGCCACAGATATATAAACAAGAAAACTGTTGATAAACCATAGAGGAACATTATTTTCTTTATTTTTTTTTCTTTTTTTTTTTTTTTGAGACAAAATCTCACTCTGTCACCCAGACTGGATGGGATACAGTGGCACCATCTCGGCACACTGCAGCCTCTGCCTCCCGGGTTCAAGCAATTCTTTGCTTCTGCCACCTGAGTAGCTGGGTTTACAGGTGCTCGCCACCACTCCCAGCTAAGTTTTGTATTTTTAGTAGGGATGGAGTTTCACCATGTTGGCCAGGTTAGTCTTGAACTCCTGACCTCAAGTGATCCACCCACCTCCGCCTCCCAAAATGCTGGGATTACCGACATGAGCCACTGTGCCCAGTCTGGAACATCATTTTCAATGGTAAAACACTTATATGGGGAGGGGAAATTTTTTCCCTTCTGAAAATGTAGTTTTTTAAATTTAAGGTTTAACTTTTTGACAGTGTAAAGAGTTTGAAATTAATTTAATGAATGCTAACTTCAGAGTGTTCCATCCAAAGTGGACTAAGTCAAAATACATAAAAGTACGTATTTTAAAAACCCTCATTCAAGTTCATCTGTGGTAAACTTCAAAATTATTATCATAGGGTGAAAGAATGAGAGGGCAGGTGTTGAAACAGCTGACATCTCAGCTTACATTGTACACACTTCCTGTGTTTTTTTAACAGGTCAAAACTGAGCAATAAATGTGGTGTGTTCGAAAATTGGCACAACCTACAAGACTTAGATGTGTACACAGTACACTATCAGTTCCTTTTTACTGCTATGTTCATAAGACTTGATGATATTTATTAAATCTCCCAAGACATCTTTCCTTTTCCATTATTCTACAGCACTCTGGGTTTTATAGCCAACGCTTAGTCAAGTTAATTTAAAGATTTACTGTCCAGAAGTTACAGTCAATTTTATTGTTTGTTTTTCTTTTTACCAAAAATGGTGTGAGTAATGACCTGTTTTTGACATAGCTTTCCTCCAGATTTTCTTAGCTACATTAACTCTTTGAGGTCATAACTAATTACTTTCTCATGGCCTTGAATTTCCTGGATTTGTTTACTCAGAGCAACTGGACAGGTCGTTTTTATACATATCTTAGAATCTCAATAATTAAAATTGTCTCTATTGACAGTGCAAAAGATTAGAAATAAAATTGATAAAGAATATTCAAAAACATGGAGATATAAACACATTTTTACCCTCTATGCTACTACAGGAAGCAGAGCCACAGGCAAAACTAATCAAAGTGAAATACAAATACAAATCAAATAATGTGACATTTTAATAATAGTTTTTCCTTCCTTGAAAATGCCTTACCCCAATATTAAAATTAATTTGCATTCTTGAAAAAAAAACCAAACTACTGGAGCCAGACGATAGGAAATTGCCTCAGGATTTGTAATTTATCTTGAGTAACACGCACACACACACACACACACACACACACACACAAATCAAGAAAGAATGCTATATTTGTTTTTCTTGCTTCATATATCATAATATCATAATTTCTTTATCGTTATATAAGTCAAAATAAAACAATTTTTATATGCATTAAAAACTCTAACTTTAGGCACCCTATCAAGAGAACGATTGACAGTGACTCCCAGGCATAAGGCTCAATTCAAGACAGAAAGAGCCAAGTCACGATACTGAAAGATAGCCAAGACTCTGGAAATCTAGGAAATATCAGAACTCAGAAGATAGGTACATGGTTATGAGTCAGAGAGCAAGCTACTCTCACCTATGTAGGCACCATAGCAATCAGAGATCTGGAAGAAATCAGGCAGCATCCTATTGTAGGATCAAAGGGCAGTACCATGCCCTTTATCAAACCGGGGCTCTCTGCAGCACATTTACATAACTGTGAACAAGTTATTAAGCCTCTTTCAAACCCATATGCCTCAGATATTAAATAGAGAAAATAATTCTCCTTTGAAGGTTATTGTGAAGATTAAATGAGAAAATGAGTCTCAAGTGCTAGACACATCGTAGAAACTTAATAATGATTATTTTATTTTACCAAGACCAAACCAAAGAGCAAAATGAGTCCACACTGAAGTAACTTATACTTCAACTACTTAGCAGGAGATACTTTACAATCTCATAGCCACTTCTGCCCAAGTCAGAAAGCAACTCAGCTGAAAGTAGTCAGTGTCTTCTTGGAACACATTCTGATAGTGAGACTGGAGGATGGGGATGTCTTGACCTGTGAAGGGAATGAATATTTTATAGCTTATCTATTTCATATATTTTTCTTATTAGCTGATGGACTGATCACAATTCCCTGAGGCAATGCTATTATATCAAAACTGAGGTTCTGAGAGCTAACTGATACATTCAAAATTCAAGTTAAAGGCAGAGCTGGAATTGAAGGCGTTGTTCTCAAGGTATGTTACACAGTCTCTATCATGGGTTAAAAAAAATATTAGCTACTTTCATACAATCATGTATCCACAAAGTTTTAGAAATAAAAATTATAGAAATAATTTCTTGATTCCAAAAATATCAGTAACAAACAAAAGCAATATTTACTTAAAATATTACTTTAAAACTTATAAGACACTAGTAACTGAAAGTTTTCAAGGTTCAAACAAACCCAAAACCCTAAATGTGTTCTGCATGCAAACTAAGTATTAAGAATCTGCCCAAACTAAAGCTGTATCTTCACTTTTGTTCTTCTCTTGATAAACACTTATTTTAATCCAGATATCAAGATTTCTGAATTTAAAGGAAAGTCTACATCTGAAAGGGGCAGAATTCTCAGTCACTGATAGTTCAGTGACCTTATTAGAGAAAGTACAGATAGGACTCCTAATGTCTGCTGGCTCAATCAGGGTCAAGGCTTCTGGAGCTCAGCAGCAGCCCTGACTTCTTCTTTGAGGTGAAAATTAGGCCCAGCTCAGCCCCCAGCTCACCCAACCTAAGTTCCAGGCCCAGTCCCAAACCCACGACCAGGCTCAGGCCTAGATCATGTCTCACTCAGCCTCAGCCCCAGGCCAAGACCCAGATCCAGCATCAGAACAAGCCCCAGTTCAAGCCGCAGACCCAGTCCCAGCTTTAGCTTCAGACCCAGACCCAGTTCCAGGCCCACACACAGGCTCCACAGTCTGGCTCCTGAGCTCAGGTCTCTTTTCTTTGCCCCACGGCCTTAGGATTCATATCTATATTAAGGTAAACACTACCTGCTTTTAAGAGAGAAATAAAATGGTGTGAAGTAAGGATATAGATGAATTATGACAGTAAGAGAAATCTGATATAGTTGTTTCTTACAGCCACGCTATCTTTGGCCATTCCTGGGTATAGACCAAGCTGACTTTGGGAGAAATTTAGTTTACAGTTTAACCTTAAAGCGACGATGATAGTAGCCCTTCCCAAAACTAAATCGCCTTTGTAAAACTAATGAAAGGCCACAAGGTTAGGATTCTGGGAGGGTCCTGAACTCTGCTGAAATTCTAGGAACTACACCCACATGTCATAATTCATGTCATAATTCATGTGGGTGTAGTTCCTAGAATCCCTTATTGCTCAGGAGTCATGTGTCCAGAGGTTACAAGATTTGTAACTTCTCTAATTACTCCTATAGATAAGATCACTGTTTCAGAACCTAAAACTGGTTTTTTTGAGATGTCTTTTAGACCGACCCCACCCAGACTCCCGGCTCTTGATTAAACCAACCCTGTGGGCTCAGCACACAAGGACTGTTTTCCACACCCCTATGATTTCATCCCTAGCCAATCAACATTCCCCATTCCCTAGTCCCCTGCCACCAAACTATCCTTGAAAACTCCTACCCTCTGAGCCTTCAGAGAGATTGATTTGAGTAATAGCTCTGCCTCCCACAAGGTGTGACTGGCCTCCCATCAACTAAACTCTTTCATTACTATTACTACCATGCCATCATCCCAGAGAATTAGTTTTGTCTGTGCAGAAGGCAGAAAGAACTCATTGGGCAACTATAGTTTTAAAAAATCTAGAAAAATAAGACAAAATTTTAATTTTCAGCTAATTGTGGTAGAAGGAACTCCACTGTCTTTTGTTCTATGTATTATTATTATTATTTCAAAATGGAGTCTCATTCTGTCACCCAGGCTGGAGTACAGGACTGTGATGTCAGCTCACTCAACCTCTGCCTCCCAGGTTCAAGTGATTCTCCTACCTCAGCCTCCTGAGTAGCCATACCACAATGCCTGGCTAATTTTCATATTTTTAATAGAAATGGGATCTCATCATGTTGGCCAAGGTGATCTCGAAGTCCTGACCTCAAATGATCCACCTGCCTCAGCCTTCCAAAGCGCTAGGATTACAGGTGTGAGCCACGAAGCCCAGCCTTCTCTGTATTTCTTTTCTACATGTAAAAACTTCATGACTAAACTTTCCTCACAGATGTTTTAATGTTTTTATTCAGCTTTCTACCTGACTTCCTACATAGGTGGTGGCCATCTTCATGAGCCTGGCTATCCAGACAGAACATGTAGTTTACGCCACCCCAGTGACACTGATTCTTTTCTGCTTTATTTACTGCACGGTTTTTGGATCCACGGAGGTGATGATGGGGGCTGAAAGTCATTCCCAGGCACACAAGCTTTGAAGATCCAGTCTTATGCTGTGTGAGGCTCCACTTCCTTGCCTCTTGTAGAACTCCTCTCTTTTGACTGAGTAAACTACCCTTAAATCAACATATGTTCTTCCTCTTCAGTTGTTAAAGTTTGGTGGTCTTTGCATTTGGAAATATGTTCTGTAAATATCTTTTATTTCTCATAATTCTGGCTCTTGCTCTAATAAACTTTAGCTTTCATTTTATATATATATGTATATATATAATGAAATTATATATAATATATAATTTTATATATATATATATACCAATTGACTTTTTTTTCCCCAACTCTATCAATTCCTCTCTTGAGGCAATTCATGCCCACACTGCATGATAAGCAGCAAGACCTTCTGGGAAGATGATAGAAAGCTTCAGATATCATCCCAAAAATAATTTATTCTATCACATTTATCCATCAACTTCCCCTTTAAAGAATATTTATTTTAATCCATTTCTAACTGTTAGAATTTGGGATCTATTGTCTTTGTTTAGAGTTCATTTCTCTAAAACCTCCCCATGACTAGCTAAGATTGTATGGATAATTGAAGGTTTTCCACCTCCCTCCACAGGAGGTCACTGCATATTTACGCGAAAGGCTCTCTTTTCTCCCACTGCTATACACCCCAAACTTTCCTACTTTATCCCAATCTCAGGATGTTTAGCCTGGGCTTGACTTTGCAAAAAGAGTGAGATCATTTATTTTGTTTTTTGTTTTGTTTTGTTTTGTTTCTTTTAAGTTAGGAGTTCATTTGGGTTCAGTTTCCATTGGTATACCTTGAGGAGCAGATGCTTCTCTTTCCTTCTCTCTCTTTCTCTGGGTCCTATAGCGGAGGTCTATTGCTGTGTGTTCAGCCTCCAGCCCACCTGCGCCCACAGCATCCACATCTCCTCTACTTTCCCTCTGCCGTGGCCAAGCAGGCCATTCCGTGTCCTGCTTATTTTACCTGTACAGGTCATTCTACAGTCATGTACAGGTAGAATAAGCAGGACACAGAATGGCCTGCTTAGCTCTCTTGTGCCTCTCTCAAGGACACAGAAAACTTTCTGAAACTCTTCTGTGCTAATACAAAATTGTGAGAAACTTGGAATAGGGTGTACTGTCCATCTCTGATTAAACATCTCTGATTCTACTATGGTTAGGTACCTCTACACTGAGATTTACCTTCAAAGTGGTGCTCGCTCAGGCTTCATAGAAAACTTGTATCCTTTGTTTCAAGACCTCTGTCAAATCTCTCTGGGCTCTGCATTTTTCATTATCCAGAGCTTGGCTGGGAGTGAGGGTAGCACACAATGTGCCATCTCAGTTACTGTCACTTTCTAAACTCTAGTCTCTTCACCTCTACTAATACTCTTCCCTCTCACTTATTAAACCTCATCACCATTGGTGTGGGAAAATACTCCTACATCAGCATACATGTGTTCCCTCAACTTTATCCTCAGGACTCCATGTTCAGCAGTCTCCAGAGGCTTAGCCTTTTGTAGCTCGAAAATCCTTTGTGATCTCAAAAAGCTTGGCTCTTATAAGACTTGGCTTTCAAAATGCCTGGCTCATGAGTTTTAACATATTTCTTAGGAACTCAATTGATTTCCTCTTTCTCAGCTGCATTTTCCCTCCTTGGAGAGGATAAAAGGCATTTAACTTGATGGTTAGAGATTTGAGCAACAACCTAAAAGTGTAGATAGAACAAAACAGTTATTATCTCCTCCAGATTTTATCCCACAAGAAACACAGAGTGTCAGGCACTTGACAGCTGCTCAGAAAGTATAGTTTCCCCAAATTGTCCTCACATTTTTGAATAAAACATCTGCATTATTCCTAGGATCTCTAATGCTTATAATAAGAGTCAAATGTCCATTTCTTTCCTAAACATTCTCCCAGAAAATGGGGGATATCTTTTTCTATCAGACGGTCATGTACCCTAATCACAACTCGTAAGCTTATAAACAAATTAAAAGCAATATCAGCACAGAAAAAGGAAAAAAAGGATGCATATTCTAAATGTCACAATTGAAAAGTTACAGTAACTTCAAATCCTATCATGTCTTATATATAGTGTGTGATCTATGGTTAGCTGGTTGCTACAAAGGCTGCAGCACACAGATAATATGGTCTCTTTTGAGATTTGGTCTACTTCCTTTTTTCCGTCATCCCCATGTATTGATCAGTTTTGATTACTCTTATTTATAGTATTCTAAACCATGTGAGTGTAGTTGTCTGTCTCTTGTAGTGCTATGTATTTCCAGTCATCATCCAGAACAACAAAAACTGTATCTGGTTTGTATTAATTAGAGTTGAAGTTCGGTTGCACTTACAAGGGTTCAAACAATATTGTTGTTCAAAGGAGTTTATTGCTTACATTACCCTCAGCAAGAAATACCCAGGGCACAACAGGTAAGTAATTCTGCTCCATGAGGATATAGGGGAGAAGGGAAAGTGTCTCCTTTGCCCTCTGAAGTTTCACTGAAAAGTCAACTCACAAAAGGCAGAATAATTAGAGAAAAGGCAAACAAATGTTATTAACCTGAACACAGGGAGAATCAGAGTGACGACCCACACCCCTATCCATTTCAGAAGCTTATAGATTGTCCTGGCAAATCAGGTTATGGAAGGTGGGAGAAGAGGCATGAGATTGAGAGGATTTCTGAGGAGAATGAATCAATCAGGAAACAGACATTAATTTGCACATTATCTTGTGAAAGAGTCTGTTCAAGCGTGACTACATTTTTGGTCTTACAGAGAACAGTGGGGAGAATTATTCCTTTTGGTGGGTCTGGATCATATTTAGGCAGATAAAAGATTTGGGGAGACAGTGGCGGGGGAAGTTCAGAGAGACTTTGAGGCTTCTTCAGTTCAGCATGTCAAAGCGCCATACTTTGGGGTATGGTTTCTGACACACAACAAGGTCATTCAGGGACACCGCTTCCTTCTGAGAACTAAAACTAACATTCTACACCCTCCCCCTCTAACCCGCAGTCAACTGATTGGACTCACTCTTAGCCAAGGGGACTCCAAAGAAACCTTAAAAACTGAGTTCCTGGCCATAACTGGACAGGAGGTCGGATAAGCCTAATTACAGTCCTTCCCTTTTGTGGTTTAGACACACAGCTAAACAGCATTAATGTAAAAATAGAAATAAGGCTGACAGAGTGGACTCTTTCTGACAAAAAGACACCAAATTATAAATAAGACCTAAGGCCTTAGCAGGCAAAAGTTACGGCATGCATCCCTATACTTAAAGAATAAACTATGTTCTCACTGCCACAAGGTTTTACTTTTTCTCTAGCAACTAAATGAGCACTGGCCTTAGATAAACAGTATTGAAACAATTGCAGCACATCCACCTCCAGGCACTGACTCACTGATTCCCCCTTTCACAAGCCTTAACTATAGCTTTGATGAGACAAGAGAATGATTTCAGTAACTTTCTCCTGATAAGAGACCACCCACATGGACAGGGTCTGGCTTATTTACTGAGGCTTTGCACTGAAGGCCCTCACATCCTGCTTCACACTTTGACATATAGAGCCTACTTGTAATGCAGTTAAATGTTAAGTTGCCACCCCAAGGTGAACATGGGACAAATGTAACATATATGTTTGTTCAGTGCGCATGTGTTAAGACCTCCTTCATGAATATTCGGAGCTATAACCTGTTGGATAGGTAGACTTGACAAGGCATTCTGTATAAATTCCTATTTCATTCTTCCCTCCCTCAAAGTGACTGCCAATGGCCTCTGCCAGGGGTTATGCTTTCCAGCCTGTCAGAATGGCCACCTTGCAAGCTGTAACCCTTTATAAGAAATAAGGTCTCCTTTCCAAATTTATAGATCTTGTGATTTATAGATTTTTTCAGTTGACGCTTCTATCTGATTGCTGCACTAGCCTATGCAGTTGTATCCACATCTAAAAGGACAAATATTATTCCCATCCTTTGATACAGTTTGTATACTTTTCCCCACCCAAATATCATGTCGAATTGTAAACCCTAATGCTCGAGATGGGGCCTGGTGGGAGTTGTTTGGGTCATGGGGTTGGATCCCTCGAGGCTTGGTGCTGTCTTCGCTATACTGAAAGAGTTCTCCAGAGATCTGGTCATTGAAAAGTCTGCGGCATCTCCCCCCACCCTGCTCTCCCTCTTGCTCCTGCTTTCACCATGTGATGTGCCTTCTCCCTCTTCACCTTCCACCTCCTAGGAAGCTTCCTAAGGCCTCCAGAGAAGTTGTGCAGATGCCAGCACCATGCTTCCTGTAAAGCCTGCAGAATCATGAGCCAATTAAATCTATTTTTGTGGGGGCAGGGGTTTGTTTGCTTTTATTTTCCTGCCTCTGCCTTTTGAAACCTCTTTTCTTTATAAATTTCCCAGTCTCAGGTGTTTTGTTATTGCAGTTAATTATACCTGGCCTAATACACCCTCCACGTCCGTGTTGTAACTTTCAGGAAGGAGAAAATGAAGAGCGCAAAAGGCCTCCTCTTTTAACAACATGAAGCCCATATCCATTCCACTCTTTTCCATTTGCTAGAATGTCAATCCTGGCTACAAGTGAAAATGAGAAATACAGTCTCAAATTGGTATCCAAGGCCCCAGCTAAAACTCAGAATGTTCTATAACTAAAGGAAGTAAGAGGAAGATTTCTATAGCAGGACAAATAGAAACCTCTGGCCCCAGCTGTTGTTTTCTTCCTGCTTCACTCAGCAAGAAAAGGTCTGAGCATAAAAGACTCTAGCTCAGTATTTGTCACCGTGGCACTATTGACACTTTGGGTCAGATAATTCTTTATAGGTGGGCTGGAGGATATTCTGGGCATTGTCGTACATTTAGCAGCATCCCTGGCCTCTACCCACTAGATGCTAGGAGCACCCCAGACTCCAGTTGTGACAATGAGAAATGTCTCCAGATATTGCAAAATTTCCCCTGGGATAAAACTAGTTCTAGTTGAGAACCACTACTCCACCTATAAGATGCTATCTCAGATAGTCTATTCTTTTAAGGGATCTTTCCCTTGTTTTTAAATATGATATCCCTGAACACTAGAATCTTCCATAGGAGTCAAGTTAATCCTATTCCCCTATCCTTTTGACTCATTCAACAAATAATCTATTAAACACATACTGAATACTAAATACAAGACTTCATGCTGATTGATGAGACGATATGTAGAGGAATTAGAAACCACATCGTTACAGCTTCATAGTCTTACAAAGAAGACAACATATGCAAAGTATTATATGGGCTCTAATACATATAATAGCAATAATACATGACAGAAAGTGAGACATGCCCCTCATATTACGAACTTCTTTAGAATATTCCTCAAGCCCAGTGTGGCATAATGCACAATTTTAATTTTATTTGCTGTTGGGATGATTAACACATAAATCTAGTGTTTTTCCTATATTTGCATCTTAACATGTTCATTTTTAGCCATCTGGAAACTGGTCTCATTAATTCAGGTATTCTTTCACTGCTATTACATATTGATTAGTAAAATAAAAATGATGTGGTTGTCTGAAGATCTATATAAGGCTATAAAGCTTCATATTTTAGTATGGGGTCATTGGTTGTAAGTAACAGAGACTCACATAAAGTATATTAGGTAAAATCCAAAAACCTATTAAAAGAGTAAAGGGTCTATTTTTTTCACTATATATATAGATCTTTAAAATCTAAAACAGAATCCTTTCATCTAGTATCAGGATAATTTTTTAACTGACTATAATCTTAAGGCAGAAAAGGCTTTGAATTAGAATTTTCAGTGAAGCTTTTCTAATAACGGAATATGACCATACTTATCCACATGATTGTGGAGACTGACAGAAGTCAGAAGACTCACCAAAAGATGTAATTTCCAACATGTCCCAGCTAGTAGTTTCAAATGGAAGCACCCTGAAAGTTGAGTTTAGACAATTTTGACTTCGATAACTCCTTAGAATTGTGCATTAGAAGGAGACAAAATAGGGAATCTACCCAGCAGTTTTGCAATAGTCTCTAAGACTGGGATGGGTTGTTTAAAAAAAGAATAGTATTAAATATATGCGACAACAGAGCTTTTATAAAGTATGGTTAAAAAATCACGATACCATATGAAAGACCTTGTAATCATCACAGAACTGAGTTTTAGAGTTCAAATGACTCTTGGGAAATCTAGAAAAAATAAAAAATAGATATTTATTATTATATACTAAACAAATGGCCTAAATCTGACCCATATACCTCATTTTTAGCATGTCCTGGACTTTCTAATAGAGACAGTAGTTATTGTTAAAGATTGGCTAATATGAGGCTGGAACAGGTATGAAGAATTTAGTATTCATTTGTTCAAAACATTTTTTTTCCAACCCTAAAACAATGGATTGAGGTTTCTCCAGATACCATTTACTACTAGTGACTGATTTGTGGTGGCATTTACAAGTGTTAGAATATTTAGATAATATGATAGTATTTGGGAAGACTTTGGGGGAAAAAAATTAAATCCTTAGAGTGTTAGACTATCTCAAGGAGTCAGAATCGAATGTGTTCCCTAAGAAGTGTTAGTTCTGTTGTGCCTGTGCCTATTCCTCTGTTAATTATATAGTAGACATAGTTTCTCACCAGAGGAACTGTTGTCCTTATCTGCTGGCCTCCTTTCAGGAGATTTGAGAAGTAAAGATGCTTTGAAAGTTCAGCTGGTTTCTCATTCTGTCAGTGAAAGATTACACCTGGAACCTCATTCATCTGCCTTGTAAGCATTTAATTAGCACAAGGCTCCTTCCATCTATTCAGTGATGTCCACAGTAGCTGTGGGAGAGAGAGAAGTGACCTCTAGGGAAGCTTGGAGTAGGTAGTCTAAACCCTCAACCAGGTGTTCTCACCCTTATCTATCAGAACAACCTCATGAGGTATTTTTTAAATTCAGAAATTCCAATTCAAGTAATAAAAGAATTAAACCTTTTAAGAGTTTCCCAGGTGACTATAATATTCAGTGATAATAAGCATGTTTGTCTTAATCGAACATCTCAATTTGAATTCTGCTGATTTTAATAATCATTGCACATCACACATTGATGCTGGCTCAGAAGCTCCAAGAGTGGCATTATATTTTTAAAAATTTAATAATTGGAGAATAGAAACTCTGGCATTTGCTAGGCCATGTCTAAAAGCTCAATCACTTATTCACAAACTAGGCTTTTTATTGAAGAAATGGGCTACATGAATAAATTTAAGGTGTATGTGTTTGAAGGACCTTTTTAAAAGTGGATCAGTATCACTCTTACTTCTTATTTACGTCTTCACTGTTCTAAACTGGGTGGGACAGTACTACAACATTCGCTGGCTATGAGTGTTGTTGCTGGCCAAGGTTCAGAGAGAAGGCTAATGCTCGTTAAGCAGGTATCACCCTCAGACCACTGATACCCTCTTTAGTGAGGTAGTAAAAGCTATTTGGGATGGTAATTGAATGGGCTTCATACAGATGGGGTGGGCAGAGACATGACTGATAATACTAATGCTTCCACCAGAGATTGTGCTAACAGCAACTGAGAATTAGGCAACTTGAAATTTAGCCTCCATCCAGGTGGAAATGAAGGACTATAATAGAGCCTTTGGGGAAGATTTAGAGGTATGGATCAGAGTGGAGTGAGAAAGGTAAGCACTCTAGCAAAGTGTATCTACATCTTCCCTAAAAGCATGAGAACCCTATTCTCGGCATGGAAGAAATGATCACTAATTAATGGTAGATGATATAGTGTCATCATGCCCAAGGTAATAGTTACAGAAGCAGTTGCTCTTGCCCAGAAATACTGCTCCATTGTGCTAAGAGTGAGGCATAATAATTTCCTCTAGGGAGGAAACATGCTGGAACCAATCGGAAAACAGGATATGGCCACTAATGTTCACTACAAAATATGACTATTTTCCCAGAGAAAAATATTATCCAGAAAATCAGTGTATCCGAGAATAACTCAGCCATTACACTATGACCAGTATGCATTGACTTTCCTATGTTTAGAATAAGAGAGACAAAATCTGGACAACTTTCTCCAAGTTATGACACAGTTTATAATTTCTATGCCCAGATAATTCCGACCTGAAATTTCCCACTTGTTTTCTTCCCAACCAAAAGTATTCTATTTTTAGTCAATCTGAACATATTTTATCAATTAATCTCCACCAAGTATAAACTTGTTGGAGATCAAAATTTCCTATCATTCCATAAGAGACCACACCAAGGAGACTTAACAAGTTTATTAATCATATGGGAACTCTGCTAGGAGGCAGAAAATGCAATAGGCTTTCAAGTCAAGGCATCCAATGTCACTAAGAGTGTTGCTCTAGATTCCCTCTTTGACTCTTAATGGAATTACTAGAGCCTTATGCCCATCCGTAACTGTTTGTAGGCTTCTCCCAAGTTGCAGGAGAAACTAAAAGGGGTTTGTCTACCAACTTTTATGTTGATTTATCACAGCAATTATAAAGAAAAAAAATTAAAGATGCCCTGTTACAAAGCCTATAGAATTTAGTTTCAAATAAGCATAAAATACTTGATAGGCTAAAATGGAATCCCATGTGTGAAAGTATATCAGCTAAGATTTCATCTTGCATATATGGTGGAGCCAGAAACCCAGAGATGAGGGATAGGGCCCTTAAGCAACTCTTAAAAACCATTTGTCAATCAGGAAGCTTCACAGAAGAAGCTCTGCAACCCCATTCCCTACGAAAAAAGTCCCCAAATTTACGTAAAACTCATGACTTGATGCTCCAAATGAGGGTAAGAAGAGTTCCCATTGTCTTCTCTGTTAGCAAGGAAGAGGAGAAAGAAGGTATTGGCCTTTCCTTAACAGTAGTTCCAGTGTATCCTCTACTTTGGGTAAAGGTGAGAAACATACTGTCATAACATCACGATGTCATGAATGCTCCTCCAAAGACCTTATTCTCCAGGCAGAAGTGTTGAAGTCCACTGGATCAACCCACTGAATGTAGGACAGGAAAGAGAAGTGGATCGTAAGAAAAGAGTTGGCTTCTCCTGTTGAGGGAATCTGGATATTCACCCAATATCATGGTGGTAGCAAGAGCTCTTTGTGCCTCCTCATTTATCCATGCTGCCTGGCATGCTATTCATAAGCATTTGTTCTGTGTAAGCAATGGTTGCAGATATTGGTGATGAGTAGGCAAATACTTGTTAAGTCCCTGACTACTAGTGGATCACATTATAGAGAAGGGAGAAGTAAAAGTTATAATGAAATATGCTATAGCTGTTATAGCAGAGGTATTGAAAAGATGCTAAAGAGAGCAGAGAAAAAGGGAGATTTAACTGTATAAGGGAAAGAGGTAGAAAGGTTGTGCAGGGAATTCCTCATGATGTAGGTGTCACTTGAACTGAGTCACAAAGGAACGATGAATATTTCCCAGATGCACAAAGACAATAATGTCTGAAACAAACAAGCAAGATTAATGTATAGTGAAGAATTTGGCCTTGCCTAAAAAAGGCCTGGCTTCTGGGAGATAATCTATGTTATAGCTGATAGGAGTGTTTTTCTTGAGGATAGAAGTTGATCCCCGTAGTCTTACAGCAGAAGCTGTCTACATCAGAAGGACCAATCATGTGATTTAGGATAGGGACCTTGGGCACATGGTATCAGTCAACCCAAAAGCTGAGATCAACTACATAGGCAATCAACAATCATGCCTGCAGAATGAAGCCCCGATAAAAACTCTGGACAGCAGAGCTCTGGTGAGTTTCCCCTTGTTGGCAGTATTCCATGCATGCTATCAAACATTGATGATAAAAAATGCATCCTGAGTAAAACAAAAACTTGTTTGGAATTCTTCCAGGCTCTTCCCTATGTACTTCTTTGCTTAATTTTTATCTGTCCACACTTTCCTTGTAATAAACCATTAGTATCATAGCTTTCAGTGAGTTTTGTGAGAACCTCTAGCAATGTTTAAAAACTTAGAGTGGTTTGGAACCTCCAAATTTGTGTTTGGTGTCAGAGTGAGGGTGGTTTTGTATGGACTCTTCACACTAACTTTGTAGTTGGACCCTAACCCCTTCAAGTCTGTGTCAGAAGGCTTGTGCATACATGGCAGTATGCGGACTATGCCCTCAAACCTAACAGTTTGGATCACTCTGAGTAAATACCCATGGTAATTTTTGAAAATTCTAAATTATCTCAGTACTTCAATTTGGAGGGGAGCAGTAAGGCATATAGACTAATGATGACAGATGAGTCTGGAAAAGAAGGGAGTGATTATTTTATGAAAGGTCTGACTCTCTGTAATAAGTACGTGAAATATATGAGTCCTGAATTTGAAGTCAAACAGGTCAAATCCTGACTCTGACACAGGATTAACCAAGGGAAATTATGTATCCCCTGTTATAAAGTGGTAATGAGGATGAAGGGGGTAGTATAGATTAGTCAAATAAAAAGCCGGAAGTATTTCTATCAATGGGATACTTGAATCTAGGACTAAGAATAAACAACCAAAAAAGAGGAAAAATTAATGTCTGAGAAATTGATTAATCACAATGTTTTAATAACACATACGTATCTCTCCATTATGTCTCCTACGGACTGCTCATATTGCTAAAATTCACTTCAAATAAATGCACTGGCAGATTGGGAGTAAACGTTTAGAATAGTTTGAAGAAACAATCCCAGGAAATTCTAGTTTTATAGCCTTTGTTAGAAAATCCAAGAAGTTTGCCACCCACTCTGATTATTTAATCACCTTCTGATAAATGATTTTGCTAATCTTCAACTAGCCACTTTAAGATAGGCTAGATCTATGAGAGAGCCTACCTTTCCTAGCTTCAGAGATAATCATCTATTGTCTTTTTCACTCAGATTTGTTTGCCTGTAAAGAAATGCAAAAGTATTCTCTCTGTACATTTTCTATACAACATTCTCTCATTTTTTATTGTTGTTCTACTTTATGATTGCCATTCAGTATGTGTTCAACTGTGAGCTTCCTGCCAGGCTAATTGATGATCACAGAGCCCAGAAATACTTAGTCGTTGCAATGCATAAAGCTTGGAGATGTCTTGGATGGGTAAAGGGAGTGGAAGTGTGTGGACAGAGAGTCTGATAATAGGCAAGTAAAGAAGTTTTCCTTGGTTCCAGCTTGTATGGTTGAGTAGATGGTGAAGCCATTAGCCAGTGGGGGTAATATGGGATGAAAACCAATCTTGGAGGCTCCATAACCTGTTCAACAGGCTATATGGAGTTTGAGGCATCTAGGTGAAAATTTCAAAAAACTGCTAAGAGCACAGAACTCAGGTTCTATCAGATACGTAGGTGGATTGAGCTATTTATCTATCTACCTACCTACCAATTATCTATCCATCTATTTCTCTACCTACATGATTGTTAAGATTAACAATCATCATCACAGTTTCTCTTATAATTCTAATAGTACCAAAAGCAGTACTAGTGAATAGTCAATTTTTATTATTTTTAATGATGTATAACTTTACATATAGCAAGTGTATACATGTGTAATATGACTATTTTTAAAATATTTATATATAATCCCTAACCACTTCTCAGAGGAAGATATGAACTACTTCTATCATCCCAGTTCTCTGATGTGCCTTCCAAATCTATATATAACCCCTAAAAAGAGGAAACTCTTGGCCTTATTCTCTCATTATCATCTGTTGCAGGCAGATTCTAAGGTGGCCACCTATGATTGCCACTTTCTTGTGTTCAATATTTGTGTAATACCCTTTCCTGAAGTATAGGGGCAACCTGTAAACTGCTTTTTAACCTAATACGGCAAAGGTGAGGGGATTTGCCTTCCATTACATTATGCTATATAAAACTGTCTTGATAGCAGGCTTATGCAAAAGTCTTTCCTTACTGGCTCAAGGAAGTAGGTGGCCAAAGTGAAAAAGCCAGCTTGGGAAGGACATGTAAGTATCCCTCAAAAACTTTGAGCAGGATTTAAGAGCTGAGGGTGGCCACTAGCTACCAGCCAACAAGAAGCTGAGGGCCTCATTTCTACAAGCAAAGGAAATTAATTCTGCCAACACTCTGAGTGAGTTTGGAAGTGGGTTCTGTCCCAATCAAGCCTGAATAAGAGAAAACATCCTGGCTGATATCTTGATTGCACTCATGTGAGATCCTAAGCAGAGGATCCAGGTAAGCTGTTGCCAGATTTCTAGTCTCTTTAAACTGTGAGACTATAAAACTGCGTTGTTTAAAATCACTGTGTTTAATTTGTTACTACAGCAATAGAAAATCAATACATCATTTATCAGTGTTACTTGTTCTTGAACTTCATATTGAAGGTTCTGTTATATAGCATTTACTCTTTTGTGCCTACATTTTATTCACACAACATAATATCTTGATGTGGTATTATTTGGCTCTGTGTCCCCACCCAAATCTCATCTTGAATTGTCATCCCCATGTGTCAGGGGAGGGACCTGGTGTGAGGTAACTGAATCATGAGGGCCATTTCCCCCATAATGTTTTCATGATAGTGAGTTCTCATGAGAACTGATGGTTTTAAAGTGTGTGGCAGTTCGTGGCTTGCTCTCTCACTCTCCTGTTGCCATGGGAAGAAAGTGCTTACTTCCCCTTTGCCTTCTGTCATGATTGTAAGTTTCCTGAGGCCTCTCAGTCAGGCTTCCTTTTAAGCCTGTGGAACTGGAAGTCAATCAAAACTCTTTTTTTCATAAATTACCCAGGCTTAGGTAGTTCTTTACAGCAGTGTGAGAACAGACTAATACACATTGTGTGGTAACAACACAATACAGTGTTAATGATCTGGTTTATTAACCATTCTAGTTTTTGGTTACTGTGAATAAATCTTCGGTAAATACTCTGATCTTTTAGCAGACATGTGTTCTCATTTATGCTGAAATAGGATAAGTATATGTTTTTCTTTACTGGAAACTTCCCAACAGTCTTTCAAAGTAGCTGCATCATTACATTCCCACCAGCAACTCACACAGCATACAGTAAACATTTTTGAACTTAATTACTTTTGCACAAACTGTATTACACAGTTTTGGACATAATGTAGTTTTCTTGTTTGGATTTTGCTAAAATTGACTTACCTGTCTACATGATGTTCTTGGAAATTCAAGCAATAAGATTTTGCAAACAGCAGACTAGTTACTACATCCAACGTTGGCTATATTATATAAAACAAACGCTAAATTTTAAAAAGCATGCTTGTACTGTTTGATAATTGAATTACAACTAATTAACATGTTATATTAAAAATAATACATTTTAATACTCTGTTATATTTATATTTAATACCCCATCTTCTGCGAGATGGTATTTCTGGACTCTTTTTTTCTGGAATTATTTTTCAGCTCCTCTTTCTTTCTCATTTAATTGGTCAGTAATTTCTCTCATTTCTACCACCTACTTATGCTTCTTTTCTTCTTCCCCAAGAGACCCTGATTTAGTTTAGGCCCTCATGATATTACCTGGATTATTGAAATAGCCTTTGAACACATAACTGTCTCTAGCTTTGAAATTATTCTCCACATTTTGCCCACCATTTTCTCATCTTTTTATAATCCAAATCTAATTTTAGTTCTGGTGAAATGCTCTCTTTTGTGCCAGAGTTTATTTGCTCTCTTCCCTCTGATCTTATTGCATTTGTACAAACTTTATCATCACTCATCTTCAGAAAGTTGTCTTTGTGTTTCAAATTCTAACTGTGAGCTCCCCAAGAATGTGGGGGCTCTTGCTAATTTGCATATTAGCTCAGCTTATTACTGGGTACTGCACAAAAGAGATGATCAAAATATTTGTTGAATTGATCCGTCTGTTAGTGAAGATATTAATATCTTAAGGGAATTGAGGATATTTAAAATTTTACTCAAATAAATATTTAAATTTCAAAATCTCTAATCTCGAATAAAAGTTTTCCCTATAAATGATGTGGATGGGCATTATACTGAGACTCTTTCTGTCTCCTTTTCTATTGAGTTCTAAAGGTCAAGAACAAAACAAAGAGAGCTTGCAACTTCCAAAGTGATGCTAAACTCTCTGTACAGACCTAAAATGGGAGGGGTCAAAAACTGAAGTTTTGACCATTAGTTTCTCACCTACCTACGGGTACAAAAGAGTTAAGTCTGAAGATGCCAGGGAGTTAGGGAAAGAAGTGGTTTGTTGACAGCTATCTGGAGGAGGAAGACACGATGCTCCACCTCACTCAAGCCCAGTGAGAGAACTAAGCTCCACTTCAAGGACTAAGTGGAGAGCCTATGTGGGTCTGGTGTTGCTTAGGAACACAATTGAATTATCTGATTCATGCCTGAGAGGAAAGTGACTAGAGAGAGCTGGCAGAGAGGGCTTCTGACTCTTGCAGAGAGGTTTATAATAGCCACATTCCCAAGTCCTTGCTTTTTTGGAGCAAGGAAACATTGGTGTGTGATCTTTATTCATGGGACCCTGTTCAAGGGTGCTTCTGCCAGGGGCAAAATCTGACCAGAGAGGCAGAGGGAGATTATAAATTATCAGCAGAAAAAGAGGGAGTGCCCTGCAGTAAAGCTGCAGTTGAAGGGGCTGAGTCAAATCCAGCCCTATGATTTCTGGGGCCCAATGAAAAATGAAAATCCAGGGTCTCTTGATCAAAAATTATTTTAAAAATGCAAGGAGGCAACAACAGATATTAAGTCAAGCTTGGGACCCCTCGAAGCCTGTGCTCCTGAGATTCTACATAGGGCTGACACCCATGAAGTCGGCCCTGACCTGGCTGTGCAGTCACACAGCTCACAAAAGCCCTCAAAAATGACCACAAGAGAAATGGGCAGATTTGAACTACCGCTACAGCCCCCGCTCCCGCAAAATGAATGTAAGATTGCAGAGGTGTTGGTGAGAAAAACCGTCTTCTGCTCTTTACCTCTCTTCCCTCTCCTTCATTGGAACACTCGAGACAGAGGCAGTCTGGTGGGAGGAAGAATAGAAACTCGGTAGGGACATGGACCAGGACGTGTGTAACCACCTCGCCACTTCTCCCAGCTGCAGACTTCCAGTGGGAAGCAGACAAAAAAAAAGGGAAGAAGTTTAACTTTAGGTGAAGTTAGCAATTTTAAGTATTATGGAGAGATAGGTGATTTAGTTATTGAAATGAAATAATCTGCGGGGGAAAAGTAACTAGAAAACCTTTCTTCTTTTAATTTCTGAAAAATTACGGGACTCACCCAAGATTTTTTTCAAGGTGGTGATGAAAAAAAAGCCAAGATAGTGGCTTTGCAGGGCTGTGATGAGAAAGAGTAACGGTACTTTATAAATGTGCCCAAAAGAGTTCTTGTTCACTGTAATGCTAACAACTGTTCTTATATATGTTCTCAAATCTCTCTGGGTAAACACACACACACACATCCACACACAAACACTCATGCTCACAGACATGAATTGATGTTGAAAGATACTTACGTGAACCTAAAAGAGTATTTGAAGTAAGGAAGTTGAACTTGTGAGATAATTGAGCCATGTCTCTGAATTACATCATTTATAAGCCACAGCAAAAATATTGCCGATGAAAGAAACCAAAAACAGAATGTGTGCTTTAAATTTTTGTTCTTGTTCTACTTACATTTGAGGAACTCTTGGAATATAAACCTGGCAGATAGGGGTAAGGGGAACTCTAGACAAAGTTAGAAATGCGAATAGGGTATTCCGGCCAAGTCTTTAATTTTGGAGGTTATGGTTAGATCGTCTGCAATGTACAGGTAAGAAATGTGCGTTTACTGCCATCTAGTGGTTTTAAATTGTCACTGCAACATTTCTGCGACTTCAAAGTGAAGTGTTTCAAAATCCTAAGCAGTCTCCATTTTTTCCATGCTATCTGACAAGGAAATCTGAAATAATAATCTTTTATTCTGAAATCGTTTCTAAATAAGCAAATAATGAAATGAGTCAGGTAGATTTATGTTGTTGTGTTGAAATATGTGCACTCAATACAGATTTGTAAAATTTTACTTTTTAAAAAATGTATATGTAGCTTATACATAAATTCTGTCAGCTGGTCAGAGTTTGGGTAGGAAGAGGGTATGAGAGTAACTTCATCTTCTAAATTAAGCAGTTGAAAATAGTTCTTTATATATATGCATTCAGAGAGTGTAAGCTTCAACATCTTTGTAAGTGCTGTTTCTCTTCATCCCTTTCTATCTCACAGGAGAATTTCTGAGTAGAGCCAAAAGTTTGCTGGACCAGCCCTGTGCGCTGGCTCTTTGCTAGTCTGGGTGGCAGGCCCACCATGTTGCTGCCTTGACCCTTCTTTGTGTCTCTCAGATGCTGCCAACCCCTTGTGATATGGTTTGGCTGTGTCTCCACCCAAAGTTCACCTTGAATCGTAATAAACCCCACATGTCGAAGGTGGGGCCAGATGGAAATACCTGAATCATGAGGGTGGTTTCGCCCATACTGTTCTCATGGTAGTGATAAGTCTCATGAGATCTGATCATTTCATAAATGGGAGGCCCCCTGCACAAGCTCTTTTGCCTGCTGCTATATAAGACGTGCCTTTGCTTCTTCTTTGCCTTCTGCCACAATTCTGAGGCCTCCCCAGCTGAACTGTGAGTATATTAAAGCTCTTTCCTTTAAAAATTGCCTAGTCTCTGTTATGTCTTTATTAACAGTGTGAGAACAAACTAATACACCTTGAGTCTCAGCCATGCTCTCCTCCACCAATCCCTGGTTTAGGAGATTACTTGCAGTTTCTGGTCTTGGCACATTTATTCCTCACCATTGTCGGTCCGTTCCAGGCCTGCTGGCTCTTGGTTCTTATCCACCTTCTTCAGCTCCTCCTGGGAAGCACAAAAACATGTCTATATACCTTCACACCAAAGACAGCCTATGTTGGTGCAAGGTATCAATCCTGAGCTTTCCTTTTGCTGAAACCTCCTACTGTTCACGTTAGCTGATCAGAGTCCCCTGGAAGTCTTGTCAAAATACGTTTCTGGGCCTATCCCCAGAGTTTCTGATAGAAACCCTGGGTGAGTTACAATGACTTGCAGTTCTAGCAGGTTCCCAGATGATGATGCTACTGGTTTGGGACCACGTTTCAAGAAACACTGGCCTAAACCAGTACCTCCCCCAATTGTTCAAATCAAGTTACCTATAAAATATAATAAAATAGCTCATATTTTTAGACCACAGTTGACCATGAGTAACTGAAACAATGAAAAGTGAAACCAGGTATAACTGGGGACTATTGTAGATGGGTCAAATTTTACTCATGTGTAGAAAAAAATGTAGAGTAACAAGTTTCTCTTTCATAAACAACCATGTGCACGTTTTTGGGTGCACATGAGTTTGTTCAAACAAGTTGGGTAAACACTGAGGAATGCGACTACTGATTGTAGAGTAAGAAAATATATATGTGTTGTGTATATATAAAACACAACTTTCTTCATTTATTTAGGTTTTCTTTATTTCATTTATTGATGTTTTGTCATCTCCTACATGTATTTTCTATGTATATTACATTAGATTTATGTCTATGTAGTTGAGCAAGCTGCTGTAAGTGGTATTGATTCTTTTTCTAATTTCAAAGTTTAGTTGTTTATTGCTGGTATATAGGAAATCAATTGTCTTTCTACCTTCTATCCTGTGACCCTTCTATATATACTTATTAGTTACAGGAATTTATTGTCATTTCATTGGTATTTTAAAACAGAAAATTTTATCATATTTGAATACAGCCACTTTTATCTCTTTCTTTCTGACTGGTGTCCTTATAAGAAGAGGAAATTTAAACACACAGAGATCCCAAGGATGCCCACAGACAGAGAAAAGCTCTCAGACACAGCAAGAAGGTGGGCATCTTTGAGTCATGGAGACAGGCCTAAGAAGAAGACAACCTGAAGGCACCTTGATGCTGGACTTCTAACCTCCAGAGCAAAATAAAATTCCCTTGTTTAAACCACCTACTCTATGGTACTTTGTTATGGCAGCCCTAATTAACAAAAATAGAAACCTTAACATAGTTATCATAGTTATTTTAAATTTTCTGTCTGAAATTCAAACATCTGTGTTACATTTGAGTCTGGGTCTTATGCTTGCTTTGTCTCTTCAGGTGTGTGTGTGTGTGTGTCTGTGCGCGCGCGCGCACATGCAGGCGCATGCACGTATGTTTTACCTTTTTGTACATCTTGTAGTTTTTGCTGAAAGCCAAACATGTTGCATTGGGTAATTATAACTGAGTTAAATCATCCTTTACTGTCAAGATTTATGTTAATCTGGCTGGAATCTAGGCTGTGTTTAATCTCAGCTATAGCTATGGGTGTGAGAGGCTTCCTGTTCTTCTAGGCTCCTTGCTTTTGTCTTCTCTCTTGACTTTAGGAGTCCCTGAGTATTCCTCCTCACAGAGAATCTGCATCTTGCAGCTCTTTCAGATGTAATCCATTGTCACCATATTGCAGTCCTGCTGGTGTGGTGGTAGTGTTGGAGAGGGGATGCCTTCTATATACTTATGATGAAATCTCACTCTTTTAGTCAGCCTGTGTCTGTGGGCTATGACTTTCACAAACATTTCTCCAGTTGTATAGTTTTTGTACCCTCTTAGCTGAGACAGACAGACTAGAGGGAACTAAAGTGGGAGGAATGCTCTTTTCCAGCTTGGATAAGGCTCAGGTAAAGTCCTTTTCTCTTAGAGTAGTCGATTATGGAGAAGGCTGTGAGTATATTTTACATTGATTTCTTTCCCCTGCTAGTGCTTCAAGGGAAACTTTCATGAATATTTACCATGAGAACCTGGAGTAGTTCCCAGAGGTAAAAACCCGTGAAACTGTTGAAACCTCTCTAAAATTGTGACCTGTAGGAGTTTTTGCTCTCAAATAATCCATACTCAATCTCTAGGAATTTGTTAAAATTAAAATTTTAGTTTCTCTACCACCTTGTGGTGTTAGTGGCTTCTGCTCCAGATAAGTTGCTCCACTGTGATTCTCTGGATTCACCTATGTATTATTTTCCTACTGCCACTATAGCAAATTTCCACCAGCTTGGTGTCTTAAAACAATACAAATACATGATCTTAAAGTTCTGGAAGTCAGAAGTCTGAAATCATTTACACCAGGCTAAAATCAATGAATCAGCAGGGCTATGTTCCTTCTGGATGCTCTAAGGGAGAATTCATTTCCTTATGTTTCCCATTCATTAACATAAGGCCAAGGACTTTTCAAACTACTATCACAATAGTTCTCTTCTGCAGCCATTTTCCAGATTTGAAGACTCATAATTATATTGGGTCCAACTAATAATCCAGGATAATCTTCCTCTTTAAACCAGTTGATTAGCAACCATAATTCCATCTACTACCTTAATTCCTCTTTGCTTCTTCGTATAGCATATTCATAGGATCCAAGGATTATGACTTGGGCTTCTCTTCAGCCATTATTTTCCTACCACTGCCTGCCCAGATTTCAGTGGCAGTTTGCTCTGCAACCTTAGTTCTTTTATAGGTCTAAGAATAGTTGTTGATTCTCAGTTTGTTCAGCTTTTTGCTATTTAAGGATAGTGATGACTTTTAAGCTTTTTAGATGATGGGGCTAACACCAGAAGTAGTAAGTACTTTTTCATACTAAGTCCAGAGTTCTTAAACAGCAATAACTGAATCTCTCATCTTTTTGTCTCTATCATTAGATGCACAAGTTTTGAGTGAGAGGATGTGGAAGGAAAGTAATCTCTCCACTAAAAACACTTTGCTTTAGATTTGAAGAACTTAGAGCAAAAGATAGAATGTAATAGGTTGACATTTCACAGTGGTGTCTAAGTAATCCTTAGAAAATAAATAAGGACAATTGCAGTAGATACAAAGAAGACTGCCACTGGATTATGATTTGAAAGCTGTGTCCTGTATCATGTGAAGTTGCTCTTTAAAGAACGTTTTGCACTTCATCAAAACCAAATCAAATCTAGTCAATCCTATTTCAATTAATTAGATTGGCCATGAATTTTTTTTTTTTTAAATAACACCTAGAAAACATTATTCTAGGACTATTAAAATATACGTGTACCTCACTTAAACTACTTTCTTTCTATCATCAAAGAGTATGCTTAAATACAACTCCAAAGCCAAGGACATTTAGACATTTTTTTTTAAGCTTTGAAAATTACCTACATATTATGATTTCCTACATATTGTTGATAAAATGTAAATGATGGGGAGGACAACTGCAAAATGGCATACAAGTGTCCTGGAGGACCCCACATGACTTTAACCCAATATATGTATGCATTGTTAATCACCAGGACCCACAATTTTGTGATAATGTTAAGTCTTTTTTGAATCTTTTGGTCAAACATTGATGTGCATTTTTTATTTCTCTCTAACAAATAGTCTCAACGTCTCCTCTCTCTTGTCTTTTTACAGTGTAACCAGAGTAGAATGTGGACTTAGGAAATATGACAAGTTGTGTACCATTTGGTTCTTTACCATAGACTATTTCCCATCCTATTATTTCAGAGGACAGAAACTGGCAGCCTCAGATAACATTTGTTCTGTAGATACATTTTATGGGTCAGATCTTTTTAAAAAAATTAAATTAGTTTTTAACATTTAAAAATCACTTTAAACTTTAAAAATCTACATTTCTGGCTTTTGTTTAACTGGGAACATATTGATTTCCACCCATCAACAGAAGCCTGATGTTAAGAGAAATTTCTGTCTTGGGGGGGTGGTCCAGGATGGCAGACCTCTTTATTTTGGCAAAATTCCTACAACGCTCTATTATATTACACCCAATATATGCATGAAGTTTCCCTATAGACATTTGAGTTTGCACTCTCTGACACCTTCCTCTGCTACTTCAGTTACTGGCTCATACCACTGACATTTAAGAATCTCTTTATAATGGCCTAGAGAATGGAGATGCACAGGACGGCCTAACCATGGAAATTCCAATGCTCATACAGAGCTAAATCTGTTCATCAGTGTTTATAATAATTGGTACACTTTAAAATTTGTAAACCGTAGTTGAAAGGAAGTCTTGCAGCCAGATGGTATCTGACTCATTTTTGTAGTATGATTAATTGTGCTATAAAAAGTATTTTTAAAATCTAGTCAGGATTCTTTAGGCTCAAGAAACAAAGAATACTCAAGCCCAGATGAACTTAAAACTAAAAGCTGAGTGTTACGGTTGGAATCTAGGAGACCTTTAAGAAACTGATAGTGGGAATCACAGAATTAAAAGATAGGCAGGGGCTGGCTGGGTATTCTGGGCTCTCTTACTAAATGTCTCTGTTTCTTAGTGATATCTTTTCTTTTCTTTTCTTTCTTTCTTTCTTTTTTTTTTTTTTAACAATGTCTCTTCTTTTTTATTCACTTCTTTCAATTACTTTTTGCCTCCCAATTTTAACCTTCACAATGCCACACAATGTCCATTCCAGCCTATGATTTTTATTGGCCACAGTTGGTTGGTTTTTTGAGAGGACTCTGGCCTAGCTCATCTTTTGCAACCAGCCACAGGAATTGTAAGACAACATGCAGCTTCTGTGTTGGTACCCTTTGGATAAATGCATTCCGTGTTCAATCTGTCACAGCCAATAATGTGTTAATAGCATCATAATCACGATCATGTCATCTCTTATCATTACTGTCACTATCATTGCTAACACTTCTTAAATGCTTACTATGTAACAGACAATCTCCTAAACACTCTAGATGTGACTCATTTAATCCCAATTACAATTTATGAGGCAGACACTCTTTTGACCGTATTTAATGGATGAGGACGTTGAGCATGGTTGTGTGTGCTCAGCAGGGACTTGAAGGCAAGGGCAGCTTCCCTTATTGCTGGCGGAGGTGGGGACAAGCAATAATAGATGTGTCTAGAACAAACTATTTTCCCTTTGGGCTTGCAAAATAGGAGGTTCACAGAGAATTACAGGGTAATCCCTTCATTGAGAAATTACTAAAACTGGTTTGCAATTTGCTTTGTTTGCAGAGTTGTGCATCTCTCTAAATGTATTGCGGGCTGGTACAGTCAGCACTCGGGACAGGACAAATCCAGAGTCAGACTTTAAAGTATATAGTTTTCACTCCCATCTGGGAGCATTCTGTGCTCCCAGATTCCAGGAATCCTTTCTTTTCATTCTCTTCTCCTTTAGTCAGTCTCTGCTTTTTATAGCTCCTCATAGGTGAATCCTTTAGTTCTTTCCTCTGAAGACTCAGTCTCACCCACAGGTTTCGACCACATTGTGAACACGAGACTCGACTAGGTCAAACAGTGACCAGAGTTGGGGAATCCTTGAGAATAAATGTTTGCTGCCCAACCTGAAACACCTAGGTAGTCACAGATTTTGTGCAGACTTGGGGTTTAGAGGTCAGCTGCAGGCCCTGTGGTAAATTTCAGAAATAAAGATAGGACCTCAGTTGAGAACCAACAGCCAAATGCAAGTCAAAGGGCAGCATGATGGGAGATGCAGAAATATTGAAGTAATCCAAGCAGGAGCCACTAAGTAGTGGTAGGTAAATTAAAAGTCAGACAGAGCTCTGGAGAGAGTGACCATGTTGGGATAAACTTTGTCAACCTAGAGGATGTTGCTTCAGCAATCTTATAATTGCACGCCCGTGGGGTGTTATGAATTTGTACACGCCACAGATGGAGGCTTAAAGACAGCTATGTGCTCACTGAACTACTGAAAGCCACATACCACAGATTTTCTTCCCCCCTGGGGGTCTCAGTGGAACACAGTTCCTTTTCTCTTCCCTCCGTCCCTTCTTCATTCCTTCTCTTCCTCCCTTCCTTCCTATGACAAATATTAAGTCCTTTTCAGGTACCAGGTACTTTTCAGGTACTAGGGATCAAGTAGCGAATAACACAGTGCTATGCCCTACCCTCGAGTAATTCACATACCAGAAGTAAGGAGAGATCATAAACAAAACGTCCTACCGGAATTTCTATTTGCCAAGATTTCCCTGATGTATTCTTTGGATGTCAAGCTAGCCCTGACCAAGAAAATCCCATTAAAACAAAAGCTACTCTCCAGCCTCTGTGTGCCTAGTGGATAAGCCTCAAGGCAGCTCACAGCTCCCTCCTGGAAGACTTGTTTGGCCCATGGTTTTTTTGTGGATGAATCATGCTTCCTGCCAGACTCCTGAGATTTGTTTTTTAACTCTTGTCTTAATGCTTTTTTTTTTTTAACCTCTTTTCTGTTTATCCTAACTCACCTTCAGAAAATAATATCAGTCAAATTTAAATAAATGTATCATCTCTCAGGGACATGGCCATTTTACATCTTAGTTTGAAAAGTTGAATAAAAGTATATTTTCCCTATTAGAAGAATTTTAAAAGTAAAAATCTAAATGAAGTAACTACTAAGAATAAAGTCTGTCCAAATATACAGCCTTTTTTTATTATGTGGAAAGCTGGACTTACAATGTTTCCTTCAGTTTTAACCAGAAACAAAAAGTACCTCATGCCTTCCAAAAATACTCAAAGGTAACAAGGCATTAAGCTGCCTCATCCTAATACTCTCAAGCTTAAATTTCTTAATTACAGTTGTTTGCCAGCAGTTCTTTATTTGTATAGAGTCAGCTTCCAACAAAGAAGGAATCATGAGTGCAGCAAGACAGCTGACCTCTTCAGGAAGAAACAGACAGCTGGAGGTTCATCCTCACTAAAGGGACACTTGGTAGGAAAATAGTTGAAAGTAAACTTAGGTAGCTGAAAAGAGCCATGTCTGCCATGGCCTCATGTTGAAGTTAGAGCAGAGCACACCTATTTATTCTGTCAATTTAAGACCTCATTAACTAGATACTACTTAGGGCAAATTAATCATGTTGAAACAGAAACACCCATCAATACATTTATTAAGTGTACCCCTATTATTAGAATCTTTACATTTTATATTCTGGGTAGGGTGGAGACCGAAAACTTGCTCCATAAATGATCAGGAAAGTGTTTTTTGTGTATTTGAGTCAGACTAAAAAATGTCCAAATATGTGCTAATGGTAACCCAGTCTCTAAAAATAAACTATGTGCCTGTTGCTTACGATGTTGGCTTCTTTGAGAGTCTATTTTACACTGTTTTTCCATGCCCAGAAAAAAAGAGGTGTGGCTCTTACTGCAAACACATTTGAAAATCTATCTGATGATTTTGTAGGGCCCAGAAAGCACCTAAACATGACTCACGTATTACCAGCTTCAGAGCAACTGAAGTGATCCTAGTGATTGTTTTTTAACTCCCCACAGATGTTGGAAAATTACAAGGCTCATGTTTCATAAAACTATTACTCTACCTACGCCTGGCTTCTGCCTTTATTTTAATGAATGATACCGTGTGAAAATTTGGAATTGTCCATGCTTGGATTCTGTAGGCAGTGATTAAGATTAACTAATTGTGCAAAGCTTTAGAACATTGAAATCAACTTGTTGGATTTCATGGGTTTCTATCAAAACAAAGCAAGGATTTGTATGGCCTTCTTTTTTTTTTTTTTCCTTTTCTGCTTTCATTGCCTCTTTTTTGTCCTTATATTTTATTGGAAGACAAATATTTTGGGGGCTTGAAGAAAACAGAGCGGGGCAAATTCTTCCATGTTCTAACATATTCTTAGAATCTGACTCTGCGAAGTAAAGAAGTGATTCAGCTAACCTCCCTCAGGTTTTCCTTTCTAAATTTTATGCATGAGAAACTGATGCTCAGAAAGATGTTCACTGATTATTCCCAGACCCAGAAAGCAAAGTCTACTTTATTTGAGCTATGTAACCACTACCAAAATTTTTCACTGAGTATAACCAAAACTAACTTCAGATGAGTTAAACCCAAAAATTGTCAAAGTTTATTGTACGCTCACAGAATTTCCAGAATAGCTGGAATATTAGGTTCAGAAAATGAGAAGGAACCCAGAAAGGCTGGGTATGAGGAACACAGACAAAATTGTTTCTCAGAAAACAATGGGATGGGCAATATGGCCACACGGCAGAATATCAGATATTTCCCCTACCAATCCCGGACATTGCCTGTCATTAGCACTGTCTCCAGCATGTTCAGACACTGGAACGCTTGTCTCTGTTACCTGTACTTGGACAAAATCTCCTCTGTCCCTGTATCTTTGCATTACTTGCTCCATAGTGGACTTCCTGGCAGGTTATATGCCTTTATCCTAGCCACTGCAAAATGTGCAAAAGCAAGTGTTTGTAATTTCTTACTTTTGGACACCGAAAGTAATGGATAATTCCTTATCCCATTCCTTGCCCAAGAAAAGAAGGGAGTGTATGTGACCGGCAGTCAACACGCCAGTGATATCAGCCTAACACATCAAGTTTATATTATTCAGTTAGAAAAGGGAAAAATGGCCACTTTAAAATAATATTTGCACAATAAACAGTTAAAAAAAAAAGGAAGAAGCTGCACAACCCAAAGAATATATAAGAAAGAGCCCCTCTGCTCCATCTAAACCAAACCTGTTACTACCTAGCCATGTTACCTTGAACAAAGCAGAGAGGCCCTTCACCTCTCTGCTCCTGTTTCATTAGCTCCCAAATGAGGGGTTGGACAAAGTGATCCTAAGGTGGCTCACGCCTTCTTTTTGTGATATTCTCTAGCTAAAACATGAGAGTCTCAAAGGAGGAGACTGACTGGCTTAGTCTGTGGCCTTGCCAATCAGATCTCAATTGGAAGAAACAATCATGAGGTTGAAAGCAGATTTGTGTAAATAGACAAGAAAGAAAACCAAGATATTTTTAAAATATTGTACCATTTATTTGTGCTCTGATCCAGAGAGAGAAACTTTTTTTTTTTTTTTTTTTTTTTTTTGGAGACAGAGTCTCGCAATTGTCCTGCCTCTGCCTCCCAAGTAGCTGGGACTACAGGCTCACGCCACCACACCCAGCTAATTTTTTGTATTTTAGTAGAGATGGGATTTCACCGTGTTGCCCAGGCTGGTCTCAATGTCCTGACCTCAGGCAATCTGCCTGCCTCGGCCTCCCAAAGTGCTGGGATTACAGGTGTGAGCCACTGAGCCCAGCAATGGGAAAGATTTTTTAAATCCATCTAAGGGGTAAAATATTTGTCACCAACTAGAAAACAGGATATCATATGCTGGAAAAGTAACTGGAATAGCCATTTGGATTCATTCATAAGAGTTTGCTCTGTTAAACAAAGTGGATATAAGAACACTTGGTAAACCAGGACTGTATTGTTTCTGCATCATTAAGGGTATTACTTTTGTCATTGAAATCATGGGCATCATCTAGCAGGCTTTGATTTTTGTTTTTATTATTTAATTAAGAGATAGGTTTTGCTGTGTCAACCAGGCTGGAGTGCAATGGCATGACCATAGCTCACTGCAGCCTCAAACTCCTGAAACAATTCTGCTTCAGTGTCCAGAGTAACTAGCACTGCAGGTGTGCACCGCTACACCTGGAAATATTCTTTTATTTAATATTGTATAGATACAAGGTCTTGCTGTGTTGCCCAGGTTGGTCTCAAATTCCTGGCCTCAAGTGATCCTCTCACTTTCACCCAAAGTGCTGGGATAACAGGCATGAGCCACCATGCCTGGTCTGGCACTGGCGGCCTTTGGTTTCTGATGCCTAACTTGCCAGCTACTTCCTTTAATCTGATTTTTTTCAAACCCAAGAAGCTCTGAAGATGAGAAAAAATAGTTTTTTGAAAAATTTTCTGTATAAACACATACACACACACACACACACACATATAAAAAATAGAGAACCTGGTTATGACATAATATTGTATCGAAGGGGTTCTTTTTATTTTTCTCAGATTATGTTTATTCATCTTTTATTTTTCAACATAGAAATCCTGTGACTCATGAAAACACAGGGCCAGGGATACTTTGACTCTATATTTTCATAGAGAGAACATGATTTGGAAGACCAGACTAATTTTACTCTGTCTCTCAAATCTTGAATAGTGTTTGTTTTAAAACGCATCTTATCCTTGGTAAAGTGAAGTGAGGAAAATAAAGTCAACATTTGGTGACAATTCTTGCCACTCAACCCTTTAAAAAGATAATCAACCACATAGTTCTGAGGGGTCCTTCATTATTAGGGAGTAAGGGGAATAACTTTCATATCTCTATAGTTTTTATGGAACTGACTTCTCGATAATAAGGTATTTTGTAAGTAAATCTTTGGATAATGTTCTTTTAATTTTCTGAGAAAAACCTTATTATCAAAACATATTTCACATGACTCTATTTTCCCCAAATATGAAACTTACCAATAGGAGCAATCAGTCAATACATACTAGGTCTTACTCATTAGTATATTAATACCAATTTCACAACACTGCATACACAAATCAGCTTCATAGAAGAAAATCCTAAAATATTCTGCTATAAATTAGTAAATATATTCAGAAGATGATTAATTTACATATTAACATTAAAACATTTGAAAAGATTACACATCAACTTGAAATACAAACACTCTACAGATCACCTTACATCTCCCCTTGTGCCTTCTCAGGCTAAATGTTCTTAATAAAAAATGATAAGAAAATAGTGTAAATAGTCAGCAGTGTTGATGCTAATTTTGAGGTAAAGAAGACAACTATCCTCAAATAATATTTGAGTGAAAATGACTGTATTTTCTCAGTCATTAGTCATAGGGAAAGGGGAATGAGAACACTAAAAAATTATTTAACTAGCACTTTATATTCAAATATTTTAATTAAAAAATCATTAAATATTTAAAACCAAAGAAGTAAGCATTTGGAACCTAAGCTCCAGGCAACTAAAATTTGGTCAAAGTATTTCATATACCTGTCAAATTGCAGATAAAAGTGATAGTTTCTTTTCTTTCTTTCTTTCTTTTCTTTTTTGTATTCATCTTTGGCATTTAAAGTAGATTAGCTAGTTATTGGGTGTGGACATCTGTGCCTTGAGCTTTTCTCCTGGAAATCAATATTTATTTAATAAATCCTTTTTCTTTAAAGGCAAATTATCATCTGTTTTTTCAGGGTGGTCCTGCTACTTTCCAATTATAAAATAAAATCGGCTGAGATTCAAGAAGTTTACATGGCTTGAGGTTAAACAGTAAATGTTGGTTCTTTTGAACTGAAACTTCGTTAGTCAGAGCCTCTAATTTCCCCCACCCAAAGAAGGTGATGACTATTGAATCTATGAGTCACTCCAAGACAAGTCTTAATATGAATCTTTAATTCTTTTTATTAAAACTCCAAGGGCCGGGCATGGTGGCTCACACCTGTAATCCCAGCACTTTTGGAGGCCAAGGCGGGTGGATGACTTGAGGTCAGGAGTTCAAGACCAGCCTGGCCAATATGGTGAAACCCTGTCTCTACTAAAAATACAGAAATTAGCCAGGCATGGTGTTGTGTGTCTATAATCCTAGCTGCTAGGGAGGCTGAGACAGGAGAATCACTTGAACCGGGAAGGCAGAGGTTGCTGTGAGCTGAGATTATGCCACTGCACTCCAGCCTGGATGAAAGAGCGAAATTCTGTCTCAAAACAAGCCAAAAAACCTGAAAGGGATGTTCTGAGATCCCCAGTCTCTATTCTGCACGTAATATTGCATATTTCAAAGCAAGATTAAGAAGGTGAATGAATTCAGCATTGGCAGAAAAAAATCCCTTGACCTTTGCAAAATCAAGCCATTTCATTCTGAGCCAAGATGAGGAATATATTATTGTTCTGACTCATTAAGCCAGGTTTTTCAATTATTTTTTTAAATACTCCTTTAATTCATTAGAAAAGTATAAAATTAAATTTTAAGCATTTTGTTTTAGGCAATCAATTCATCTCTAGAAATGCATAAAAGAACATAAGGATTGACATCCTTCATTTTACAAGGGAAAGTGATAATAATCATTTGTTGAGTCATCAACACTACGAAATAAAGCCCTGGAGAAAAGGTTAGCATTTAGACAGTCTTTGCATCTGGGGTAAGTTCAGAAAACTAAAAAAGCCACATTAAAACAAAAAGAAAGAAAAAAAAATTAAAAACTAAAAATAGACCAGATGTTGACTGCTGAATGTCAATAGCAACCAGAGAAAACAACACATGTGGATTTAATGTTCTTTCTGCAGCTAGAATCTCAGAAAAACATATTCTCTAAGAGATCAGACCAATTCTGTTTGACTGGAAACCACTGCCTAACACACCCTACCACATTCCTATGCCTGGAGACACAGGAAGGATGAAGATGAGTAGACCTAACAATGGCCCAAACTTTAAGAAGAGTCAGAAAATTGCCAGTGAATGAAATAAGCAAAAGCTCACACTTCATGGTTATAACTTACCATTGCCATCACACCACATTTTCATCTGCCTGGAGAAAAAGCAACTAGGTAATGCATGATCTAGATACCAATTATTGGGATAGTAATTTTAAAACAATTAGTCTTGCTTTCATGTAATTTGCAGAGAATCACCCAGTTGGAAGGTTAAAAATGGGTTCAAGCTGGGTTTGGTGGCTCATGCCTGAAATCCCAGCACTTTGGGAGGCCGAGGTAGGTAGATTACCTGAAGTCAGGAGTTCAACACCATCCTGGCCAACACAGAGAAACCCCATCTCTACTAAAAATACAAAAATTAGCTGGGCGTGGTGGCATGTGCCTGTAATTCCAGCTACTCAGGAGACTGAGGCAGGAGAATCACTTGAACCTGGAAGGCGGAGGTTGCAGTGAGCCAAGATTATGTCATCGCACACCAGCCTGGGAGACAAGAGTGAAACTCCATCTCAAAAAAAAAAAAAAAAAGAAAGAAAGAAAGAAATGGTTTCAATATTAGCTATGTTTATCTTCAGTCTCTGCAAAACTGTTCCCTCTTATGTGATCCCTGCCTTAAATAGGGTCATCCACAACCAACCAAATACTAAAACTCTTTCAGAAGGTACAAAAGGAAAAGCCCAAAATAGATTTCTCAGCCTGAGACTCTTCATTATACACAATTTTCTGCCTCATAACTCTATGATGCTGAATTGAAATTCTCTGGCCCTTTTTCTCAACTATATTCCAATAACTGATAAGTTGAGTCAAGGGTAATAAATAACATATGATAAACAAGGTAATAAACAAGATATAATAAACAAGAGTGGAAACACAGAGTTCCTTCCTAGGAAGATTTCACAGTCTAATGCATGAAGACAGGAAGGTAATTAAGTATGATAGTACAGTGTGAGTGAGTGCTGAGAAACAGGAGTGCACAAGAAACTAACAGCAGAGAGATGTGCACTTAACCCAGACTGGAGGGGGTACGATGGGGGTCACAGAAGTCTTCCTTAAAGATGTGAACATTTTGCTAAATCTTGAAGAACTGGTGCAAGTAAACCATGTAAAGAAATAAAAGAAAGGCATTCTGGATAAAAGGAATGGCCCAAGCAAGAGCATGCAGGTCCAAGAAAGCCTGAGAAGTTACAGGACCTACAAGTTGTTGCAAGGGAAGAGGAGCTTTGTTTTGTTCACCAATGTATCTCTAGTCCCTTGAAAAGTGCTGGGCACAAAATAGGTTCAAGGCCATGAATACTGGGATAAATGAACCCAACCATTGATTAACATTGTTAGCTTTTGAATGGAGAGGCAATTTTAGAGGGGCAGAGGCAGATGGAGAGAGATTATTCAGGAGGCTCTGGCTTTAGTGCAATGTGATGGTGGACTAGACAGGAACGGTGGAGGCAGACATGGAGTAATGCAGAAGAAGCGGAGGTGTGTTTTGGAAGCAGAGTAGAAAAGACTTTGTATTTAGGAGAATGAAGGGATTGAGGACTGCTCCGTGGCTGAAGGCATCCAGGGAGTTGTGTTTTATTCAAATCTAACAGTGGGAGTGAGGATGGAAATAAATCAAAATAAGCAATAGTGATGGAGCATTAGTATTTAAGTGTAAATTGCTTAGCTGATGTCAGTATTTCTTCTAATCCTGCTATAATTTTGTATCATAAGGCAAGTAGTCAATATTTTGCTTTACTCTTTTAGCAAGTTTCAAAACAATTATTAGAGACAATAATTGTATTTCTTAATGGCTTAGCAGATGTTTTTTACTTTCTCTTTTTTATATGTTTGAATTGTCTGAATATTTCACAATGATCATATAATTACCAGTTGGTCACATTCACCACACTTTATGCAATACATACATCTCTGAAACTCTTGCATAATAAACACTTGAGAACTCCAAGATTTATTTCATTAGAGCAGAGCTGGTATTTCTGTTTGACACAGTGGTGTCACCATAGACAACAGTACAAACACAATTGTAATTCACTATCATTTTCAAATTAACATTATTTTAAAATTTATCAATACAGGCTTTTATTTTCTAGTAATGAAAATTTAGGTAAGTCAAATACGCATAAAGGCAACTACACTGCACTTTTACAGGAAAAAAATGTATTTGTTTTTTGTACAATTATATGTTTGAATAGAAATAACCTCATATATTTGATTTATGATGTTTATTTGCATGGTTTAGACTTTATTCAGGCAAGGATGCCCTATCTAGGCATGGTAAGCCAACTACTGACTGATATCAAGTTGTAAATTAATCACATAAGATAAAAATAAAGCCCAAAATCTCCTTGACAAATCAAAACTCAAAGGGAGAATAAATATGTACAGCTATTATGTATTCACAATAATTAAAAATAAAATATTTTTAAAGGAAGATTGTTATATATATCTATCTAAATTTCTATATATTAAGTAACAAAGCATGACTGCTTTTGTATAATCTTCTTTAATCCATGCATAGAATTTAAATGTTCTTGTTATCTCTGTAGTTTCTATCTAATCCAGTCTCTGAGAAGCTGAAAAAAAATGGAGAGTCTTTAACCAAAAAAACACTAGAGTCACCTCAATGTCCATTTGAAGACCAACTCTATCTTCTGTGTCTGGAAAAGAAATCCTAGGTGATCTGCTCTTTGTCCACCTGAGTTGTATATGGGGTGAGGGGAGTAAAAGATGATTTGAACATTTTCATTTGGCTGCATTGGACATAATTGAAGAATTTTTAAAAATTGGATGCCAAATGAAACAAGAGGAAAGACTTCCAGAGGCCAGGCACCTCATAACTGATCACTATCCAACCTTACGCATCACATACCATATGCACAATAACTGGTTTCCACTTCTACTTCCTCCTTTAATAGAACATAGAAGTCTTTTTTTCTCATCCTGGCTCACAATCATCAAAGTATTCTTTGACCCTTTCACTGGTAAGAAGTATCTATAATTTCTCTGATAAACCAAGAACACTCTCTACTTCAAACAGAATGTTACTGATGTGGGGAGCATCTTGAGAAAATGCATGCTCTACTTTCTAAAGTAGCCTTGTGACTGGTCTTAAGACAGAAGCACTTAAATAGAATCCTATGAAGAGCCACCATCCTCCACACACACATATTTTCATGAAATGTGGGAAGTGGGAGGCAGGAGAGGGCTTTAGAAATATTTCTGTGAAATGGTTTATGGAATGGAGTACAGGTACACATAAACCTAGACAGACATACAAATATATACTTGTTTATCCAGGTTGAAATTCTGAATCATCTGAAGTCTGCCATTCATGAGAAGGTATTTAATTATTCATAGACTGGTTACAAAATTTGTACTTATTTTCCAGGAAATGTAAGTAGAAAAAGACATGGCTCTGGTGTTAAATAAAACCCTATCTGTGCAGAAGACATTTGATTCATTGTTCAAAACACACTCATGCCTCCAAAAATATGACTCCTGTTTAGGTGCCAAAGCTGGTTAGAAGCTGGCTTACATGCTGCATAATACTTTTTTCTTATACCCTGCTTGGATATAGTCTGATAAATAAGACTGCATCTACATGGGCTTTAACTATGTTATTAATCATCATTTAGAAAATGTGCATATTTGTGTATATTTACTTCCATAAGAAATTTCATTTTCCCATTGATCTTCCTACATTTATTAAAACACTAAAATTTTAACAGAATGTGAAAAATGTATGTTAAAAATATTAGATTGGGGCTCTTTGGTGCTTTCCCTCTGCTTACAATCAGTGCTTTAAAAAGAATAAAATCTCATAATTACACATTTCTGGCTTTTCTGAGAAATACTTATTATTTTCATGCCACAATGTGATTTGTAGTTTAAGTGAATAAGGTCCATTCAAGAGTTGAGACTGATCAAAAGCAGGAGATATGATTATCCAGAGGTTTTCAGCTTCACAAATGCCATACAATTGTTCTTTAAACTCCTTAATTTTCTTGCTATAGAATAGAAAAAGAATAGAGATATTCATTAATTGGCCTCTTAATTATATTAAAATAGCACTTCTCCAAAGAAGCATAGTGAGAATTTTAACGTAAATTTTCTCATAATCCTTCAACTTCTCTGCTAATGTATTACCAAAAATTTTACTTTATTAGTACTACTAATTGTCAGTAGTAATTACTACTGCTACTGCTACTACTACCAGTACTACTACTAATTATTAGCAATAATTATTACTAATAACAATTATTGGCACCACGACTAATTATTAGTAATAATTATTACCAGTAGTATTAATAGTAATTATTACTAGCGATGCCACTACTAGTAGTAAGCACTGCTACTACTAGTAATAATCATTACTACTAGTAGTAAGCATTGCTATTAATAATTAGTAGTGGTGCTAATAATAGTAGTAATCATTACTACTAATAATTAGTATTAACAGTACTATTACTTGTAATAATTGCTAGTAATATTTAGTAGTAGTAGTAGAGTACTACTGCTAATTATTACTACTACTGCTACTACTATTGTATTTTTGGTAATACATTAATAGTGGTAGTGATGCATTTCTGACTGCATTGTTTAAACAAATTCAACACAGTATATGGTCTCCACACAAAAGTATAAGAATTATAAGTTGTTAATGAGATGTTTTGCTACACAACAGGTTGCAAATGCTCATGCAAAACCCATTGGATAACAATCATCTAACTTTAAGATATTAGATTTGTTTTAAATCAAGAGAAACTTAGCCTAAAGTCATTTAGGCTGCTGACCTAGATGCAGCCACAGAAAATCAGCAAGTGAGAGATAAAGGAATGTTTGGTACAAATAAGAATAATAACCTGCAAATTAAGAGGTAATCAATTTTCAACAGGAAGAGCCAAAGGACTACTCTTGTACTATCTCCACTATTCTCTCCCAGAATGCTAACCCCAAAACTACAGACAAAAAGTCTGTGGGAAATTGTTAATTTAATGAGGCAATAAACCATTTCAGAACTATAATGACAGTAGTCTACCTCTTTGAAGGAAGATGTACAAGGATATTTTCTGTTACTGCTGAGATAATAATCATGTTTGAAGTCTATTGACTTCAAAGGATTTCTGGTAGGTGCTTAGCTAGCACCTACCGCTAGAATTCCCAAGTAGACCAGGAGGGGCTTAAATATAAAGTATTTGATTGTTTTCTCATGTGAAGGCTACAATAGCAAGAAATTAATAGTATTGTTTTGAAGAAATCAAGCATCCTAAAGCATTTTAGGTGTTTAATAAGTCATCAGAATTCATCTGTGTGATGGGCACCCAGTTTTACTCTTGTAATCAAGGTGTTCTTGATTTTCAAGAAGCTAATGTAAAATGCAGCATAATTTCATGCAATTTTTACAATGCATGCTTCATCTTAAATGTCTAGATGAATGGTGTGTCTGATATACTTTCAGCTGCAATAAAGGAAAACTCTAATGATGGGGTTACATTATTGGAAAATTTCTATTTTACTTAACAATAAGTCAAAAAAATTGTTCAGTATCACAATAGTATAATCAAAGTCTTTGATTATCATAACCTTTGGACTTAATCACTTTGATGCGTTACCTTTTCACTTCCATGCACATTACTTAATGGTCCCAAAAGGAGGGCTGAAGCTCCAAAATCACATCCAGCAGCAAGACAGGAAAATGAGATAAAGAATGTCATTAAGCTCCTCTCCTCTTATGCTAATGTCTTTAATAAGAAAGCAAAGGGTTTTTCACAAATCCCCAGAAACTCATTCTTAAATTTCATTGGTCAAGACTGTGTCACACGGTCACTTTTAGTGGTGACATGGTTGGAAATAATATATTTGGCCTTTTCAACCTTTACAGAGGAAAGTGGAAAGGGGCAATGGTGTAGTTAATGGCTTTTGTGTTCGCCAACCACCAAGATCTGCTAAATTAGAATAAGGTAAATGCCAATAGCCTGATAATAGGGGTTCGCTAATTGAATAAGGCACTCCAGTTGCCAAACGGTTAGAGTGCGGTAGTTAAATAAAATAACGAATAAATAAATCTTTTCTACATAGGATGGAAAAGTTAAAAAAAGATATTAGCTTTTTTTCTAGCTCCTTTGGTCCTTTTTATGCCCTGTTACCACTGGGTTTGAACCAGTCTCCCTCAAATTAGTATTTTATTTTATTTTATTTATTTTATTTTATATTGTATTGTATTTTTTGAGACAGTATCTCATTCTACCGTCCAGTGCAATGTGCGATCCCGGGTCACTGCAACCTCCGCCTCCTGGGTTTCAAGTGATTCTCCTGCCTCAGCCTCCCAGGTGGCTGGGATTACAGGCACATGCCACCATATCCGGCAAATTTTTCTATTTTTAGTAGAGACGGGTTTTCACCATGTTGGCCAGGCTAGTCTCAAACCCCTGAACTCAAGTGATCTCCCGCGTCCGCCTCCCAAAGTGCTGGGATTACAGGCGCGAGCCACCATGACCAGCCTAATTAGTATTTTACATACTATGTTTTTAGCATAGTTTATATAGTCATAATAGATTATAACTCAAAATAATCATTTTATACTAAACAGCAATGCAAATGAGCAAAATAAACATAGATAAAACATCATAAATGAATCACATTCTTCAGTAGGAAAGACACAAACGAGTGTATGTTATTATTTCACTTACATAAAGTTCAAAGGCAGCAAAAATTAACGTGGTAATAAAAGTTAGACAGTGGCTTTTTTTTTGTGGGGACAGAGTGTGACTGGAAGAGGATATGAGGGTAACTTCTAAAATTAATATTATTCTGTCTCTGGATAAGGGATTTTTTTTTGTTTTGTTAAGATCCGTTAAGCTATACATTAATGATCTGTGCATATATATATGTGCATATACAATATTTCAATGTAATTTACTCAAACAAACACAAGTGTAATAATAAAATCATTTGCTTTGATTTATTATGGCTGAGTACTACTAAAATAATAAGATTTGGAAATTTTAATATTCAGGTACTCAGAGACCTATCTCCATATATTGCCTGCGTGATGAAAGCTAGTTATTTCTCAACTCTGATAGATTGATGTTATCTCGATTGTTTAAGGTGAATTATTTGGATGAAATAAAAATAAATCAGTAAAAACACACACATACATTCACATGTATATGGATGCCTATTTAGGAATAGTTAAAGTTCTGCTCTAAGTGATTTTCATTCCCATAGAATATTCACAGAAAACTTGATCCAGTTGAGGTTGCATGTTTTAAACTTTAGCTACAAGAGGTCTAAAAACATCTTTTCTTGTATAAATTTCTATACATAATATTAGTATCTTCTACAGAAGAAATGATATTTTCTGCCAAGTTGAATGAAGTGCACAGAGCATGACTTTTCAGTGAACACCATAACTATTGTATTACAGGGTGAAAGCACTGCTACTTATATTTTCACTGCAAGAATACAGTAGTCTTCAAATATATTTATGACTTACACAGAAAAGGGCTAGAATTCAGTAGCCCTGGCCAGTGTCAAAGTAAAAGTTCTTTTTATACCATGTTATTTAAAATATTGATTAATTTAAATCTCCAGATAAATGTGCCTATTTATATGTAGACATAAACTGGCAAGGAAAAGTATGTATTGCAAGATGTGTAATAGCAAGGGAGCAAATCTTCTAAAAACTGGATCTGATTCTGTAATCCACACAGAATCTTGTATGAATTAACTATTTATCCAGGAAGAAAAACTAAGAACTACATTCTAGTTTTGAAAGATAGAACAAAGTTTTAGGGATAATGGGAAAGAAGAAAATGCAGAGATGTCAAAAAATACAGTGGATTAAAGAGTATTCTCTAAAATACAATGAGGTAGAAGATTAATAAATAGATTTATAATTTGGTCCTACAAAGTTTCTTTACTTGCCACTTAATAAAAGTTATGTTTTAATTAACTGGACAGGAATCCTTTCTTCTCAGCATAGCCCCAAATATGTCCTTGGCATATTTAAAACTGCATAAAATAAGCAATAATGCTCTGACAACTCTGGCTTCAAAAGCCAGCCATTTTATGCCTAGGTAGTTTTCCTAAAATGAAGGGCCAGCACTCTCAAGGCAGGCTTTTGACTTCTGTACCAAACTATAATTCACTTCTAACCTGTAAACCCAGATAGAGAGTGGTGGAATGAAGGAGAGCTTTCTAATATGATATAAATCTATGAAATAGAGAGTCTTTGGTAGGAGCAAATACACATCATAAAATTATGTCCTCCACCTTTAGCAGTTGGAAAACATTACACACTACCAGAATTCAATGGTGCCCTTTTCATTGCACATGCTTAAACAAAATACCACATTATAATTATATTTGGCATTTCAAAGAGTCAAGAGTTCAAAAGTGGAATGTGTTAGAGTGAGAAAAAGTATAACCAACTATCCCATATCAGCATCCAGCTTTTTGGACAAGCACAGTAATTCAGTTTTGGTATTTCATAAAAAGTGGTTTATTTCACTTTGCAATTTTCCATTTGTTTTATTAAAATATTATCCACACAAAACAGTACATAAATGCATATATTGACTTAAATAATTTTGGTAAATGATCCACCTATGTGTTCACTGCTGAGGTTAAGAATTAGAGATTGGCCAGTTTTTTCCAAATCCTCTATGCATTTTCCCAATTATATCACCTTCCCACCCTACACCCAGAGGTTTTTGTCATTTTGACTTTTATAGTAATCAACCCATTTCTTTTGGACTTAAATGATTTTACCACTTATGGATATATGTCTCCTATTTTTGAACCTTATGAATATGAACTCCTACTTTATAACACCTATGTCTTACTTATTTCACTCAATATGAGATCTGGATAGACTCATTGGGCGAAGCTTACGTGTAGCTGCCTCTCATTCAGTTTCCCTGCTGAACAGTGTTCCCCCTTGAAACCAGCCTGCAATGTATTTTCCATTCTACCATTGTCAGACATTTTTGTTATTTCCTGTAATATGTTATTTATTTTTATACATTTATTTCAGGAGTGAAATCTTTAGATCATATGTTATGAGCATATTCAAACTTCCTATGGAATGTTGATCTATTTGTAAAGTGCTTGAGCCAATTTGTACATTACACCACTAATATTCAAAAATTCCTGTTGCTCCACATATATGCCAATATGATAGTGTCAGAGTTAGTTTTTCACCTAAAAATTGAATAAGACATGGTAACTCTTGTGGTTTTAACTTGCTTTTTTATTGCTAATGAAGTTAGGCATCTTCTCATGTTCCATAGTTTGAATGTAAGTGAGTAGAGTACCACGAGATAGTTTGAGAGATAGAGACCACATCCACATAACTTGTATTGCAGGATATCATATAATTATTCTATTTTATTACTAGTTATTGTTGTGAATACTACTCTGCCTACTTTGTAAATTAAACTTTATCATAGGTATGTATTTATAGGGAAAAAAACACAGTGTGTGTACACACACACACACACACACACACACACAAACACGATTTAGCACCATCTTCAGTTTTAGTCATCCACTAGGGATCTTGGAACATATTCCCTGAGGATAAGGGGGAGACCGCTGTATTGAAAATTTTGTGTCTCTTTTTAATTGTTAAACATATTCGTCATTGTCTTGCTTTTTTGTTCTGGAGAATTCTTTTTCAGAAAGCTTTTAAGTATGAAATCAGTTTATCTCATAGACAGAGGACTAGTCAAATTGCCTGTTTATCTTGAAATTCTCTGTTATGATCCTTTTGATATCTTTGGATTTTGTAACACAATCCCCTCTCTTTTTCCTGGTATTGGTAATTTACATCCTCTCGGTTTTTTTATTTGTTAATCATTGTACAGATTTATCAAGTTTATTGGTCTTTTTTTGTTTTTGTTTGTTTGTTTGTTTTTTGTTTTTTGAGATGGAGTCTCATTCTGCCACCCAGGCTGGAGTGCAGTGGTGTGATCTCAGCTTACTGCAACATCTGCTGTCCAGGTTCAAGTGATTCTCCTGCCTCAGCCTCCCAAGTAGCTGGGAACACAGGCATGTGCCACCACACCTAGCTAATTTTTTATATTTTTGTAGAGACGGGATTTTACCATGTTAGCCAGGATAGTCTTGATCTCCTGACCTGGTGATCCACCCACCATGGGCTCCCAAAGTGTTGGGATTACAAGCGTGAGCTGCTGCCCCAGCCAGTCTTTTTTTTTTTTTTAAGCACAATTTAAAAAATTTGTTTCTTTATTGTTTTCTGTTTTCAATTTTACTCATTTCTGTTCTTTCTATTCTTCACTGTATTACAAACATGCATTGCTTAATGACAGGGAAAAGCTCTGAGAAATGCATTATTAGGCAATTTTGTTATAAAAACATCAGAGTGTATTTACAGAAAGCTAGATGGTATGATCTCCTAAACACCTGATACAGCACTAGGCTATATGGTATGCCTATTGCTTTTAGCCTACAAATCTATACTGTATGTTGCTCTACTGAACACTGCAGGCAGTTGTAACAGAATGATACTTGGGTATCTATGTTTAGATACACAAATACAGTAAAGTTCATGCAATGCACTAAGACCTACGATGTCAACTAGGTGTTAGGAATTTTTTTGCTCCTTTGTAATCTTTTGGGAGCACTGTCATATATGTAGTCTGTCATTAACCAAAATATTGTTATGTGATACATAACTGTATTTTCTTCTGCTTGCTTTGAGTTTATTTTACTATTATTTTTATAGTTTCTCATACCAGAAACTGAGATTACAGAGACTTTCCTCCTTTTATTAAGTATGTATTTACTGTTACACATCTTCCCTTTGTGCATTGCTTTAACTAATACTTAATTTGTTATACTGCATTTTCATTTAAAATATTTTCTAATTTCTCTTGAAACATGTCCTTTGATAGAAATATTATTTTGAATCATGAGCTTTAATTTTCAAATATTTGAAGGCTTTGGTTTTTTCTTTTTGTTATTTATTTCTAATGTAATTCCATTATGGTCAGGGAACATACTTTGTATGATTCCAATTATGTCCATTAATGTGTGTACTATGAATCAGAGTATCATCTATCTTGATGACTATTCCATGTGTCTCTGAAAATGATGTGTATTTTGCTATCTTTGAGTGGAATTCCATAAAAATCAAGTAGATCAAGTTGGTTGATGGCATTGTTTTGTTCTATATCCTTGCTGGCTCTGTTAATTAGTTCTTTCTATCACTGAGAAAGAAATGTTAAATGTCCAACTATATTTGCTGATATGTCTGTTTTTCCTTTCAATGCTATAGGTTTTTTGCTTTGTGTATTCTGAAGGCCTGTTGCTTAGCTCATATAAATTGAGAATTATTATGTCTGCTTGGTAAATTAAGCCTTTTTATTATGTAATGCCCATCTTTATTCCTGGTAATCTTTGCTCTGAAGTCTGCTTTGTGATATTAACATAGTCACTCCAGTTTTTCCTTGATTAGTGTTTGTGTGGTGATATAGTTTGGCTGTGCCCCCACTCAACTATGCAGGCATAAAAAGAATGAAATCATGTTCTTTGCAGGAACATGGATGAATCTGGAAGCCATTATTGTCAAGAAACTAACACAGGAACAGAATACCAAGTACCGCATGTTCTCACTTATTAATAGGAGCTAAATAATGAGAATGCAAGGACACAAAGAGGGGCACAGAAAACACTGGGACCTACTTGAGGGTGGAGGTAGGGAGGAGGGAGGGGATCAGAAAAATAAATAATTATTCGCTATTGGGTTTAGTACTTGGATGATGAAATGATTTGTACAACAAACCACTGTGATACAAGTTTACCTGTATAACAAATGTGCATATGTACCCCTGAATCAAAAATAGTTAATAAATACACAAATAAATAAATTAAATTCTCTCCTTTTTTATTTTTCCTTTTTAAATCCTAATATAGAAATGGCATTCTAGTGTCTAACTTAAAATTCCATCATTTCACAATTGCTAAAACCACACTACATAAGATACTACCCTCAGCCAATTATTGAATAAGAAAGTATAGAAGTCATTTATCATATTAATATACTTAAACCCAATTTAGATGTCAAAAACAAAGTTTGAAAGAGAGAAGCTTATATTATTGTATAGTAATTAATTTCATCAAGTACATCCAATGCTCCAATTAGTAGCTGGAGAAAATATAGTTTGGGTTATTTTTTCTTAAGTTAAATTATAAGTTTATTTGTCAAATTGCAAAAGGTGTAAAACATCGTTTTATGTTTCTGAGCATCTGATATTTCTTAAAATATAAATTATTCATTTTTTAGCTCTGTAAAGCTATAAAACTGTAAATAGTAGTTGTAAAGCTATTTCAGCTGTAAAACTGTTAGAAAATAAGATATATTTTAAGACTCTATTTTTAAAAATTTCATTTCTAAACTCTTGTTAATTTTTATGATGTAGTCTATTTTAAATTCCTTGGTTGTTCATGGGAAACTACTTTTTAATAATGCAGAGAAGACTAAAGAGTAAGTTACCTATAAAATTTATAAGAAACTCCAATCAGTTTAAACAGTGCGATATATGCTTGTGAATATTTTGTTAGAATTTTCCACTGATCGGCATTCAAACATAGAATTACTTTTCACTTACATTTTGTTTATAATGTCATTAAAAATTCTCCCAATTTTGGTAACTTGAAGACAGTTAATGGTGGGAATGTTTGAAAGTCTAGAACTGTAAGCTAATCTTCTATAAGATGTGATTTGTACTGATTTGAATAGGTATATGTAATAAATGAAAATGTAATCATTATGAATAACATTTCTGAACTCATATAATAAATATGATATAAATTATTCAATTAAATATTATAATGAAATAAAAATACTATGTCTTAACATATATAACAACATATTAACATTTAATAATTAGTGTATAGAAAAGTTAAAGGAAGGTTGAAACAATAATTTATTGAATACTTAGTTTGAAAGGCTAATGAATTTAAGGTTTCCATCTTTTTTAATGATAAAATGGCATATAATTCATTAATCAAATAACTTTTACTTTACGTAAGAAAAATTGTATACCCTATAGTATAATTGAAAATTTTGAACTATGATTATTTGAATATGGAATAACTAGTAATAATTATTCTGATCTTATTAATGGCAATGATTTGTTATATATCTTTGTCTTTTCCCTCTTTTCTTACTATATAATTATTATACCAGATAACTTATTTCTTAACTACTTTCAGCTACATATGGAAATCCGGGAATAAGCTGCCGAGGGAAAAGTACTCACAAACCCTAGGGATCTAATACTTTAAGTGCATGTAATCAATAAAGGTAGTGAAATCCTCAGAGTTTAGGGATTTATTACTTTATGCCATTTTTTAACCTTACTGTGTAAGGTGACTTTAAACTTATGAAGGGTTTCGATTAAAAGCAGTAGAGTTTAACCTGGTTAGTGTTAAAATCATTTCTTTATTTAACTATAGCACTTCTTCCAAAACAAAGAACTGTATTAGTACACTAAAGGAGACCAAAGGGACCTATATTCTGCTTAGTGACTGTGAGTTCATAAGCTTTGCAGAAAAAAAAAAGAAAAACAACTTCTGAAAGACAGGAGAAATTTTAGGATTGCTGTGATTAGCTTCCATATAATTGTCTAACACTTTCTAAATTTTTTCTTTGTCTAAAAGAATAAAGTTTCATCTATTAGGATAACATGTCTGTGATGGCATATTGAATTTTTTATGATAAAAATCAGAAAGTAGAGTTTATATCTTACATCTAATTTAAATTCACATTTTATAGAGCATACATCTATAAAGCAAGATGTATATTTGCTTTCAGAGGTACAGAGTATTATACTAAATGTTTGAAAGATTTTTGAGATGGAGTTTTGCTCTTGTTGCCCAGGCTGGAGTGCAATGGTCTGCCTCCATGGTTCAAATAATTTTTATACCTCAGTCCCAGGAGAAGCTGGGATTATAGGCACGCACCACCACATCTGGCTAATTTTGTGTTTTCAGTAGAGACTGGGTTTCTCCATGTTGGTCTCAAATTCCTGACCTCAGGTGATCCTCCTGGCTCAGCCTCCCAAAGTGCTGGGATTACAGGCGTGAGCCACCGAGCCGCCTGGCCTGGAAGATTTTTTCTGTTATAGAAAAAGTGTTATTCACTTGCAGTGTGTCTCTCCATTTTCAATTATTTGCTCTCTGAAAAATGTCTTGTGACCCAGTTAAGGCAAAAATTGAACCCAGGATTCCGTTTAATAGGTTTTTTAATCTTTTGATTTTTTTTCAGACAATGAGAAAATCGTTTTTGTAATCTTTGTAGAGTCTTTTCCTTGCCGTGGTGGAATACTTTGGTTAATAAATTAATACAATCTGCCTATCTAAGAACATGTTTTACAAATATGAATCAGCTGCATATGTATAAAGAGTTGTTCTTGTCTGAAATCAAGTGTTTCTCTTTACCTAATATGAGAAGAAACAGTTAAGTAAACGTGTATTTTTCTCATAGAATATATTGTATGTATACTTTAGAGAGATTTTTAACTGCAAGCTCAGAGAATTAGTATATTTTAGCTACATAAACATTAAAATCAGTAAAAAAAAAAACCCATAAAATCTCAAATTCATTTTCTAGTTTATTCTAAGTAATTAACATTTAAATTCTCATTTACTCTTTTGCGTTGCTTTTTTTCCCATGTAAATTATTGCATATATTTATGATATGCTGCCCAAACCACCAAATAACTTTTTTCCCTTTAAATTTGGCTTCATTTCCCTTCATTGAAAATTTAGCTCTATCAAGAGATTGTAAGTTACCCCTTCATTGCCCAAGATAGTAACTTGTTCTGTCTTTTCATAATCCAAACTCTTACAAAGATTCAGATGTGGATATTTATCAACTTGCTTCCAAGTGGAACTGTTTTCAATATGACTAAGCTTTCACATCCCAAGAGTTAGTTTGCTGTTCAGCCTCATTTTATTTTTACATAAAAAGATCTCTTTTCCTCCTCCTGTAACAATCCTCACCTCACCACAAATTCATCCTCACAGGAGGAATAAAAGAACTAAGTGTCTTTTATCTGCACTTTCAGGAGGTTTCTGTGTCCTAAAAGAGCTCTCCCAGCCAATTAGAAAACAGTTTCAGTTTCTTTCATATCTCTTCTGGAGCAGTATTTTTTCCCACATGGTTCCTTCTGAATCCCTTCTGAAATTGCCTCCCAAGTGTCTTCACTCAACTTGTATTTCTTTTCTGCTTTCTGGAATTTAATCGCTAACACTAAATTGTAAGAGATGCAAAGGATGGAGAGAGCATAAAGTGAATCCATGAGTTTTGAAATCTATTTCAAAACAGATTCTCTGCCTAGCAGATATTCCTAAATTGTGCACTGCAACATCAGCTTGCTGCATTTATCCCAAAGATTCACATTGTTGACTTACCACTGGGGCAAGTCCTAACATGTATGATAAATTATATTGTTTGCTGAGAACAATGGCAAGGAAAACCTGGCCACCCCCTGCCCCCAAGTGGAAAACCACTTAGGGCATTCTAAAGTAGCAAAACAGTATATGTATATCATACACTGGTTAAAACAGTTCTTTAAGCAAGGAATATGTGACCCTGCCCCCATGGCTCCCTCGTGGAGAATACTTTCTAGTTTGTCCTTGATCAGTGATAAATAGGCACCAGCTGCCTACCTAGTTTATCTTGGGTCTATGGGAAAACACAGAACACCTGTTTGTTAATAATAATCACCTGTTCAGACAGAATAAATACGTGGGTCAGAATCTGCTAGAGGCCTTTAGCCTGGAATGCTGTCAGCCCCCTGAGGCTGGGTGTCTGCTTCTTAATTCCTTCAGTGCCACCTGGGTGGGGGTCTCTACAGCCGAGCTGGTCTCCGTACTTATCCTCGCCATAACACTGATATTTTCTTCACTGCAATGAAAAGAGTAGAAGATTCTTTTCACTTCCCCTTCCTCAGTTCTCCTCTCCTGTTCTTTCAGAGACTTTACTTCCAAATCAGCGTCATCCTCATCAGTTCCCTTTTTACTGTCTGCTCCAGGTGCACAAACCTGTTTGATTATAAAAGGCATTAGTTAGGTTTACCTGATCTAATTTTTGGTGTCTGTTAATTGTTTCAAAGGTTGATGACCACAAATGTAAGTCTTACTCAGGGTATGCTGAATTTGAGTGATAATTAGTTTTCTTATTATGTAAATTCATCATTCAGAAGTTTATAGTATAACTATTGAACAACATATTTTCCATTCATGTCTTCTCTTGAAATCTTTAGGCTGTAATTTCTGTATTTGTTATTTTTTTCATTGTTGACTGCACCTCTGACTTGCACACACTATCACCAGCAAAGAGGATAGGTGAGGGGTTCACAAGCAAAGTGGGAAAAGTAGGCCCTATGCACAGGGAATGTCCATCCTTCACAGCACATCTTAAAGAGAGTGAACCAGCTGGGTGCAGTGGCTCACACCTGTAATCCCAGCACTTTGGGAGGCTGAGGTGGGTGGATCACTAGAAGTCAGGAGTTCAAGATCAGCCTGACCAACATGGAGACACCCCGTTTCTACTAAAAATACAAAATTAGCCAGGTGAGGTGGCATGTGCCTGTAGTCCCAGCTACACAGGAGGCTGAGGCAGGAGAGTTGCTTGAACCCAGGAGGCAGAAGTTGGGTGAGCCAAGATCCTGCCCTTATATTCCAGCCTGGGCAACAAAAGCAAAACTCATCAAAAAAACAACCAAAAAAGAGTGAACCAGGAGAGCACAATATTGCTACATAAATTAGAGACAAGATAGGACATCAACAAGAGACAACTAGCATTGCAGAAGACTGGTCTCAAAAACCCCTGGAAGAGATAGGTACACCTAGCTACCCCAGAGGACTGTGAAGGAGATGACGTGACCATCCTAGGTGCCAGAGATAAGGGGTACAGAGATAATGTTAAAGAATTCTAGCCACCACCCCTAGAGTGCTGTAAACAAGAGGCAGGACTGCAATGGGAATAAATGTGGGTGACAACTAACTTAAAGACCCCTGACACACCTCAAGCTTAAAAATTAAAAATGAACTATTGGAGCCCAGAGATCTGAAGAAATCTTATGACCAACATAGTTGAGAGTCACCTCAAATTGCCATTCTTGAACACCAATCTTGCATTATTTCACGAAAGAAATACTTCTCCAGTTAGTGGAAGAAATTTGCCCAGTAGGACACCTACTGGCTTATAGGCATGAGTCTTGGAGTTCGTTGGTATATTTTGTCAACCCCATAAGTGAAATAGAGGACCAGGGAGTGTTCCAAAGGGGAGACATTGGAAAGCTGGTCCAGGCTTGGTGTACACCACCCAGGCTGTACTGTAGGCCCTGGCCAACACATACCACTAGAGAATGACTTAGAACATTTCACATTTAGTATAGCCAACAATCAGACCCATGCATGACCAGATCCAGGCTCTGGAAATCCCATCCAGATGGCCCTGCCAATCCTAGATGATCCCAAGAATAGCAGCAGGGGACTAAAAAAAATTGAATAAGGCACTCAGAAGCATGGGAAGACTGAGGCACAGGTTCTAGTGGAGGAACCTACTTGCTGGGGTCTAATGGTGGCTCTAATTAGTGGTTCTAATTCAGAGCATACATATAGAAGTTTCCCTTAAATGGGTTTTATTTTCTTTGCATTGTATTTCAAAGCTTAACACTTAATAAAGTTAAGAGCTATTAAATATTTTGCATGTGCAAGCATTCTGTTGTCAACCTTTAATGTATTTTCTTTTCAAATTCACTAACAATCTCATGGTTATTACTGTTAACTCTATGTATATAGGGGAGAGTTACTTTAAAAATTGAATAATCTGTCAAAAATCACACAAATAATAAATATCTGAACGAGGAATCAAGCCTGAGTCTATATAACATCAAAGCCCATGCTCTTAAGGATGCTTCTAAACTCCTTAATCTTTGAGGTGGAAGGTAAAAATAACGAGTAAGAGATAATAAACATGGAAAAAAAGGAAATCAAACTAAATTTTCTCTGGAAATGGAAGTTGGCTCATCTGCCAAGAATAAGAGACAGATGGTATAAAGTGTTTGAAGATTTACTGTTGTGGAGTAAACTAGGATGAAGATTTGTTAAGCAGCATTGAGGAACCGAATGAGTCTGAAAAATCATAAATGCCATACATATTGGCATGATATAGATGTTTCTGTGGCTTTCTACATCAAGCATTTACTGCTATGAAGAACAATGAGAAAAATACTGCTCTAAGAAAAGTGTATGACAGCGTATATATTTTGGTTCGTGTGAAAGTAATTGCAGTTTTTGCACTTGAAAGTAGTGACAGAAACCGCAAATACTTTTGTACCAATCTAATAGTAGAAACACGTGTGAGAACCCAAAGCTCGCTTCCTTCTCTTCCAATCCATGTGGTGCCATACTCTATCTACAACTTGGAGGGATCTTGCATACATAGTGATATCCTAGCCTGCACATCCTTTCAATAAGCTTCTCTTAGCAAACCTTTCTCACAACTTGGGCTAATACACACCAGTGGTGCTATCAGGTCTTGGGAGAAAGGTCTGTGGAAGAGGGCTACACAGGACCTTGAAGCAGGATTGAGGCTATTTTGGCAAGAAATTCCAGGGTCCTGGGTCCTGAAAAGCATTATAGAAGGGGCCTTTCCAAATTTCTCTCACTGTGCACATAAGTTGCTGTGATTGTCCATGCTTTATGGCAGTACTCCTTAAGGATATATAGTTTAAGATACTATGAGTTGTAAATAACAGAAAACTCTATCCATGGTAAATTCAGCAAAAACAAACCTAAAATTTATTGACTCAGGGACATGAACAATTCAAGGTTAGATTTAGATGAGACTTTATTCAAAGTTCAAATGGGTTTCAGCTTTGCCATGTGGGTGCTGGTTTCATTCTCAGGTGAGATGTTCATGAGGTTCATGTTTCCTCTTTTAAAAGCATTTGGAAAACAAGAGTTAATTTCCCTGATCTCTTGGCCAAAGAATAAAATTGAGTGGACAACTCTAACTGACCTGACTCCAGTCATGTATCCCTCTTGAATCAATCTTTCTCTGTAATCAAAGGTAGGTTGTTTGCCATAATCAGAACTCCTCTTGGAAATGAGGGAGTGCTCTATCCCAACAAGTCACTAAACTGAAAAACTTAGTGTCATGTTAGAAAAATAGAATGTTATATATATAATTAAGACAGATTATTTTTCATATGTGTTGTATTATGAACAATCACCTTATCTTGTATTTTGTTTTGTTATCCACGTAAGCAGAACACAGGAGTTTAAATAATATATAAAGACAACCTCCATAAAACTTGAAAACATTTTTTCAATGTTCTTTTAAAAACCAGAAGACTTTAGAGGACTATTTATCTTTGTTTCATGCATGTAGAATAGCATAGCATCTGGCCTTGATTAAGTTAGCCAGTTGTCTAGGGACAAAGTGGAGAGACAGGAAAATTCAGTGGTGGGAAAGAAAAAAGAGTGCCTCCAGCAATAATCCAAGATTCTTTCTTTTCCACTGGTCTCCATTACTCTGGATTTGTGGTTTCTGTGGATTCAACTTTTTCAAGTGGTAAATAGCGTTTATGCATTTGCTATAATCTTTCCCAAGGCAGTTTTACCAATTTTTTGAACAATATTTTCCTTCTAGGCTCTTAGATCCTGATTCCTAAAGTGACTGAGCCGATTGTCCCTGTACCCTTCCAAGGACAGTATTGCTGAACTTGTCTATTAACATTCAAAACCGGGGAAGGGAGTGCCAAGAAGTACCCAAGTGGATCACGCAGATGACAAAGTATTCTTTCCTGTCCCCGCGGTAACAACAGCTCTGCCCCAACCTGGTGATCAGGATCAATTACCCACAGCAAGATGTTGACTTTTTCTCTTGTCTGCTTCCTTCAAGAAACTGGGCAGTGATGCCATGTAGCTCCTTGCTGTTATGCTTGAAGTGGATCTTTCACCATGTGTGTTTAACCATCTTCTTAAACTCTTAAAAGTCAGACCCCTGTTGCTGCCAGTCCAACCTTGCTATTCACCATGGTAACTACACTCACCAGTATTCTGAAGGTTACACCCTGCCACCTGACCTCTATTGTTTCCAACTGTTATACTCCCCCTTGCAATTGATGAGTCTATTTCTGCAAATGCTACTCCTACTGTCAGCCTTGGCTTAGAAAGGAGTGCCTCCCCTTAACTTATTAATGCTGGAGCCCACCCATCAATACCTTCCTTTGGGTCATCGTGTGGACCAGAATCCTCTGGGGGCATTTGTAGTCACACAAATCATATCTACTATAAAACGCCTGCTTCTCTGGGCCTTTCAATTCCTTTCAACATCTGACATGGCAATTCTGGTATTTCCATTTTACATAATGTGAGTCATCATTTTTCCATGCTTCTAAAAGCCATCTGAATTTGTGTACCATATCCCAGGGTGTTAAACTCTGTATTTAAGGGGTGTGTGTGTGTGTGTGTGTGTGTATTCTTTGTTCTAAATGTATTTCCCAACTTAGACCAGCAGCCTCAGAATCCATATCAATGAGTAATCTCTCAGGTTTTGCCAATACATAATGGCTAGTTCCTCAAGTTCTTTTGGGGAAAGATCTTGTTTCTCCATTAGTATACATAGAATATCTTGGGTTATATGAGAACAAAACCATAGTTATTAGCCTAGCAGACAGAAAGGAAGATTGGGTAAGATACTGAACTGGCAGGTTGGGGGAAATGGGTACTAAAACATTGTCAGTAAAAGAAGAGGCTCCTGCAGCATCTTTAACTAAATGTGGAGTGGTAGCATTTCTGTAGGGTCAGAGTCCAGAGAAATTTGGGGACTCAATATTTTAATATGTATCAACACGGATGTTCTTATCCTATGTACCAGATTTTCCATTTTTTCCCAAACAGGACTCTTGAGTATGGCATAGCCAACTAATGTTGGTTGTAATTTTAACTTTTTTTTGGAGTTTGGCTACTCAGAATAAAGAACTGGGTCTGGGCCTCAGCATTTTCTATTTTCTTAGTACAGGATATACTAGCCTTTTTTATATGCTGCCAACAAGACCCTCTGCTTTCACACTAAATCTAATTGTTAATTAATGACTCTCAACTTTTTTCTATCTTTTCCCAAACTTCAACTGAGTTTGGCAATATCAATTTAATTTCATTATCTTCATAGGTACTACTTTTTTCATATTTCTCAAATATCTGATATATCTACCAGCTAATGTATTCTCCTCCATTGATAGAGCATCCCAGTGTACCACCAGTGAACAATTACACTGCTACCTTGTCCCAGGGGATTATTTGTTCTTCCTGTATGAATAATAGATCAAGCTCCAAAATCTTAGTATTTGCTTTCTTATACTTTCTTGCCATGGACCATCTCCTGTCATGGGTTGAGTTTGCCAAGAACAGACATCAAGATGGATATTAAGACAGGATTGAGATGGCACATAGGAGGCAGGACTAGCTTCCCATTCCTTCTTGGTCAGACAGAGCCGCATGTAGAGACTCACATTGTGAACTTTTGCTCCAAGAACTACTGAAGGAACATGCCTGGAAAGCCAAGAGAATTCACAGACCCTCTGAAGGAACTGAATCACTGCTGCAAGCTCCCTGAGATGCCAAAAAACTGGGAGTCTGCTTGCTTTCTCAATAGGGAGGCTCATGATCTGGGATAAGTTCTCAGGATAAGGCCTGTGACTGCCAGCTTTTCCCCACTTCCTTGGTGACCTGTATGTCTCAAAATAGGCAGCCATAATCCCTCTGGGAGCATAACTCTATTGGACTGGGCACTACACCACCATTCCCCACAGAAACTGCAGCAAGCCCTGCCCTAATAGAGGCTAAGCTCAGACATGCCTATTCCTGCCCCCACTTGGTGGTCTTTCTTTACCCACCCTGTTAGCCAAACACAGAGGTCATAATCTCTTGGGAGCTTTATAGCCCTGCCTATCACCTGAGAAACCTGCATATTTAAACAGATATCCCCAGGGCAAGTTTGCATCCTCCCTACAGGACCACAGCTAATGCATTCTTGAAAGTGCCACCTCCCGGCTCAAGACCCACAAATACAAAACAAGAGCACTAAAAAACACAACCAACGATGCTCACAGAGTCCGCTTCACTCCCCTGCTAACTTCACCAAAGCAGGTGCTGGTATCCATGGCTGCAAGACCCGAAGATGGGTCATATCACAGGACTCTTTGCAGACACTCCCTATTACTAGCACAGAGCCTGGTAGCTCCACTGGGTGGCTAGACTCAGAAGAGCAAAAACAGTCACTATAGTTAGCCTCTCAGGAAGCCCGATTCCTAGGAGAAGCGGGAGAACACCACATCAAAGGAGCATCCCATGGGATGAAAGAATCTGAAGAGCAGCCTTTGAATCCCAGATCTTCCCTCTGACATAGTCTATCCAAATGAGAAGGAAACATGAAAACAATTCTGGTAATATGATAAAACAAAGTTCTTTAACACCCCAAAAGATTCTATCAGACACCAGCCATGGATCCAAACCAAGATGAAACCTCTGAATTGCCAGAAAAAATATTCAGATGGTTGATTATTAGGCTAATCAAGGAAGCACCAGGGAAAGATGAAGTCCAGCTTAAAGGAATAAAAAACATGATACAGAATATGAAAGAAAAATTATTCAGTGAAATAGATAGCACAAATTTAAATATCACAACTTCTGGGAATCAAGGACGCACTTAGAGAAAAGCAAAATGCACTGAAAAGTCTCAGTAATAGAATCTAACAAGCAGAAAAAAGAACCTCAGAGTTTGAACACAAAGCTTTCAAATTAACCGCAGCCATCAAAGACAAAGAAAAAAGAATTTTTAACAAATTAACAAAGCGTCCAAGAAGTCTGGGTCTATGTTAAATGTCCAAACCTAAGAATAATTGGAGTTCCCAAGGAAGAAGAGAAATTTAAAACTTAGGAAAACATATTTGAGGGAATAACAGAGGGAAACATCCGGGGCCTTGCTAGAGATCTAGACATCCAGATACAAGAAGCTCAAAGAACACCTGGGAAATCCATCGCGAAAAGATCATTGCCTAGGCACATAGTCATCAGGTTATCTAAAGTCAAGACAAAGGAAAGAATCTTCTGAGCTGTGAGGCAAAAGCACCTGGTAACTTATAAAGGAAAACCTATCAGATTAACAGCAGGTTTCTCAACAGAAGCCCTACAAGCTAGAAAGGATTGGGGTCCTGTTATTAGCTTCCTTAAACAAAACAATTTTCAGTCAAGAATTTTGTATCCAATGAAATCAAGCTTCATTAATGAAAGAAAGATACAATCTTTTCCAGACAAACAAATGCTGAGCGAATTCACCACTATCAAGCCAACACTACAAGAACTGCTAAAAGGAGCTCTAAATCTTCAAACAAATTCTCAAGATACACCAAAACAGAATCTGTTTAAAGCATAAATATCACAGGAACTAAATAACAATAACATAGTGAAAAAAAAAAAAACAGTTATTCAGGCAACAAATAGCACGATGAATAGAATAGTACCTCACATCTTAATACCAACATTGAGTGTAAATGGCCTAAATGTTCCATTTAAAAGATACAGAATAGCAGGCCTGGCATGGTGGCTCATGCCTATAATCCTAGCACTTTGGGAGGCTGAGACAGGCAGATCACCTTAGATCAGGAGTTCAGGATTGGCTTGGCCAACATGGTGAAACCATGTCTCTACTAAAAATAGAAAAATTAGCTGGGTGTGGTGGTGGGCACCTGTAATCCCAGCTACTCAGGAGGCTAAGGCAGGAGAATTGCTTGATCCCAGGAGGCAGAGGTTGCAGTGAACCAAGATGATGCCGCTGCACTCCAACCTTGGTGACAGAGTGAGACTCTATCTCAAAAAAAAATAAAAAAAATAAAAAAAAGACACAGAATAGCAGAATGGATAAAAATTCACCAACCGAGTTGCTGCTGTCTTCAGGAGATTCACCTAACACATAAGATAAAGCCAGGGAAGAAGATAGTCCATGCAAATGCATACCAAAAGCAAGCAGGAATGGCTATTCTTATATCAGACAAAACAAATTTTAAAGCAACAGCAGTTAAAACCGACAAGAGAGACATTATATAATGATAAAAGGACTAGTCCTGCAGGAAAATATCACAAATCTACATATATATGCACCTAATACTTGAGCTACCAAATGTTTAAAACAATTGCTACTAGACCTAAGAAATGAGACAGGTGGCAACACAATAATAATGGGGGTTTTTAATACTCCACTGACAGCATTAGACAGGTCAGCAAGACAGAAAGTCAACAAAGAAAAAAAAAATGGACTTAAACTATACCCTGCAACAAATGGACTTAATAGATACTTACAGAACATTCTACCCAACAACTGCAGATTGTACATTCTGTTCATCAGCACATGGGAGTTTCTCTAAGATAGACCATGTGATTGGCCACAGAAGAAGTCTCAGTAAGTTTAAGAAAATCAAAGTTTTATCAAATACTCTCTCCAACCACAGTGGAGTAAAATTGGAAATCAACTCCAAAAGGATTCATCTAAACCATGCAAATACACGGAAGTTGAATAACGTGCTCCTGAATGATCATTGGGTCAACAATAAAATCAAGATGAAAATTGTAAAATTATTTAAACTGAATGATAATAGTGACAAAACCTATCAAAACCTCTGGGATACAGCAAAAACAGTGCTAAGATGAAAGTTTATAGCAGTAAATTCCTACATCAAAGGGCCTGAAAAAGCACAAATAGACAATCTAAGGTCACACCTCACAGCACTGGAGAAACAAGAACAATCTAAACCCAGACTCAGAAGAGAAAAATAAATTACAAAGATCAGAACAGAACTAAATGAAATCAAAACAAAATATATATATAAAAGATAAATGAAACAAAAAGCTTGTTCTTTGAAAAGATAAATAAAATTGATATACCATTAGCAAGATTAACCAGGAAAAGAGAGAAGATGCAAACAAGCACAATTAGAAATGAAATGAGAGATATTACAGCTGATGCCATAGAAATACAAAAGGTTTTTCAAGGCTACAATGAACACCTTTATACACATAAACTAGAAAACATAGAGAAGATGGATAAATTGTTAGAAATATATAAACCTCCTAGATTAAACCAGGAAGATATTGAATATCTGAACAGATCAATAACAAGCAGTGAGTTTGGAATGGTAATTTTAAAAATGCTAACGAGAAAAAAAATCTACCCTGGCCAACATGGAAAACCATGTTTCTGCTAAAAATACAAAAATTAGCCAGGCATGGTGGCACAGGACTATTGTCCCAGCTACTCAGGAGGCTGAGGAAGGAGAACCACTTAAACCTAAGAAGTGGAGGTTGCAGTGAGCTGAGATTTCACCACTGCACTTGAATCTGGACTCTGAGACTCTGTCTCAAAAATAAAAAAATAAAAAAATAAAGTCCAGGACTAGATGGATTCACAGCTGAATTCTATCAGGCATTCAAGAATTGGTGCCAATCCTATTGACATTATTCGAGAAGATAGAGAAAGAGGAAATCCTCCCTAAATCATTCTATGAAGCCAGTATTAGCCTATTTCCCCCTAATGCCAAAACCTGAGAAGGATATAACAAAAAAAGGAACTACAGACCAATATCCCTGATTAATATGTACGCAAAAAGCCTCAACGAAATACTAGTGAACTGAATCCAACACCATATCAAAAAGATAATCCACCATGATCAAGTGGGTTTCATACCAGCGATGCAGGTGTGGTTTAATGTATGTAAGTCAATAAATGTGATACACCACATAAATATAATTGAAAAGAAAACTCATATGATTATCTCAATAGACATATAAAAAGCATTTGACAAAATCCAGCATCACTTTATGATTAAAGCCCTCAGCAAAATCGTCATAGAAGGTACATACCTTAAGGTAATGAAAGTCATCTTCAATAAACCCACAGCCAACATTATACTGAACAGGGAAAAGTTGAAAGCATTTCCCCTGAGAACTGAAATAAGACAAGGATGCCCATTTTCGCCACTTCTATTAAACATAGTGCTGGAAATCCTAGCTAGAGCTATCAGACAAGATAGAGAAATAAAGGGCATCCAAATCAGCAAAGAGGAAGTTAGACTGTCACTATTTGCTGACAATATGATTGTGTAACTAGAAAACCCTAAAGACTCATCCAAAGAGCTCCTAGAACTGGTAAATGAATTCAGCAAAGTTTCAGGATACAAAATTAATGTACACAAATCAGTAGCTCTGTTATACACCAACAGTGTTTAAGCTGAAACTCACATCAAGAAGTCAGTCCCTATCACGATAGCTGCAAAAACAATAAAATATTTAGGAATATGCTTAACCAAGGATGTGAAAGACCTCTACAAGGAAAACTATAGAACACTGATGAAAAAAATCATAGATTGCAAACAAGTGTAAATTTATCCCATGCTCATGGACTGGTAGAATAAATATTGTGAAAATGACCATACTGCCAAAAGCAATCTATAATTTTAATGCAATTCCCATCAAAATACCACCGCCATTCTACATGGAACTATAAAAACTAATCCTAAAACTCATATGGAACCAAAAAAGAGTCCACATAGCCAAAGCAAGACTAAGCAAAAAGAACAAATCTGGAGGCATCACATTACTCAACTTCAAACTATACTATAAGGCCACAGTAACCAAAAGAGCATGGTACTGGTATAAATGAAGAACCAAGAAATAAAAACAAATACTTACAGCCAACTGATCTTTGACCAAGTGAACAAAAACATAAAGTGGGGAAAGGACACCATATGTAACAAATGATGCTGGGATAATTCACAAGCCACATGTAGGAGAATGGAACTGGACCCCCATCTCACATGTTATACAAAAATAAACTCCAGATGGATTAAGGACTTAAAACTAATACCTGAAACCATAGAAATGTTAGAAGATAATATCAGAAAAACTCTTCTAGACATCGGCTTAGGCAAAGACTTCATGACCAAGAACCCAAAAGCAAATGCAACAAAAACAAAGATAAATAGATGGGACTTAAACTAAAAACCTTCTGCACAGCAAAAGAAATGATCAGCAGAGTTAACAGACAACCCACAGAGTGGGAGGAAATCTTCACAATCTACACATCCAACAAGGAAAAAATATCCAGAATCTACAAATAAACAAATCAGCAAGAAAAAAAAGTCCCATAAAAAGTGGGATAAGGACATGAAAAGACAGTTCTCAAAAAGGATATACAAATGACCAACACGCATATGGAACAGTGCTCAACATCGCTAATTATCAGAGAAATGCAAATTAAAACCACAACTCAATGCCACTTTACTCCTGAAAGAATGACCATAATAAAAAAATCAAAAAATAATAGATGTTGGCATGGATGTGGTGAAAAGAGAACATTTTTGCACTATTGCTAGGAATGTAAACTAGTACAACCACTATGGAAAACAGTGTGCAGATTCCTTAAAGAACTAAAGGTAGATTTGTTTGATGCAGCAATCCCACTACTAGGTATCTACTCAGAGGAAAAGAAGTCATTATAGGAAAAAGATACTTGCACATGCATGTTTATAGCAGCACAATTTGCAATTGTAAAAATATGAAACCTGCCCAAATGCTCACATCAATGGGTGAATAGAGAAAATGTTATATATATATATATACACACACACACACACACACACACACACACACACACACACACACATATATATGTAAATGTTATATACATATATATATGTATATAACATATATACATACATACACGATGGAAAACTACTCAGCCATAAAAAGGGACAAAATAATGTCATTTGCAGCAACCTGGTTGGAATTGAAGGCCATTATTCTAAGTGAAGTAACTCAGGAATGGAAAACCAAACATTTTATGTTCTCGTTTATACATGGGAGCTAAGCTACGAGGATGTAAAGGCATAAGAATGATACCTTGGACTGGCCGGGCACGGTGGCTCACGCCTGTAATCCCAGCACGTTGGGAGGCCGAGGCGGGTGGATCACGAGGTCAAGAGATCAAGACCATCCTGGTCAACACAGTGAAACCCTGTCTCTACTAAAAATACAAAAAATTAGTTGGGCATGGTGGCGTGTGCCTGTAATCCCAGCTACTCAGGAGGCTGAGGCAGGAGAATTGCCTGAACCCAGGAGGCGGAGGTTGCGGTGAGCCGAGATCGTGCCATTGCACTCCAGCCTGGGTAACAAGAGCGAAACTCCACCTCAAAAAAAAAAAAAAAAAAAAGAATGATACCTTGGACTTTGGGGATTCAGGGTAAAGGGTTGTGGGTGGTGGGGGTGGTGAGGGTTACTACACATTGGGTATGGTGTACACTGCTTAGGTAATGGGTGCACCAAAATCTCAGAAATAACCACTAAAGAGCTTATTCATATAACCAAACACCACCTGTTCCCCGAAAATGCATTTAAATAAAAAATAAGAAATTAAAAATTAAAAGTGAAAAAAGTATGAAAAATTGAGATGACTTTCAAAATATGAAATCAAGATTTGCCTTTAATAAAACATTAAACATACACACATACACACAAAGATGAGTATTAGGACATAGCACATTAATTAAGGAGTACACTTACGATCAATGCCTGTGTAAGAGGAGAGGAAAGCTGGATTGGGCATAGGGAGAAGTTGAGCTGTCACAATCGCATTAAAGGCCCCCGTTGACTTCTTGGTGAGCCTTCAAATGAGGATGGTTCTTCCGAATCATGCTGAGTCGGAGTGAGGGAGGCAGGCATTTATATCTTTGCATAGATGAGCTACTGTATGCAGGCTATCCCTGGAAGGAAGTGTTGCTTTGGATGAGGTAATTTTCTTCAGTCAAGAAAACTCCCAATAAGAGTGAATCACAAGAGGCTACCTTCCAGTAGCACTCTCAGGGTTTAGGGAACTAAGTGCTTCATTCCTAAAACGCAATTTTGCTGACACATCACATTGTGCACTACAAAGTCCAAATAAAATGTAACTGAACACTGAATTAGATATATGAGCTTTCCAATTATGTCCTGAGTTGTTGACATTTGGAAACAGATTGCATAGCACTTCTAGCCCTGGCAATGAGAAATTGTTTAAATTCAGAAGAGGAAGATTTCGGCAAGACATTTTATGTCCCTTTTCCTTCCTGTAATAAATATTCTAGTGAACCATTGCCTCTATGGGACGTTAGGAGTGAGAGATACTCAGACTACACAAAATAACATTTTTGTCTTAGAAAAAAATAACCATGAGAATATGCCCAACTGGTGCTGTCTTCTTTCTCCAGAAAACATCAATTAACATAAGGGAAATTTAGAAGCAAATTCACTACACATAAGTTATATAATAAGGTATTATTTTATTTGTTGCTATGCTGACAAATTTCAAAATTGATATAAGAAAATTTAAATTAATAATATAGTTTGAATCTCTCTTTAGATTATAATTTGAGCCAAAATATGAAAAATATTAAAATAATATATCAGCTCCTTTGTGGTTTTGATATTTGCACCATGTAACTCATTATTTCTCTATGACCTAATGATATTTAATCCTCTGACTTTATAGTCAGATTCTATAACAATTCAAATAATCATTAAAAATAAAATATTAACACTAAAAAGAAACATCAGGATTGTATAGTATAAGAATTCTCATTTTTCAAATTAAAAAGCAGAGATTATGTTAGGTGAAGTCTCTGGAGTAAATATTTAGAGGCAGAATTTGAACTCTGGGAAAAGAAAGAGCAAAAGATTTACCTCTGCAAACTAGAAATTTTTTTCTAATTCATACTCTTCTTTTTAAATATAGTGTTGCATATTTTCTCTTCTGCTCATGTACTAACATTGTCAAAAATTATAACTGCACTTTTAAAAGATAAAATTATTTTCTTAAATTATTGATAACTGCCTAAACAAACAACAGCAAAAACAATAAATCTAAAAGCTACGGGGATAATAAAATTGTAAAGATTCATATTTGATCATATTTAATTTAACGACTGATTTCATAGACTGCATTCAAAAACTACAACATAAATTTAAAGAAGGGACTCAGAGTTGTTCTAAAAGAGTTAATATTTTCTTACCTTCATCACTCTTCTTCTCTTCTTCTTCCTTATTAATAGCACATCAGGAAAACTACTTCAAATCAAAGTAGAGTCATGGAACTCAGAAGACAACTTTCAAGATATTCATATGGTCATTTAGGTAAAAGCGATCATAACTGTTAAATTTGAGAATTATCTAATGGAATAATTTTTTTCCATTTAAGCAACAACAACAAAAAAGTTTCTATCTCAAGGCTAGAGTTGCTTTCTACATCTAAAACAATGAGGCCCAGACATTTCACACATAGGTTTAATAAGAAATATTAAGTGTGTAATATCTACAGTGGTGCTGATGTCCTTCAGAAATAAACACTGTCTAATTATTCAAAGGCTGTAGCATTCTAGGGTGACATATAGTACAAAGAGCAAAGTGAATATCCAAGTTAATAAACTACCCAATAATCTCTTCAAACGAATATATTGCACCTGCTTTAACATTTAATCTCCAGAGTACATGGAAACAGCAGGAAGGAATATAGAAACTTCTACTGTAAACTCTCTCTCTCTCTCTCTCTCTCTCTCTCTATATATATATATATATATATACTCTCTATATATATATACTCTCTCTATATATAATATATATAAAATCTCTCTATATATATAATATATATATTTAATATACATATTAAAGAGAGAGAGAGAGAGAGAGAGAATCTCACCCTAGTCAGACCCTGCCCATCTTCTAAGGCCTACTGCAAGTCTAATCAGTTCCTTAGGACTGACTTTCCACTGACCCTACTATTGCACTTCAAGTCTATGCCTTATCACTCTTTGATTGTCCTTATTCAGACGTCCTCCAATTTGCAAGGTCAGACAATACTTAAATTTTGTGTGGCAACCTTTGTCACAGCTAACAGAAGGAAGTCAGGGTGGGGGATGGCAGTGTCAGGAGTCAATAACACCTGGGGCACCTACAAAACATAAGCCTATGAGAAAGATATCTGGTCATTTTTAAACTATAAAGGGATATTGGGGATGATAAATTTATTCCAGCAAAATGCCTATTTTCTCTATGATATTGGGCATTTAATTTCATCTCATTCTGTTTCATTTGCCTTCAAATCATAAAACTCTGGTTTCCTTTCTGCTGGTGTAATTTTCTCTCATTATTTACACAGGATGATTACATATTTACTCTAGAAGAGAAAGAATACGTATTGAAAGACCTTTCTCATTGAACCAGCTATGAAGCTTTAATCTATTAAGAATAGCCTTTGAGTGCTGTAAATGCTTTTTAACTTTGTGTGAATTACTGTTTGGCATGCCAAGAGCAGACATCAAAGGGACCCCTAAGTTCCCCAAGAGATAAGTGGCCAAGCCTCTTTCAGTTTTCTGATAATTCATTTACAAAAGGCTGTTCCAAAGGCAGTCGTTATGATTGTTCTAACTATAGGAAACACTTTGCAGGTTGGAAGGCTTCCTGGAAAGCCCTCCCCTACTACAGCAGCACACCTCAAGCACTAGTAGAATGATGTACCCCCAACACATTCCTGCTCCATAGTCTTCAACACTCACTAGCATCTATTTTCTTCTTTTCTCTTTTTAAGAGACAGAGCCTTGCTCTCTCTCCCAGGCTAGAGTGCAGTGGTGTGATCATAGCTCACTGCAGCCTCATACTAATTCATCTGACACAGAGACCCAAACTGAAGGAATCTCCACTGCTAAAAATATACCTGCTCTAGAAAGCAAAGTTCAGTTGAACAGTACAGAAACACAGACCATGAGTTCTGCGTTTGAAACCCTGGGGAGCTTGTTCTTCACCAGCAATGAAACTCAAACAGCAATGGACAACTTTCTTCTGGCTGATCTGGCCTGGAACACAATGGAGTCTCAGTTCAGCTCTGTAGAAACCCAGACCTCTGCTGAACCACACACAGCCTCCAACTTCTAAAACCAAAAGTGGAGTCCATGTGTGAGATAGCATCTACCATTTCCTCTGGATTAAACTACAGAATAGGGAAAACAGTATTCTATTGAATGTAGTTGATGATGCAGTTGCTTAGCTTGAGGTTTTTTGCCTTTTGTACTTGTAAACATGAAATTTGTGTATAAATGCGAGTCTATTATAAAAGTGTGAAATGTTGGTCTAAAAAAAAAGAAAACATTTTATATATTTCCTCTTTTTAAAGATCTGTTTTTACTCGGAGATCTTTTCTGGGTATACTTTTGCATCACTGTTTGATTTTTTGCCCCTAAATGTTATCTAAGCATTTTCAACATTATAATACTTGCCATTATTTTTTATTATTATATAGTGTTTCTTGAAATAAATGCATTGTTATTCTCCTAGCATTCATTTATTTTGTGCTTCATTAAAAAATATTTATGGAGTGCTTCCATGTGCTACATACTGAGAAAACCCAGGCAGCAAGATAGAGATTATTTCTATCTTCATGGAATTTACAGCCTAACAGAGCTCATTGACATTTTAAAAAACTATCCAAGTCAATAAATAAGCACAAATTGTGTTATGCATTATAAAAGAAAAAAATTAAAAGTTGTTTGAGAAAGGATATTGGAGAGCCTAATATTTACTTGAGTGTTAGGAGACATTACAACCAACCCAGTATCTTTTGGGTTTTATGTCTACATGTTTATTTCTCTTATCTTTCAATAGAATTATAAACTGGGAAGGTGGAGTTTGTTTTTTTTTTTTTTTGCTTATCATATTTATACCTCCATATGGCAGTAAACGTAGTATACCAAACATAGAACACTAAATAAATATACATTCAATAAATTAATGATTTTTCTATAGGCATTTGTCTCTTTTTGAGGTTTTCTTGTTTTTGTTGGGGTTTGGTTTTCGTTTTGTACTGTGTTTTGTATTTTTTATCACATAAAAATCATGGTGAACCCTAAACAGTTTGATTTATAGATATAATTTTCAAGCACAAGGTAAATGTTCTAAAGAAAAAGAAATGTCTAAATATATTTTCTCATGAGTTTGCTATTCAAAGTTAAATTATATGTTGAAAAATATGTTTCTGTGGTTTAGTGACAGATTAAAATATTGATTTATCTTTATTATAAAGGAATAAATCCTATTAGGTATAAATTCTTTGAAGCAAGAGACTGTGCTTTAAATTGGTTTCAATCAATATCCAGTGCTTTGTAAAAAGAATATACCTGTAATCAATGAATGGGTGAACAAGGAAATGAATGAATGCAAAATGGACTTCTCTTTCATCAAACTCTATGTTCTCAAGCAATACCCATTTCATCTAGACTCCATAATACTAGGGGTTTTAGGGGGAGTTTTTCATTTTGTTGTTTTTTTAATGACATTCCTAAGGTTTAAGCAGAAGACCATAAAAATCATAATCTTAAAATGAAATCAAAATTGGCCTTTTGTTTCCATTTCAGGGTTAACAGAAACACTAAGAAAGTTAGACTGTAAATCATCTCCCAATCAAACAAAATTCTTTGTTTTTCTTCTTTAGCTGTTATGTTTTATCTACATCCTTTTGCTATTCAGATGTTTTTCTCAACTGACTTGGAGACTGTAGTTCCCAAAAGGACCTATTTTTGCCAATATGAATGAATTGTAGTTTAAGCTGCTTCCTGGCTGAGGAAGGTAGCTATTAAAACACTAACCCATAAAGGTTGGACTATGCCCAGTGGAAAGTGAGTGTACAGGAAAGCAAGCAAGCACACTGTCAGAAAAAGGAACATTTTAATGCATTCTAACGAGGCCAAAGATGCCACTAGAGTTTGAAAGGAAACCAGTTGTGATGAACATCAGTGACTCATGGAAGCCACTGATGGAAGTCACTCATCAGTGACTTAGTTTACTTTATAGCTCCTGCTGCTGTTTCAGGTGACTGAAGTCCTAAACTGATTAAGGAAAGTCACAGATTTCAGTATGGCCAAAGATAGGGTTACCTAGTTCCAGTGACTTTCAATTCAATGACACGATCATTGCTGGAGGCAATCCAACTTCTGTGGATTTGAACTTTGTCATCTGAAAAAAAAATTAGATTTAGTGATTTACAGGCTCCAATGCAGAATGATTGCTATAAAAATAAGGTTTTCTAAAGAAAGAGAACTTTAGCGACATTCAAAATATCTTCAATTGACACACAGAAAGGTCTTGCTGTGCATTTAAAACTCTGTATTTCCACACATATCAAGGTAGGTTTGTGATGCCAGAGTTGCTTTGGTTCCCAAAGACCTCCTGGTTTTCTTCAAGTCTTTCTAAGCCCTGGGAAGCAGAGTAACTTAAAAGTCAGCTAACTTCCCTTCTAATAGCAGCTTCTGTAGAGTGGGGACATCACAATCTAAAAATGTAATCATATTTTTAAATTTTCTTGTGGAAATAAGGTGTACAAAATTGAATAAATAATTAATTGTACATCGACGCATAAATGGTCCACTGACAGACTTTTTTTTTTTTTTTTTTTTTTTTTTTTTTTTGTTCTGTTACCCTGCCTGGAATGCAGTGGCATGATCTTGGCTCACTGCAACCTCTTCCTCCTGGATTCAAGCAATTCTCATGCCTCAGCCTCTGGAGTAGTTGAGATTATGGGCACTGGCCACTACACCTGGGTAACTTTTGTATTTTTAGTAGAGATGGGATTTGCCATGTTGGTTCAGGCTAGTCTCAAACTTCTGACCTCAGGTGATCTGCCTGCCTCGGCCTCCCAAAGTGCTGGGGTTACAGGTGTGAGCCACCATGTCCAGGCCAGACTATTAGTTTATTATGAAAAATAACATTTATAACAGCCTAAGAACCACAATATTACTAGCAACTTATATTCATGCTTATGCAGTCATTCTTTTGTCAAAACTAATGACTTTCTTGAGAATTTTGTGGATTTTTATTGTTTTGTCTATTTCTATATTATTTATGTCTTGCTCTAGCTATATATAATATATATCTATATCTAAAGAATATATTGTGATTTTTGTGTGTACTGTTTTTAGTTTCCTGGAAATGCTTTTTGAAATTCAAACTTTGTGTGCTAAGATCCCTACTTGTTGCATTTAGTTATACTTCATTAATTTTTCACTGATGTATAATATTCTACTGTGTGACTATAGCATACTTCATGTATTCATTTCCTCATTGAGAGCATTTGGGCTGTTTCCAGATTAGTTGTTTTCCTGTGGCAGAGAGAGTACAGAGAGAAATTCTATCAATATTTTTCTACAGGTATTCAAGCACCTACAGTTAAACTGTAAGTAGAATGGCTGAGTCATAGGGTATACAAATGTTGAACTTTATAAACAATGCCAGTTGTCTTCCAAAGAAGTACCAATGTGTACTGCCACCAACACTATAGAAGAGATTGTATTGATCACCATCCTTTCCAACTCTTAGCATGTAAAACTTAATTTTTGCCAATCACATATTGGATGCACTTATTCTTGATGTTAATCTTCTTTGGGTTATTATGTATGTTATGAATATCTTCTCATAGTTTTACCTTAATTACTGTCTAAAAAGTATCTTTTGTTGAACAATGCTTTATATTAATGTAATATAATTTACCAAGTTCATTTTCTTTCTTTGTTATCACTTTTTGTATCTTGTTTTCAAAAGTCTGCTCCATCCAAGATTAGAAATATTTATACTAGAATTTCTTCCAAAATCTTTAATTTTGCTTTTGACCTTAATACACATGGAGTTGATTTTGTTATGTGGCCTACCATGAACTGAAGCCATTTTCCCCCATCCATGTGGCTAACCAGGTATTTTCAGCTCCATTTTTTTTTTTTAATTGTGTGTGTATGTGTGGTTTTTGTTTTTTGTTGTTGTTGAGACCACATCTTGCTGTGTCACCCAGGGTAGAGTGCAGCTTACTATAAACTCTACCTCCTGGGTTCAAGTGAATCTCCTGCATCAGCCTCTGGAGTAGCTGGGACACTACAGGCATGGGCCACAACACCCAGCCAAATTTTGAATTTTTTTTTAGTAGAGAGAAGGTTTTACCATGTTCACTAAACTGGTCTCAAAACTCCTGACCTCAAGTGATCCACCTGCCTCGGCCTCCCAAAGTGCTGGGATTACAGGCATGACCACCGTACCTGTCCTCAGCTCTCTTGTTTAATAGTCCTTCGTTTTTCAATTAATCTACTATGTCACCTATGTTATATATCAAAGTTCCATATATGCTTGGATTATTTCTAAGTTGTATTGATTGATTTATCTATCCCAGCATCTATACTGTATTCTTAATTGCTATAGCTTCATTGTATTTTTATTTAGTAAAACAAATCTTCCTTTTTAATTTTTCTTCTCTAACAGCATTTTGACAATTTAAATAGAAGATAAGAGGGCAATTATAAGTCCTGTTATCTTCCATTTAAATTTTAGAATTATATTGTCAAGTTTTTAAGATATCCTTGATGGAATTTTTAATTGAATTTTAAAAAGTGGTTAAGTTAAAATAAAATCTTTAGGGTGAGCCCTAATCCAATATGACTAATGTCTTTATAGGGAGAAAATATTAGACACAGATCATGTGAAGATACAACAAGAAGGCAGCCTCTGCAATCTGCAAGTCAAGGAAGAGGAGCCCAGATCAATTTTTAAAAATTACCATCTTTATAATATTGTGTTTTCCATGCTAGAACATAGGATATCTGACCAGTTATTTAGGTTTCTTTAAAGTGTTTCATTAAAGCTTTATATTTTTATACATTTCTACGAATTATTCTTGTATATCTCTTGTTTGACTATACCTACGTACTTTAAATTTTGTTGCTATTGAAAATAATATTTTTAGGTTACATCTTCTAACGATTTTAATTGTATCTTTCTGTCTCTACTTTTTTCAATGTTAAACAATCAGTCTTTAACCACTCACTGTATTTTGAGCTATAGTAATGATAATTAATTTAGCAGTGTTCAAATGAATACATTAGACTTTCCCAATTCCGTGTACTTCCCTTTTTCACCACTCTATTACTCTTCTCTAACACGCCAAAGTCTTTGATGCTCAGCAGGTACTTGCTAAATGATAGTCACTAAGCTAACTTTCTCTATTTTTTTCCTAGGGTCAACCCCAGGACACCAACATTTTTATTAAATAATAAAAAAAAATGAACATTTGCCTTTCTCATCTCTTTTGGGAGAAAAACAACATAAAGATGTTTTCAATTTCCTCATGGGCAAAATGCCCCATCCTCATCCTTCCCAATACTAAATTTTACTGCATCCCAAAGGGACATTTTATAGTCCTGACATGATTCAATTAAAAAAATAAGGGCTAGAGGAGGAAAATAAATTTGAAATCTTCCATTTATTGTATCTTCTGCTTGGAGAGAAAACATACAAACTATTGCATAAGATGTCTGAGAAGTTCAGTCATAAATAAATGCCTAACAATGCTTATCTAATGTTTCCCAAATGTTACTTAACAATATAATGTTTTAACTATATTAAAATACTTCAAGATATTCTTTAAGAAACTCAAGAATAAAGAATGAGTTTAGATCTGGCAAAATGTCCAGTCTGATATTAGGTCCTTGTAGTCAAGCGATATATTAACTCTAATATACAATATGAAGAACACCGAATACATTTTACATTAAAATAACAGAAAGTAAAATTCTCCATTAGATGCAATTCTTACTGCAGAGGGAAAAATAACTTGCTTCCATTTTTTCATTACCTCAAGAATATTAATGCCATTGTATCCAAGCAACAAGATGGGAACACTTATTATCTTATCATACTTGGATGATTAAATTTGCTGTCATATAAAAAGGAGATATGTTAACACCAAGAGAAAGCTTTCTTACAACTAAGTGGGAAATACATGTACTTCCCATATTTCCCATATATATAAAATAGTCTCTTACCAACTGTTCACTTTTTGATACACAATAAAGAAGTGTACTGATTGGGACCTAGTCTGACCAGTTCTTTAAGATCTCTCATCTACTAAAATTCAAGATTCTGGCTGAAGAAGTAAGATTTAGAAAGGGGAGAGGCAGATAGATGGATCCTAGAAAGAAACTAGTGAAAAAAACTAAAATCTGGCTTAGTGTTTATAGGAAGAAGTGGTAGCTAGCATTTTCTAGGGGCCTGTTTTGTGCACAAATCTCTATTATATTGTCTGATTTTAAAAATCTATTTTAAATTTTGTTTTAATTGTGGAAAATAAATGTAACATAAAATTTATTGTCTTAGCTATTTTTAAATGTACATTTCAGTGGCATTAAGTACATTCACATTGTTGTGCTACTATCACCACCGTCTACCCATGAACTCTTTTCATCTTGCAAAATTAAATATCTGTACCTATTAAATAATTATTTCGTCTTCTCCCAAACCTTGCCATCACAATTCTTCTGTCAATCTCTATGAATTTGACCACTCTAGGTACCTCATTTAGTGGAGTCATGCAATATTTATCCTTTTGTAACTGGCTTATTTTACTTAGCATAATGTTTTCAAGGTTCACCTATGTTGTAAGAAATGTCAGAACCTTTTTTCTTCTTTAGGCTGAGAATTTATATACCCTATTGTACTTATTCATTTATCTATAATGCACACTCATTTTACTTCCACAAGTTGGTTATTATGAGTCATGCTAGTATGAACACTGATGTGCAAGTATCTCTGAGTCCCTCCTTTCAATTATTTTGAGTGTATATACCTAGAAGTGAAATTACTGGATTATATTCTAATTCTAGGTTTAATTTGTTGAGAAATAACCATCGTGTTTTTTACAGTGTCTGCAGCCTTTACTTTCCCTCCAACAGTGCAGAGGTTTTCAATTTCTCCACATCTTCACCAATACTTGCTATTTCCTGCTTCTTTAATAATAGCCATTCTAGTACATAGGTGTCACCTAATTTACATTTCCCTAATAATTAGTGATGTTAAGCATCTTTTTATTTGGTCATTGGTTATTTGCATGTTTTCTTTGAAGAAATGTTTATTAAAGCCTTTTGCCTATTTTAAAATGTCTATTTTTTATTGTTGATTTGTAGGCATTCTTTATATATTGTGTATATTAACCCCTTATCAGATATGATGCACAAATATTTCCTCCGATTCTATGAATTGTCTTTTTACTCTATTGATTGTACCCTTTAATGCACAGAAATTTTTGATTTCAAAATAGTCTAATTTATCTTTTGTGCCTGTGCTTTTGGTGCTATATGTAAGAAGTCATTGTCAAATCCAATGTCATAAAGCTTTTAACCTATGGTTTCTGCTAAGACATTTATTGTTGTAAGTTTGTTATGAGCTGAACTGTATTTCCCTAAAATTAATATGTTAAAGCTCTAAACTTCAGTAACTCAGAATATAATCATATTTTAATATAAGATCTTTTAAAAAGTGGTTAAGTTAAAATAAGGTCTTTAGGTTGGGCTGTAATCCAATATGACAGATGTCTTTTTGGGGAGAAAATACTAGACACAGATCATGTGAAGACACAACAAGAAGGCAGTCTCTGCAACCCGCAAGCCAAGGAAGAGAGATCTCACCAGACACCAAACCTGCTGACAACATAATCTTGGACTTCTAGCCTCCAGGACTGTGAGAAAATAAGTTTCTGTTATTAAGGCCACCCAGTCTATGGTATTCATTATGGCATCCCTAAAAGCTAGTTCAGCTAGTTTTTTAATTAAGCGTTTTGTTTTGAGATAATATAGATTTACACATAGTTGTGTATCCTTCACCCAGTTTCTTCGAATGATAACAAGTTATAGAACTAGCGTATAAATATCACAAGCAGGATATTGACACTTAGACAAGCCACATGTTTTATGCAGATTTACCCAATTTTACTTTCACTTGTGCATATTCATGTGTGTGTGTATATATATAGTTCTGTATAATTTTATCACATGTGTACATTCATTTATCAACCACCACAGTCAAATACTGGATCTTTTGTGTTGCCGTTTTATAAACACACATTTTTAATACATGGCAATGGCTTAACTTTTCTCCACTTTTATAATTTCAACATTTTAAGAATTATATATAAACAAAATTATGCATTACATAGACATACCTTGAAAATACTGCAAGTTTGGTTCCAGACCACTACAATAAAGCAAATATCACAATAAATCAGTTCATGCAAATTCTTTGGTTTCCCAGTGCATATACAAGTTCTGTTTACACTATTCTATAGCCTATTGAGTATGCAAAAGCATTATGCCTAAAAATATATATACACTATTATTAAAAATACTTTTTTACTAAAAAATGCTAATGATTATTTGAGGCTTCAGCAAGCCCTCATCTTTTTGGTGGTGGAGGGGCTTATCCCATTGTTGATGGCTGCTGACAGATCAGGTGGTGGTTGCTGCAGTTTAAGATAGCTGTGGCAATTTCTTAAAATAAGGCAGAAATGAAGCTTGCAGTATCACATGACTCTTCCTTCCATGAAAGATTTCTCTGTAGCAGAATCCTGCTGCTGTGTTATTAACTCAGTTTATGAAGTATTCTAAATCCTTTGTTGTCATTTCGACATTGTTCACAGCATCTTCACCAGGAGTAGATTTCATCTCAAGAAACCACTTACTTTGCTCATTCATAAGAAGCAACTCCTCATATGTTCAAGTTTTGTCATGAGATTGCAGAAATCCAATCACATCTTCAGGCTCCACTTTTAGTTCCAGTTCTCTTACTGTTTCCATCACGTCTGCGGTTACTTTCTTCATTGACGTGTCAAACCCCTCAAAGTCAACCATGAGGGTTGGAAGCAACTCATTCCAAATACCTGTGGATGTTGAAATTTTGACTACCTCCTATGAACCATGAATGTTCTTAATATTCTGGACTGGTAGGTCCTTGTCAATTTTCAGATTTATCCAAAGAACATGATCTATAGCAGCTATAGGTTTATAAATGTATTTCTTTAATAATAAGACTTGAAAGTCAAAATTATTCCTTGATCCATGGACTTCAGAATGGATATTTTGTTAGCAGACATTAAATCAATGTTAATCTCCTTGTTTATCTTCATTAGAGCTCTTGGGTTACCATGTCTATTGCCAACAAGCAGTAATATTTTAAAAGAAATCTTTTTCCTAAGCAGTAAGTCTCAACAGTGAGCTTAAAATATTCAGTAATCCATTAACAGACGTCCTTTCATCCAGGCTTTGTTGTGTTGTTCCATTTACAGAGCACAGGCAGAGTAGATTCAGTATTATTCTTAAGGGCCCTAGGATTTTCAAAATGGTAAAAGAGCACTGGTTTCAACTTAAAGTTACCAGCTGCATTAACCCCTAATAAGAGAGTCTGCCTGTTTTTTGAAGCTTTGAAGCCAGACATTGACTTCTCCTCTATAGCTGTGTTAGTCTTAAATGGCATCTTGTTCCAATAGAAGGCTATTTTGTCTACATTGAAAATCTTTTGTTTAATTTAGCCTCCTTCAATAATTTTAGCTAGCTCTTCTGGATACTTGCTATAGCTTCTCTATCAGCACTTGCTGCTTCACCTTGTACTTTTATGTTGTAGAGATGGCTCCTTTTTTCAAGCCTCCTGAACCAATATTGCTGGCTTCTTCTGAAGCTTCCTCACTTCTCTCAGACTTGACAGATTTGACAATTATGGCCTTGCCCTGGATTAGGCTTTTTGACTTAATAGAATATTGTGGCTGGTTTGATCTTCTATCCAGACCACTAAGAATTTCTCCCTTTCAGCAATAAGGCTTTTTCGCTTTCTTATTCATGCATTCATTGAATTAGCACTTTTGATTTCCTTCAATAACTTTTCCTTTGCTCCCACAACTTGACTAAGTGTTTGACATAAGAAGCCTAGTTTTCAGCCTATCTCGGCTTTTGATATGTTTTCCTCACTAAATTTAATTATTTTTAGCTTTTGATTTAAACTGAGAGACATGCAACTCTTCCTTTCACTTGATACATAAGAGGCCGTTTTAGGTTAAAATTGGCCTAATATCGATATTGTTGTGTATCAGGGAATAGAGAGGCCTGAGAAGAGGGAAAGAGATGGGAAAGCAGCCTTATCAATGGAGCAGTCAAAACACATACATTATCAATTAAGTTCGCTGTATTGTATACAGTTTATGGCACCCTGAAAAAATTACAATAGTGACATCAAATATTACTCATTACAGATCACCATAACAGATATAATAATAATAATAATAATAATGAAAAAGTTTGAAATATCCAGATAATTACCAATATCCAGAGTCACAAAGTGAATACATGCCATTGAAAAAATGGTGCCACCAGACTTGCTTGATACAAGGTTGTCATAAATCTTCAATTTGTAAAAAATCTCAATCTGCAAAGTACAATAAAGCAAAGCAAAATAAAACAGGCTATGCCTGTATAACTCCTGGGAGTGGCTTTTTTCTTTCTGTATAATTCCTTTGATGTTCTTCCAGGTTGTCATTTGTATCAGTAGTTCATTCCTTTTTACTGTTGAGTAGTAGTCTATATGTATGTGATAGCATTTAGTTAAATATTTACCTGTTAAATCACATCTGGGTTACTTAGAGTTTTGGCCTACTATCCTTACATCTACTGTTTTATTCTGTGCTTTGGTTTGTTGCCCTGTTTTTCTTTTAATGCCTTCTTGTGGGTTAATTCAACCTTTTCTAGATTTTCATTTTGATTTGTGTGTACTGTTCTGTGTTGTATCTCTTTGTATTGTTGTCTGAGTAGCTTTTCTATATGGAGTTCTTAAAATCAATTTTCTTAATTTCCTCTTAAGGTAACTATTATAATTCCTATATCACAGATAAGAAAACTGAGGCTCAGGAACAGTATGTAGCATGTCCCAGGTCACATAGCTAGTAAGTGCAGAGCTGGGATTTGAACCTAAGTCTGTCTTACTTCAGAATCTAGTCTTGCTACAATTGGCTACAGGGCAAGTGGTAAAGCCTCACCCATTATGAGCCATCTTTACTGGGGAGTAAATTGACAGGATTAGGAAGCACGGAGGAAGGATCAAAAAATGTCATATCTCAAGGCTTTTTGCTCTTGTTCTTCCTTCAGTCTGTGATGTTTCATCTTTAGTCTCTTTCTATCTATCTAAACTCAACTTATTGGAATATAGCCACCTCTTAATCCTTCCTCAATTGCTTTACCTCTCCACTGTAGAAAGTGTTGGCTTCTGCATAACAGATTATTTATGCCTTTCTCCTGGCCCGGATTCTGGTTAGCTATTCATATATGTCTTGCTTCTTGTCTTGATTGGGAACGCTTTGAGAAAATAAACTAAAACATAATTAACCTTTGTCATCTCTAGCTAGAACAATATCTAGCATGCAGTAGTTGATCTAGCAAATATTTACTTAGCTCAGTGAAACTAAATTAGTACTCAGAAGTTCTGAGTAAATCTGCTAAGTTATTTGGAAGGAGAGTTAGTAAGAACCTGCCTAGGTAATTAACAGATAGTTACCTCCTCAATAGATTAAATCTTCTACATGTGTCATTGAGAATTTTTAAGAGTTGATAAGTAGAAAGCAGATTATTCAATTAATTAGCAGGTGGGGATTTCCTCATTCCTATTTAGAGAGTTCCTCAGGTTATAAAGATTTCATTTTTAAAATTATGTAAATCTCAAATTTCCTGGTACCCACAGGTACAGAAAGATAAGTTTTTTATTTTTATTTTAATCATTATTGATCAAACATGGTGAAATATCTCTTTCAGGATTGTCTCTCTAAATTCAGAAAAAAGATAAGATAGCAAGTGTTTACCAAGATCAAATATTTAAAACCTACTCTCAGGGGAAAAGTCATTTAGTTGACATAATGACCCCTTTATATGTTTAAGCAGTGCTTCACTTTATAAAGTCATAAATATATATGTACAGTAATATAGTAATACAGTAATATACTCATCTCTCATTCTAAAAGAACTACTATAAACCATGATTTGTAAGAGTTTTAAACATAAATGCTTTCCTAGAAGGACATGAATATGATTTGTATTGCTGTATTATTCCTTCCTAAGTGCTTCTTGAAGTCCATTTTCCTCATGAGTTGTGGCTCCATAAATAGAATAGAAGTACCATTGAATGTTATTAATGCAACTCTATTTTTAAAAAATAAATTTGATTTTTTTGAATATAATTAGTCAAAAAAGGAATAATTGCATGAATCTTTATTTTTAATTTAACTAGGAATAAATACATACACAACAATGATCACTCAACTTTAAGTTTAATAATTATAAATCTTCGTGTTAAGGAGATCTTGACCATAGCTTACCCAGATGAAGTAGTCTGAGTGTACACTGCAAGAATTATAAAATGATCCAAAATTCATAAGTATGCACAGCACTTTACATTTTATAAAAAGCATTTAAATAGTCATGATGGGAGAGTGCAGATGTAGAGACTAAACTTGTTTAATTTTAGTTGTTAATTTTAATTTTAATTTTTAGTTATTTTAATTTATTTAGTTATTTTATATTATTTAATTATTTTATTAATAAATTGAATTTATTTTAATTTTTCATTTTTATTTTAATAAAATTTTTAATTTTTATGTGTTAGTTTTTAGTTGTAAACTTGTTTAATTTTAGTTAAAGTTGTTTAATATCTGGGCAATTTCATTTTCTCCTTTCTAGTACCTAATCATCAATGGTTCATTATCTACAAGTTACCAACATACTGTTTTACAACATACGTACTCTTCTCTTGCTCCAGTGACCTTTGCCTGTCTCTCCCCATGTACCTTGTACTTCACTGCCCATTTTTCAATACATGCTGTGTTTCTAAACGACTTCACGTTGCCCTAACTATGCTTATTTCCACATTGTCTTTCTTCTGTGTACCACATATTCATTCATCAAGCATTTGAGTCCATAGGTACTTTGCTACCTATGATAAACTATATTCTCTGCCTGCAGCATTTTCGACATTTTATAGATGCATTGCTCATAGTAGGTAAAATGAAGCAAATGAATTCTTCATCTAACCAACATTATAGCCATAAGATTTCTGCATCCAACCAACATTATAGCCATGTACATAGTTAGGGAGCATCCGGAAAGGACTCAACTTCTTATTTTTGGTTGTCGTTGGAGTAACTATTTCTTGAAAACTCAGAGTTAGCATGAATCATATCACATCCTCCACTAGAATATAAATCCATAATAAAAAAGACTCTTTTATCCTCACTGTTATACTCCAGATAACTGCTACAGTACCTAGTCCAATGGAGGAACTGAATTATGTTAGTTGGATGCAGAAATCTTAGAGTTATTTGCTTCATTTTGCCTACTATGAGCAATGCATCTAAGAAATAATCATGACATATTTGACAAATAAATTTTAATATGAGAGATATGCCTTAGTGCTTGACATTTCAATCTTTACTATTATCTGTACTTTCACTAAGAATCAAGACGTAAGTAGGATTTAAAATGTGGAGAGGATAAAATGTAGCAAAAGGCAAAAAACGTAGGTCTTGGATGGCTGTCCTCTTTTTAAATCCTCTATCTGAAAAAATTTCAATATGAAAATAAAAATTAAACATCTCATTTTTTTATTTCAAACATTGTTAGGTTAAATTGTTACCTTAGCTTTAATATTTTTACTTTGAAAGATGCTACTGGAAAAAATAAAAGCTGAATATTTTTTCAAATATAATTTTTCTCTTTATCATCAGGAGACTTAAGATACTACTCTTAATTGAATAGTCTCAATGTCATTTTTTCTGTATGTGTCATGCAGGACATGAATGACAAGGGATCAGCAATAGAAGTCTAGCTAAATAGGAAGGGGCTTGACTGCATTCTTATCAGAAAGAGGGTAAACTGGCAAAGTCAAGAAGTAAATTTAGGAAAGTTAATTGAGCAACAGTAGAAGTGCAAGTTCATGAACGTTTAGTAAAGGCAAAGAGAAACTGGTAATTTCCATTAATATACAATCAACTCGTTGGCTTTTGATTTTTTTACTTTCTGGTTTTTTTTTTTTTTTTTTTTGTATTGCTTTGTTTTGTATTGCTTTGTTTTGTTTTGAGATGGAGTCTTGCTATGTTGCACAGGCCAGACTAAAACTCCTGGGTTCAAATGACCCTCCTGCCTCGGCATCCCAAGTAGATGGGATTAGGTGTGTACCAAAGTATCCAGCTCATACAATCAAATTTTGAGCAACTGTCAAATATTATTAAATGATACTCCCAAAGGAACTATTGTATGCCAAACTTAGATTTCCATACATCTGCTCATGATGGAACATTTGAATTTGACACATGGCTTGCTGTCTGACAGCCAAAAATTCTGTTTTGGCAGCATCAGTATCTTTGTCAGTAGTAAAACACTGTTTATGCCATTATTTCAATATATTATTATAATGTGTTTTCAACATTGTTTCTTATAACCTCAAAAGTTCCCAAAGATGCTGCTTGTTTTGGAAGGTAGAAAAAGGGGGTAAGGATGATGAAGAAGGAAGTAGGAATGAGTAGGCACTTTTAAATTTATGTTTAAGACTTAATACAAGATTTTGTTTTAAAAAGTTGTTGCTAGAAAAATAACTTGAAGATTACTGCTTTTTTAAACAAGAGTGAACATGGAAATAATAAGCGCTGATACTAATGATGAAAATCATAGGTATCATACATTTAAAATTGCTGCAAATATAAAAAGCAATAGACCTGCCAACAGCAAAATATTTTTAGCCTGCAGTACTCATTGCTTTTAAGCTGGAAGACCACCTATTCCTTAGCAGAAGAATGAGGAAATTAATGAACAAGCATAAATTCATTCAAATATACTGTGTCTGCATCTAACAAGGGAGGTATGATGAGGGATTTTTTAAAAACTTTTTGGAAACAAATTCCCATGATCAAAACACACAAACACGTTCAAGTTTGTTGCACATTTTCAGGAATACAGTGTATTTGAAAGAAAGTGGCCTGCACTGTAAATCACGCAGGTAGGAATTGTTCTGAGCCCAAGAGACCTCAACATCTCAGCACTGGCCAAGAAATTTTAATTCCTGTAAAAGAAAGTTTTGACTCAGGTGTGTTTTATGACTGCCTCTGGAGCCATGGCAGCGATATTCAGGATTTTTCAGCCTCGAGACTATTGATATTTATGGTAGGAAAATTATTTATCATGAAAAGAGTTGCCTGAGCCTTGTAGTATGTTTCAAAGCATCCTTGACCTCTACCACTACATTCCAGTAGTACTCACCCTCCCCTACCCCATCCCCAACTTTCCACCCTGAAGAGTAACAAAATGTCTCCAGACAATGCCAACTGTCCCATGGTGGTGTATTACCTCTCTAGGGAACTACTGATATAAACTACAGGACCAAGCCTGACTGAAGAGTATAACCACAAGTTATGCTAAGATTATTTCACATGCTTTCTGGACTAAAGAAATACAAATGAAACAACATTATTGGTTAAAGTAATTGTATTTCAGTAACTATCAATTTCCCAACTGTTATACTTTAGGTCTCGCTTTCCAAGCATTACTATATGGGTGAATTCAGCCGAGACTGTTATATTAATATTGTCAACTTTATTAGTTTATAAGACATCATTCTACTGCTATCTTGTACTTCAATTTGGTGTTTTATGCTATAAGTATTACATCTCGGTGAGAGGTTTATACTTTCATGTAAGTGTCTTTGAATGTTCCTTATAGGTAAAAATTAATGCTATAAAACATGACCTCTTGAATTTCATTGGGTTTTAAATAAGGATTGTTGATAACTTGAAAACTCTTACTTTTAATTTTTAATAAAAGTTCTAAGTACGTCAAATTAAAAATTGTGGTAGCTTAATTTTTATTCTATGAATAATTTACAACACAGATGGAACTAATTGACAGCTCTTAGGACATTTTCAACAAATATTAAGTTAGCACCTACCAAATGCTAGGCATAAGAAATGAAGCACTGAATGCTAATTTAATGCCTCTTAAAGACATCTCTGTCTGAAGCTTGTGTGTTCACCACCTTTTTTTTACTATTTATTATGTATGATATTTACTAACTCAGACTGATGCTCTTTATTGCTATAATAACTTGGAGATAAAACTTACTTTTGTAGGTTTAAGAACTAAATCTCCATATATAATCAGGATTTCCTCTAGGCTTCAGAATTTCATCTCCAACTCTTTACGAGGAAGTTCACTTCAATTTTTTTATTTGCACCTGAAATGCAACAAATAAAAATGATCTTTATTCCACTCTTCGTCCCCTGACCTTCTATCAAATAGATATTTCAGAATTTCTAGTCTGTCACATTGTGCAAAACAAAAATCTTAATGCTTTTTATTGCCACTCCACAGATTTGGTCTGGATCTGATCTACTGCAGTAATTTTGTCTTGTCTACCAGTTCTTATCAGAATAAACAAACTTTGGTTGTCATTCAGGACTTCTTAGACTATAAAAAGCCTACCTTTGTATTTGGTTTGTCAAAAACCCTTGACTCAAGCCAGGCCGATTTCCTGTTGTCGGAATCTACCATGTACATTCCTGCCTTTTCACTTCTTTCATGAACACATTCCAAACTGTTACTGTCATGAAGTCATCCAGATTTAGTTTATAGCAATTTAATCAGTTTTCTGAATTCAGTTATTCTATATTATTTAACTTAAAGAAAAACAGTTTATGTTGGTCCTCCTTAAAATCATCTAGTGCTTTCCACTGCAGTTAAAATACACTACATAATATGGATCATGGCAGCTTCTTCAAATTTAACTGGGCATATTGCTTTTAATCTACTAGGACTGGCAGTTCCAAACTTGAACCATTCTTTCTTGAATCATTCTCAAATAAACTGACCACCGTTCTCAAAGGCCTGCCTAAGTAATCAGCTTGTATTTTTTTGTGTGTGTCGACTATAAATCCACAGTTGATCGTGTTTCCTGTTTGTCATGCTTCAGTTCAAATTCCATCTTCTCATACAAGACTCTCCTGATTATCCAGTGTGAAATGTCCTGCCTTTACCCTGTTTTACTTTCTCTATAGAATTTATTTCCATGCATAATTAATTGTGTGTGTGTGTGTGCGTGTGTGTGTGTGTGTTTTCTCTTTAACACAAGGGAAGTTATTTCTCTGGCTCACTCTTTTATCTCCAGAGGTTTGAACAAATTTATAAACAGTTGTAGTTAAAAAAATATTTATAGACCAATTGAATGAATACGTGCATGTTAAAAGTAGACCCAGGAGTTCTGCTTCCATGAATGGCCAAGTAGCTCCTATTACGTCAGCTTTCTTGCAGATAACAACTGTAAACTATAGACACACACACACAGCATTGCTGTAGACTCTAGTCCATGCCATAAGATTGACTAAAACTCTGATAGAGACTTGCAGTCTTACATGAAGTACCAGATGGTAGATTTTGAGTCAACATGAAAAGCGAGGAAGAAAATTTTCAGAGAGGAGAAATACATTAAGGAGGAACTTTAAATGTAGTTCCTAACTCTGCCCAAATTTCTTTATGTGCCATGAATATGCAGGACATATGCAAAGCAGTCTATCTAAGTCTGAAAGAAATGAACTGAAAAAGCTGATGCCCACCAGAGAGAAGACAAAATTGGCCAAGGCCTCTGTTGCAACTGAATCACAATTGACCTTCTCTCTCGATCTAACCTTGGTTCTCATACATCTTTATGGATTGTTCCCAAAAGCAGTTCCCAATAAATCACCTACATGCTAATCTTTACCATAGAGTTTGTCTCCAGGGAATTGAATATAAGATAACAGAGATTTGAAGGCAGACCCCACCATTTACTATTGAAGCTACTTCTTCTTTGGGTAACTAATTGCTTTGAAGCTTTCATGGATTTTATGAAGATTTAATGAGGAAGTAGATATGTGAGTAATATGTAATACTCTCCACAGAACAAAGCCTTATTTAAGAAAAAAAATTTACAAAGGTGTTGTTTAACTGGTATTTTCTATGTTAAGCAACTAAAACTCTTTTTTTAAAATTTATTATGCTTTAAGTTCTGGGGTACATGTGCAGTAATCCGATGTAAAAATTATACATTAATATGAATAAAATGCAAAATGCATTTTTATATATATGCACAGCTATGAAACTACCACTCAGAGCAAACTATGAAACATTTTTCAGCACCCCACTTCCCTATTAATACTGCCACCAGAAACAACAATTATTCTGATTTTCATCACTATATATTAGTTTTTCCTGTTCTTAGACACATATAGTATGTACTTTTCATATCTGGTTTCTCCCACTCTGTATAATTGGGTTCGTCTATGCTGTTGTGGAAAGTACTATTTTGTTCTTTATTTATTTATTCATTCATTCATTTATATTTTATTTTATTTGAGACAAGGTCTGGCTCTACTGCACAGGCTGGAGTGCAGTGGCATGATTTTGGATTACTGCAAATTCCACCTCCTGTGCTCAAGACATTCTTTCACCTCAGCCTCCTGAGTAGCTGGGACTACAGGTATATACCACCATGCCCGGCTAATTTTTGTATTTTTGTAGAGATAGTGTTTTGCATAGTGCCCAGGCTTGTCTCAAACTTGTGAGCTCAAGTCATCTGCCAGCCTCATCCTCCCAAAGTGCTGGGATTACACGGGTGAGCCACTATGCCTGGCCTAGTAGTTTGTTCTTGGTTTTAATCATAGTGATTCTTAAAAGAATATATCAAATTTACTTACCTATTTTACTTCTTATCACTTGAGTTGATTCTTATGTTTGGCTATTATAATAAAGCCACTACGAACATTTTTGTTCATGTCTTTTAGCAGATATATCAACACATTTATCTTAAATAGATGCCTAGAAGTACAATTGCTAAGTTATAAGGTAAGTTTACCAGTAAAATGAATCTTGATAAAACCTGCCTGTATTAGGATTTGAATCAATACACTCTATTAACTATCTACTAGTTAACCTAAAATGAAAATATATAACAAATTACAAGGATCATGAATGAAGCCTGTGAATGCCCAACAAAATTGACAGTGAAAGAAAAGAAAATAATCATCTGAAAAATGAATAAAAAACCCAAGTTCATTTATCTTGTTCAACGTAGCTACACAAACACTGGGAATCAATCTAACCAGCATTTTGTTCTGCAATTCTTCCTCAGACTTACACATTTGCTTTTAATTTATAGATAATATATAGAATGACATATTGAGCATGACACTTCAGGTTGGCCTGAACGTTGGATGAAGTAGATGAAAACCCTGTCACTGATTTGCCCACAATGGGCTGGGCAGTAATGACACAGCAAAAAGGAAAAATAAAGTAAAATTATACTAGAATTAGGAGACCCTCACAATGGTTGCACTGTGAGAATATTCCTTGTTGAATAGTAAAACAACATATTAAATATTAAAACAGCATTATCTTGAAGAGGACATTTACAAAAATAGAAACACCGTTAAAGGAAACCAACAAGCAGAATGGAGCTATCATCAGGATTAGGACTGCAATCAGCAAGCATAAGGAGTTTTGTTACCAGAATCTGGAGAAGCTGGCCCAGTAAAAGCTGTTGTCTTCAGTGCATAAAATCAACCAAATGGTAGCAATGTGGCAAGGAGAGAGCTGGAGATGTAAATATCCTAACCGCATTCACTTTCTGCCTTCTGAACTGCTGAAGTCTCTCACTGGCAAATTGCATGTGTCACTTCTGAATTATTTCCATAGGCAATAATTTTAAAGCTAAAATTAATAGGTAATAGGGTATGGATTTTTAAATATCTTAATATGTTGTCAAATAGTCTTAAGGGATGGTTGCACTATTATATGCACTCAAGAGGATATTAGGAGCGTAATATTTGTAGTAACTAGACAGAACATTTTCTCTTATACTTTAATTGACCATTAGTTCTTCTCCCGTTATAGTTTCTCTGTATATTCTCTACTTCTTTTACAGTAGAGTGCTAGTGTTTCCCCTATTAATTTTCTAGGGCTCTCAATCTATTAAGAATGTGAATATTTATTTATTTAAGCAATATCTGCTACTCATTCAATCTTTTCTTTAAGAATTTTTTTCTGCTGACAATGCTTAGGGAGTTATTTCTCTTTCTGAAATCATTTAAAATTATGTATTTCCTGGTTTACAGTACCATAGTGATTTTTCTAACTCAGAACTTCTGAATCTATCTGACACCTTTCAAATATTTATATAACAATTGTACCATTTGGGAACATGATTTCTCTCTTCATTCATTTCTTACATGTGTTATCAAAATGCTTACTTTTTTCATCTTTCCATCCTCCCTCCTTTCTTTCCCTCCTTCCTTCCTTTCTTCAACCCTTCCTTCCTTCCTTATTTCTTCTTTCCTTTCTTCTTTTCTTTCTTTCATTCCTTCCTTTTTCTTTCCTTCCCTTCTTTCTTCCTTCTTTCTTCCTTTCTTCTTATACAGGTAGGATCCAGTTTTATAGAGTGATTCCTAGGGTTTTATTTTGTTTTGTTTCCATTTGTTTTTTGTTGTAATAAAGAAAACTGTGGCTGGGCATGGAGGTTCATGCCTGTAATCTCAGTACTTTAGGAGGTGGAGGTGGGTGGATCACCTGAGGTCAGCAGTTTGAGACCAGCCTAGCCAAAATAGCAAAACCCTGTCTCTACAGAAAAATACAAAAATTAGCCGGGAGTGGTAGTGAGCAACTGTAATCTCAGCCATTTGGGAGAGCCAGGCAGAAGAATCACTTGAACCTGGGAGGCAGAGGTTGTAGTGGGCCAAGATTGCGTACACTGCATTCCAGCCTGGGCAACAGAGCAAGACTGTGTCTTCAAAAAAGGAAAAAAATTGTGACAAGTGTGCTGTGAATTTTTTTTTAAAAAGGTCAAGGTATGATAAGAAAATAGGAGTCAATTCGGTAAGAAAAATTCCAGGTAGAGAGAATATTATATGTGATGGTCATCTAATGACAGACAGAATGGTACATTATTTTAAAACTATAAAAATGCTGGAATGGTTGAAACATAGTGAGAGAAGAAGAGCAATTAAAGTTGAACCTGAAAAGGTAGGCCAAAGTCAGGCAGCAAAGGGCCTTTGGTCAATTTATGGTTATAGGTCTTTATTTCAGAAACAAAAGAAAAACATTTAGGAGTTAAATGATGAGTAAAGAATAATGTAATCTAATTTTTAATTTGAAAAATAATTTTGTGTACCAAAACCCATAAAATTTTTGACAAGCCTAGTTAGGAGGCCACTGCAACAATTCAAGAGGAAGGTTTAGGAAATTGACAGTGAAGAAGAATAAAGTAAAATTGATAGAATTTCATACTGAAGTGGATAGAAAGCATTGGCGAACTGAACCTTTGTTGATCTCTTAGAAATACCCATGATCCTTTATGTTCTTTCCTCCATTAGATGATGTTCCATAAGAACTAGTCCATTTTCTCATTCAGGTCCATTTTCCAGCCCTCTGCTGCTTTTTTTTTTTTTTTTTTTTTTTTTTTCCCCAGGAGCTGATCCCTGCACACCGTATTCACTCAGCTCACTTTGACTGGTCAGCCAACAGGAGATCTTAAGAAGAGTGAAAGATGGCAGTAAAGAGAAATCAAGGAAATTTTTTCTTCTTTCTCTTCCTGGAGTGGTACCTTCAGTCATAAATGTGTTTTCCAGTGACTCTAGCATACATTAAACAGGCCTAATGTGTTTCTAGCTTTCCCAGGGACTTCAGCTCCTAGAATTCCATAAGGTGTCCTCACGTGGACCTGCAGCCTAGGGTCAACAGTAACTTCTTGCTACTGCTAACTTCTAGTTTGCCAACATATATTCTATTTGACTTTTTAACTACTTCATCACTTATATAACCAAATTGTCTCTGTTTTAAATACTTAGAGAAGTTTCTATTTTCCTGGTTGAACCCTTAGCAATATAAGCCTCGAAGCCCAAATCTAGAATTAAGAATTATAAGTGTTAAAGACCTACACCTCAGGTTTGACTCCCTCTGCTCATTTAGGTCAATGTAGAGGTACACTGCAGGGATTAAGAGAAGCAGTAGTGTAATAAATTAATCACTTAAGCTCATTTGGTTCACCAGGCAGCCCTTTAGCTCACAGTTCTTTCTTTACAAAACAGAAATGTTTGGAAAAAGTGAAAGAGTCATTCTTATATATCCAACCAGTAGGGAGGCCAGTTTTGATATCAAATTTAGAATTTGTAGCTTTACGCTTGCCCTTTATAACAGGCTGATTATGGACAATAAACATTCTGAATCAGATGGTCAGTTCTATAAAATTGTACTCTCTTTCAAAATACCCTTTCAACTTACTCTTGAAAATTGTAAATAGTCATATAAAATAATAATTTTATCAAAATTTATGGTAGTTCAACAGTCAAGCATTTATCAAGCACCTACTAAATGGGTGACACAACAGCACATTTTTTTACATGTGTTTGATTTTATCTCCCTTATTTGTTACAATAAAAAATTTAGAAAATGTTACCCTGAGAGGTTGATCAAATTGCAGAAAGTCATTGTAATAGACCTTAATTTCACTCTTGTCACCTGCTATAGCCAATCTGTTTTACTTTTGAAATGCTTTAAACCAAATATTTCTTCTGGGTTTTTGTTTGTTTATTTGTTTCAGTTAGTCCAGATACCAACTAGACATCAAAGGAAACGTCGTATTACCTTATGCAACTTGATGAAAAGCAGCAATATTATGATTAAAATATTTCAACAGATGAATGCTACGTGGAATTGTCTAAGAGAATTTACATCACATTGAAAGACTAAATCTTTTTCTATGCTGAAGTCTAGCAGTTTGAGCAGACTGAAAAAGTTTCTGTATCAGACAGTTTTCTAAGTTTCATGCATAGAAACCAATTCTGGCTAATTATTAGAATAAAAATTTGAAAGGAAGGAGTCTTCATACAATCTACATAAGTCCAATTTTTAAAACCTTTTCAGTCAGACCAGGATAAACTTGATCAAACGGCCCTAGCCAGGAAATGTCAGTTCTATGAAAAGAAATAGGACCTGTTTTTTTGCCTTAATAACAAACTGTAGTTGAAGGGAGATTAATAGTTCAGAGCCCACGAGTCAGGGGACACCAGAAGTCTGTTTCAATCCAGCCATCCTAGTGGTCACCTTGTCCCTTAAGTAAACGTTTATGTCAATGCATTTAAATAACTATAATATCAGTGGAATGAATTTGTTATAGGTGATGATAATCAATCCTGAGGAATAATTGCCTACTATCATGGCATCATGAGGGACCACTCTGATATGATCAAATGATAAACTTAATAAAATAAAATATTTTTAGTCGGTTCAGGTTTCAGGAGCTTATATTAGAAGCAGTGATGAGCAGAAATAATTAGTACAGCAGAGGCTGTTGCTCTGATAGGGCACATGTCTGGTTGTCTGGGGCTTATCTGGCGGCCTCTGCTGATGAAGACATTATCTTCAGCTCCTGGGAGGACACTGGCATTTCACTGGTCTCCAAATACTTCTTCAAAGATGGTTCTGAAATAATACTGGGTCTCAGACCTAGTGCAGTTGGAAGAATATTGGGTACCTAAAGATATCCATGTCTTGATCTCTGAAACCTCTAATATGTTACCTTACATGGCAAACGGGATTTTGCAGATGTGGTTAAACTTAAGGTCATTGAGATAGGGAGATTATCTTGGATTATCTAGGTGGGCCCAATCTAATCATATGAGTCCTTAACATTGGAAAATCTTTCTTATCTGTGGTCAAGAACAGATGTGTTGAAAGAAAAAGGTCAGAGAGATGCAATGTTTCTGGCTTTAAAGACAGGGAAAGGAAGCCATGAGCAAAAAAAGCATGGGCAGCTTCTAGAAAGTAGAATCAGCAACGAAATAGATTTACTCCTAAAGCCTCCAGAAAGGAACAGGCCTTGTGAATGTCTTGACTTTAGCCCAGTAAAACTAGCCTCTGACTTCTGACATACAGAACTGTAAGACAATAAATTTGTATTGTTTTAGGTCATCAAGTTAATAATTTGTTACAAGAGTGTAGTGAGTTTAACGGTAACCCCTCCAAAATACTTGTCCACCTCTGAATTCCTGGAAGCTATGCATATGACCTTATTTGAAAAAAGAGCTTTGTGAGTGTAAATGATGAACTAGTTGATTAACCAGATGGGCCCTAAATTCAATGACAAGTGCCCTGATAAGAGACACCCAAAGGAGAGGCAAAGGAGGAAGAGCAGAAGGCCATGTAAAGACAAAGGCGGAGATTGTAGTTCTATAGCCACAAGCCAAGGAATACCTGGAGCTACCCAGAATATGAAAGAGGCAAGGAAAGTGCTTTCATAGAGACCTCAGAGGAATGCGGCCCAACTGACAGCTTGATTTTGACTTCTTGCCTGTAGAACTACAGTAGGATACATTTTGTGGCTTTAAGCCACTAATTTTGTGATACTTTCTTACATCATCCCTCGGAAACTAATACAGGCAGCAATAAAAATATACCTTGGTAGCAGCAATGCCAGGACTCACTCTGGAACAATCAGCATCTGGAAGTAATACAGATCCCTGGCCTTGGGAGGACATCTGAGTTGGCTTCAGTAGTGAGGCAGGCCCTTACCAGGTCTGGCTTATCAAACATAAGGAAGTGCCAAGGTGATTCTTGGACCTCTCAGGAGACAGCATCACTAAGGCAATAAAAGATAGAAATTCTTGCCAACATGGAAAGGTGTTTACTGAAGCAGTGACAATAACAAAGCTAGACAAATAATAGCTAGTGCTTACTCATGTGAGGCACTATTCTAAGCACTTTACATATATTAATCCACTTACTCTCTACAACAAATTTTGTAGGTAGGTAGTAAAAATACTTCCCATTTTGTAGATAAGGGAACTAAGGTGCAGAGAGATAGAGCTTTCCAAAGGCCACCTATCTAGTAATGGTTACATTCAAACCCACGGAATCCTAGCCACTATGCTATATTGCCTCTAAAGTGAGCTACTTTGAACCCCCAATAATGGCAATAATAACAACAGCTAACATTTGCAGAGTTCTTAGGTACCAGACACTATTCTAAACATTTTACACATGCTTATTCATTTTTGTCTATATTATAGCTCTATAAGAGACAGCCTATTGATATCTGCATTTTGCATAGGAATACACTGAGGCACAGAGAGGTTAAACAAGTTGCTAATGCTCTCAACAACAAATGCAGGAATTTCAGCCCTGATTTCCAAGCCCATGGACTTAACTATTTAGCTACACTCTTTGGAGAAATTTTATTTGTATCCTAAATGAAAACAAGGTGAAGCCGCTTACTTTTTATTAAAAAATTCACATTCATCTTGACAAACTGTCAAGACAATCCCTGATGAGAATCGAAACTTAAAGAAAAAGCTGAAAGTCCTAGGGACCCAAGGATCCATTAGTGTCATTCAGTGCTCTGCAATGTTTATGTGATATTAACGAGATATCACAGAGTACTGCTGGCAAAAATTTTATTATCTAATAGACATAGTATTGAGTCAACAATTTACTACAAACCAACCATATGACCTAGAACAAGATATTTTCCCTTTAAATATCAATGTTTTATTTGTAAAATGTGAATAATAATACCTATTTCCTAGATTTGTTTCAGGGTTAAATAAAATAATTTATTATTTAACTCTGTATATCACTACTCACAGTGAATTATAAAAATACCTAAAGAAATATCAACAACTATTTTTAATTATTATTAGCTGTATCACATAATTTTCAATAATTGGTCAGGTTGTACATGAATTTTATAACATTTTTGTGCACCTATTATATATGTACCTGGAATTTATGAGAACTTGAGAATACAGATGTAAGTAAGAAAACATTCATATTTTCAATAAGCTCAGAGTTTACAAATTTCTTTCATTTTTTAATAAACACTACAATATCAAACTTGAACAAAAACACTAAGTAGACATTTACAAAACGCTTGTTTAATAGTAGCCAGCATTTTCAGCTTTACAAATAATTTTACACATTTATTCAAAAAATATTTGTGTTCCTTCCATGGACCAGTTGCTGTGCTAAAAATGTTGGTGAAATGATACAGAAATGACATAAACAGTATTTGTTGACAGAGGCAAGCGAGCAATTGAAAGATTGTGATAACTGCTAATACAACAGGTACTTTACAAGAGGGAGAAGGAAATTTAGCCTAGCTTTTGTGTTGTAACTGTTTCATTTGGAAAGTAGGTAAATTTTAACTTGTCTTTTGATAGTCCAGTAATTTTAAGTGTAGCTATTTGCTTTGTATGAGGAGGTGATGTAGCTCCATGGTGATGGTACCAGAAAGCAGACGCTGGAAGATGCATTGCTTATGCACTTCTTTGAGTTCTGGGACTAGAGCTCACTGCACCACCCTCAACTCCCTGGAAAATGGAAATGACACAAATCCAGTGGAAGACATTTAGCTATTCCCTCTGTGAAGTTTTCTGGAAATCAGTATTTATGCTCTATTTTATATTTACATTTATTTATTGAAAAATCAATAGTTCACCTGTGACAGAACTACCGGCATCACCACTCTCTTGTCTCTTTGTAGGTTAGAGGCAGGAAAACACAGAATGGTTTTAGGCAGGTTTGTTTCTTAGAAGAAATCATGGAATCATAGACACTCATCCATGAGCAAGATTGACTAACATGGCTGCAGGGAGTGTAATAATTCATAAAGTAGCCTGTTCTGTTTTCTAACGATTTCAGTAATAATATCTAACTTTTATGTAGCAGTTACTATCTGCCTGGAAGTGTTTTAGATAATACTTGAACTCATATATTAACCCACCTAATTTCCAAGATGGTGTTATGATTTAGATGCTACTATTATCCTTGATTTACAGATAGAGAATCTGAGGCATAGAGAGGGTAACAGGCCAAACATCGCACAGCTAGTAAGTGGCAAAGATGGAATTTGAACCTGGTGGTCTCAAGAGTCTACATTCCTAACCCATTCACATTGTGAATCTGTTAACAAAGTGTTAACACTGGATTCATATCTGCTTAAAATTCAAAACTTAGTCTTTGCTATTCCCAATGATTTGTCAGAGATTAATTATAATCCTTGACTTTTAGAATTATAAACTGTTAGACTTTGAGGAAGTTCCAGAAATCACCCAGATTGCTAGACAAAGAATCATTAGGGATAAACTGATCAACTATTTGGCAAGGGGAAAGAGAGCTGGATTCCTATCCCCATCTTTATAAAAAGATTTTGGATGGACCAAAATGTAAATGTTATTTTTATTAAAGCAAGTGATTTATTTTTTTAAGTCTTAAAAACAAAAAGCTCTTTCTAAGCAAGATACAAAATACAGAAGACCAATACACTGGGCTAAATAATATTTAGGATGTTCAAAATACATATCATGAGTAAAGTCAAAAGATAAAGTAAAAAAAATCTTGCAAAACATGTATATATGCAATATATAAAGTTTTTAATATACAAAACTTTTCATAAATCAATACAATATAAACAGGCAGTTTGCAGAAATACTACTGAAAGTAGATGACAGTTTAAAAATGTCCAAGCTAAATACAAAAATTAGGCATGATAGCACATGCCTGCAGTTCCAGCCTCTCAGTGGGCTGAGGTGGAAGGATTGCTTGAGCTCAGGAGTTCTAGGCTGCAGGGAGTTAGGATCATGCCATTGCAATCCAGCCTGGGCAACAGTGAGACCTGTCTCAATAAAAAAATTAAAAATAAGTAACAGTTTAAAATTCCCAACTTTAATTATAATTAGGGCAATTCAAATTAAAATCACAATGTATAACCATTTTTCACAGATTGTAGAGGTAAAAATGTTTCAGATGGGATAAGAAAAGAAGCATCCTAATACTTTCATGATATTTAAAGATGGAACATTTTTGGAGAACCTGTCAGCAGTATTTAGTGAAATTCTACTGCCTGTACGCTATCTCCAATACAATATTGGGTAGAAGTGGTAAGAGCAGAAAAATCATGTGTTGTACCTAGTTTTAGGGGGAAAGTACACTAAATAACGATGTTAGCTGTGGAATTTATTGTAGTTCTCCTTTATCAAGTGAAGAATATTCCCTTCTCTTTCTAGTTTATCAAATGTTTTTATCATGAAGCGGTATTGAATTTTGTCAAACGCTTTTTCTGCATCTAGTAAGATGACCATGCAGAATTTCTTAATTCTGCTGAGCTATATTACATTAGTTGATTTTCAGATATTAAACATTATCAAAATTTAAAACTTTATCCAAACAAAGATTCTTTGTGGGGACTTCAGAGCTCTTTTTTCTTTTAGACTTTCTCTCCCCATGAGTTAAATCTCTGAGTTGCTTGCTGTGCATTGAACAGGGTGGTAGCCTCTTGTTTTCCTGGCTTGCCTGTCCCAGGTTGGAACCTCTGCACTATGAGTGAGCTTGAGTGAAGGCAATTGACTTCCAGTAGTTTCAGGCAGCTGCACCTGAGGACCTACGTCCTATTAGTAGAGGCTGTGTGAAAAAAGGGAGCTCCTCACCTCCTGACCACATTCACCATGAATTTAGTCTTTCTCAAGTAGAGCTGGAGGCGATGAAACTTGTTGGAGGCCTGGCCCTCTCTTCAATAAGCAATCATGGTAACCCATTATTGGGAGCTGAGGGAAGAGGAAGCTCGATCTCTTTGGACACACCAGCCAGGAGAGGAGCATCATGCCGAGTAGGTGTGGGGAGGAAGGAGAGGAGAGGACTGTGACCTCTTATCTCAGAAAATGCCAATATTTGTCACTCTGTTCTCTGTACTCCACAATGTGTTCACTGTCACCAAATCATTTTAAATGTGAAATGTTGACATGTTTGACTCTTTCCCCACATGATTGAGCTCCTTAAGGACTTGTTCACCTGGATACCTCACTGGAGACTAGCACATAGCAAATATGGAAGAATATTGATATAAATGGCCAGAATTTCCAGGATTTTCAGAGAATAAATATGGCCTCCTTCATGGGTTTGATTGCCTTGAATTTCTTTCCTCGTACAAAGAAAATGAGTTTAAATAGATTAAATTTTTGAAGAACATGTACAGAAGAAATCATACTGTTACTATACAAAGCTGCAGAGAAATGGACTAAGGAAATGTAAAGACAATGTAGGTAAAAGGGGGGAATGTCTGCCCGTAATGAAAAGAAATTGCAAATATAGGGCCAGGCGAAGTGGCTCACACCTGTTATCCCAGCACTTTGGGAGGCCAAGGCAGGCGGATCACGAGATAAGGAGTTCGAGACCAGCCTGACCAACATGGTGAAAACCCTGTCTCTACTAAAAATACAAAAATTAGCTGGGCATGGTGACGTGCACCTGTAACCCCAGCTACTCAGGACACTGAGGCAGAAGAATCGCTTGAACCTGGGAGGCAGAGGTTGCAGTGAGCCAAGATCACACCACTGCACTCCAGCCTGGGCAACAGAGTGAGACTCTACCTCAAAAAAAAAAAAAAAAAAAAAAAAAAGAGAAATTGCAAATATAAATTGTTCATCAGAACACAGCTGTCCTCATTCATAAAATCAACAAATATACTTTAATTGACTTTACAACCTGAGGGAGACTCATTAAATTTAGTCATTGCTAATATCTTTCAGAATAAGAACAACTACTCATACAAAATTGTTGAAGAATAAAGCTATTAACATCTATCTAATCAAGTCTGCAGGTCTGTATGTATAGGACTTAAAAAAAATGAAACACTTTGGAGGCCAAGGCGGGATGATCACTTGAGGTCAGGAGTTCAAGTTTCACCTGACCAGCATGGTGAAACCCTATCTTTAAAAAAGAAAAAAAAAATGAAACAGATATTCTTAACCCAGAAATAGGACCTTTACAAAGATTACAAAAGAAAATATGAAACATTTTTAGAAACAACCATTCTTTCTACGAATTCTAATTGAGTAATTGACATGAAAATAAACAATAATCTTTATTGACAGAGAAAAGCACTTGGCATAAAATCTTACAGTTCATCTAATCCAAGATTGTCCAACCTACAGCCCGTGGGCCGCATATGGCCCAACATGGCTTTGAATGCAGCTCAACACAGCTTTGTAAACGTTCTTAAAACATTATGAGACTTTTTTGTGATTTTTTAAAGCTCATCAGCTATCATTAGTGTTAGTGTATTTTATGTGTGGCCCAAGACAATTCTTCTTTTTCCAATGTGACCCAGGGAAGCCAAAAGGTTGGACACCCTAATTCTAATCCAAAGTTGTCATGAGGGAAATAAAGGAAGGAAATTAAATTGGAAGACACTATGAATGAACCAAATCTACAAAGCTAGCATTGGAGCACATAGAAATAAAAGACATAAATTTTCAGCTTAGTTGAGACTATTTCTCCTTGCATCCATATGATGTTGTTGTTATTGTTTATCATCTATTCATTCATTAACCATTTATGGAGTAGCTAACTGAGGCCGGGCACTGTTATGGGTTGGGCAGTATGTAAGGAACAAGCAAAATTCTTACCGTCATGGAACTGAGGTTCCAGTAGGAGGATACAGAGAATGAACAAAGAACAAATAAAAATGTACGAAATATAAATCCCACAGGCAAATAAAACAAGAAAGAGCAATAGAAAGTGCTTGAGATGGGAAATTACTATTTTAATCCAAATTATTATAACTCATAAAGAAAAATTACTCCTTTTGAAATGAATGAATCTCATATTCCAATCTATGTATGTCTTCTTGTTCTATCTTCCTCTTTCTCTTTCTTTCTTTTCTTCTTTCTTTGCTCATTATTCTTCTCTCAAACATCTCCGTAACATAGTAGAGGATGCCAATAATATATTTTATTTATTGTGTGTTTTTCTGACTTTTATCAAGGAGGACATTTTGATGTTTTCAAAATGAATATATTATCAGAAGATAAATATTGTGAGGAAATTTGCAATATTATAAAACAAAATGAAAGCATTCCATGAATTCCTGTACTTTTGCTAGAATTCCACAAATTTGGCTTTAGCTTTTCTAGCAAACAGAGAAGGGAGGGAAATTAGCTATAAAATTCAAGTGGCTGTAAGGTGAAACAAATCAATTGCTTGGTGACACATGACTACTTCTGATAGAATATTGCCACTGCTGGCCCTCCTTAGGAGAACATGTTGCAGTAAAGTTAAACGTGTTCCCAATGTCATCTTTCTTCATTTGGTAGTTTCTGACTGAAAGAATTTAAGTGTAAAATATCCTAAAATACTGTATCTCATCTTCTTGATGGTGTCTGCCATACACCCAGGGAAATGTTATCTACTGTGTTATAATAATCAACATGCACTATCACAAATTAAAATTACAGAGAACATATAATTAACTATGGGCTAATATAAAACAAGTTTGTGGAAAGTATAATTTAAATTAATTTGCTAGAATTGGGAATGTGAAGACAAAGGTTATCCAGGATCCAGTTGAGGGTGGCAGCAGTAGGTTGGTATCATGATTTGTTTTGGAGACAGTAAGGAAATCATATTGATGGAGCAGATGCTTCATTTTATAAAATAGTGTGAGAAAAGTTTGTGACAGAAAATGCTCCAGTTGTAGAGGGTAAACCTGAATAGTATAGATTTGGTGCTTTAAGCTTTAGATTCTAAATTTGGGGTACATTAGATAGATCAGGAGGCATATAGACTGCCTGAAATTATTTATGTTTGTGCATGAATATGTGGATTTATCTACATGTGTATGATATAGCTTATCTTGAGAAAGTGACTGTCTCATTCATCACTTTCTGAAAGGGACACGACCTGCTATGCCAACAGCCAAACAACAAAAAGTATAGAAACATTGCCCTACTGTCACTGATTAACCACGGATGTTCATTAAGACTGCTGCTAGGCTTTGAAAACTTTTGGGCTACTAGCATAAAGTTGTTTTCACTTCTGATAAATAAAATAAGCAAAATATAACAAAATTATAAAGTTATTGTAAGAACCTGGGCTTGGAAATCTTGATTTGATGGGAAGCAATGAAAGCCCATAGTTTTATTCATTTTGCTCATATGATATCAAAAGCAGTAGTTCCAAAACTTTGGCAGACAGAATTTCCCACACCTTCACCAGTCCTTCCTCCACTTGGTTTATTCTCCTAACTGGTTGATTTAAGACACTGTAAAGTCACTACCAGTTTAGGGATTGTGTGGACCAGAATGTTATCCTCGGGGTCAGGAACACATAACCAATAATAATCATGAATTTCCAGTTTAATTAGAGTGATTTTTATTATTATATTTGTTACAAAATGAAGCCATTGCAACATAATTTGAAAATTACCAACACCTTCTACCAAACAGAATGTAATTATTCTTTTGCAAAGTCTAATTACCACGGAGAGATGATAAGGCAACTTTTTAAAGGCTTGGGGTAGTTAAGATAGCAATAAAAAGCAATAAATTGATGTTAGGTAAAGAGAAGAAATAAAATGAACTAAAATTGTTTTAGGATTTAAAAGGTTTAGTTTTTTTCAAACCAGAATTTCTAGGCATATAAAATCTCATGTAAATCAAAACTAATTTACTCTGCCAACTGGGTCTGTTTACTTTGGGGTATTTTATACATTCTTATCATGTTTCCAATTACGAGAAAAAGCTAATTATCTCTAAATTAAGACTTATCTGACAGCTGATTTTGCAGTAAACTTACAACAACAAATTTATGTTTTCCCATGGCAATACCATGAGATATGGAAACATCATAATATTGTGTTAAGAATAATTGCACGTTCTTGTAAGATGTAAAACTTTGTTCTCAACTGTATATCACTGTATAAACTTAATTATAATCTGTAAATGAGAACCTGGATGAATGCATTGTGTATGTTCAATAAAGACTATTGGCTCGTTTGAAATGTCCGGAGCTGTTCTTGTTCCCACGGAAGCTTGTGAAAGAAAAATAACTGCATATATATTCGCCTTCAGCCTTCTATGTCCCTGGTCAGTCATTGAAAGAGCTCCTGGCCAGAAGGTTGCATATGGTACTAGAACTGAATACTATATCCTTGATCCTAGTTCCTGGCACTGTCAATACATCAGCCAGGTGATCTTAAAAGTTATTCTATTCCCTCTTACTATATTGCCTTATACAACCCTTTCCTGATCTGCCTAAATGATACTTTTCTGTCCTTATATTTCACGTTCAGCGAACAGTATTGCTAGTCAAGGCCCATGATGGCTAACCTCTAAGGCATCTTCCTAATGAAATCTATTTCCTAACTGATTCATCCAGCCATATTCTTTCCTTCACCTCTTTACTTTCTTAGATCTGGCAAATTTTATATTATGTGTAGTTTATCACAATTTTATTTAAAAAATCTGTTTGCCAATCTGAATGATCAAATATTTCTTTTTTTATAACGATATTTCAGGCCGGGCACGGCAGCTCATACCTATAATCCCAACACTTTGGGAGTCCAAGGCAGTTAGATCATGAGGTCAGAAGATGGAGACCATCCTAGCTAACACAGTGAAACCCTGTCTCTACAAAAAATACCAAAAATTAGCCGGGTGTGGTGGCACGTGCCTGTAGTCCCAGCTACTCAGGAAGCTGAGGCAGGAGAATCACTTGAACCTGGAAGGTGGAGGTTGCAGTGAGCCAAGATCACACCATTGCACTCCAGCCTGGGCTACAGGGCAAGATTCCATCTGGAAATAAGTAAATAAATAAATATGAAAAATATTTCAAATTCAGGTATTTCAAAACATTTCCCAAACCATTTAATGGTTCCCATGAAGGTTCATGGCCTTCCATAGCATGATCTCATCTTACTTCTCAGAGATCTCACAACTTGGTATTTAAACTCAGGCTATTTCAACTCTTTGTTTTCTAAATATGTCATTTACTTTCACATTACCAGTCTTAGCTAACTCATACTCTTTCCTCATTTTGAAAGTCCCCATTCTCATCTTCCAGGGTAGAGGTAAAATGTTCCTTCTGCCCTGAATCCTTGTAGAATTCAGAAAGTTCCAGATACATGAGATTTCTTCACAAGCCCCAGATGCTGTGCACAGACCATCACAACTAATTTAACTAATTGTCTTTTGCTATCTTTCATTAACCAGTCAGAGTACATCTGGGCTGTCCCCAGCAAACAAATTTTTTGAAAAGCTTGATCTATGTATATATGTTTATTTTTCCCCCCTCTGTGTCTTTCTACCTTCTGGTAGAGTGTTTTACATATAGTTTTCACACAAATGTTTGTTAACTGGTATAAAGTACCAGGAGTAGTAACTTTAGCACCTGGATTATTTTAAGACACTTCTTGAAGGTTTAAAGTAACTACCTTTATGACAGTACAGTAAATTGGCAAACAAGCAAAACAGGGATAAATTGACTCTGTGCTGACTAAAAGCATTTTAAAAATTACTAGTGTTAAATTACAAAATAATCAGTTTATTAAAATAAAGGCTTTGTCAATTTTGGACAACTGAATGATACATTTAGTAAATTTAGCAAAATTGTTCATTAAAGGAAAATTCTAGATTCATGGAAGGTTATAAAATATGACTGTCCAAAAATTGGCCAGACCACATTATAAATACATGGATTGACTTTGGCCCGCAATGTTAGTTCTTTGCTGCTGCTGTTCTGTGTTGCTCAACGTTAGTCTTTGCAGGAATATAATAAGCTAGTTTTTGTTAGAAAGTCAGATTATAAATCCAGTAACTGTTGGAAATTTTTCAATGGTCTCTGTAGAAACCAGTGTATATGACTGGTGTAAGTGTTGTTAACAAGAATGACTGTGAAAATTTGACATTTGTTGTGATTTTCTGGCTTAACGTTAACTGAATTCTGTCCCATTCTACTATTTCATGTGTATCACTTGTAATCTACAAAAAAAAAAATAATAATAATCACAGTGGTAACAGGAAGATTTTTTATTTTCTCGTACTACGACCTTTAGGTGAGAAAAGTGAGGATAGAATCCCTTGGTCCTTTGTTATTGGAATATAAGTCAGGTTGTCCTGCTTTCTCACCCATTAAGGCATATCATAGGACTCCATTTAATCAGAAAATTTGGGTAGGATATTATAATTTATTTTAAATTTTTAAATTGTAACTCTTATAATACTTGTAATATATTTACTTGGTACAAGAGTCTACAGAACTTGGCCTTTCAGTGAAAATTCTTACCCCCATAAAATTGTCATCCAAACACTCACTTCTTCTGCATGGCAACCTAGTCATCAGTTTCCTATATAACTTCCCCAAAATGTTCAATGCCAGTAAGCAAAATGTGTATTTATTCTCATTTTATACTTTAGTTATACTAATCATAGCATCCTAGACACATTTTGTTTGCCTTACTTTTTTTTCCACTAATTTATCCTGAAGATTATTTCATTTTGGCATATAAAGGTCATCTTTTACTTTATTTTCCCCCTTTCCCATTTTAAACTAGGGATTGTGTCACACGTGTATAAGTCATGTTACATGTATACATGTATAGAGCATATGCATCTATATAGCTTATGAAAGCTATGTAGAATACTAATAAAACAACCACCTATGCAGCTACTTGATTTGAGACACAATATTACCAATAAATTTAAAGCCCATTGTGTATCACTCTTCATATTTGCTTCTATTTATCATCCAGAGTTTTTTAAAAATTAAAGTTTTATATTTAATACTCTCTTGCTTTTCTTCAATCTTACCACACATGCATATAAATAATTACTTATTTTTATGTTACCCGCGTTTGAGCAATAATAGAAATCATACCACATGTATTTTTCTATGGCATATTTTTCATATTATGTGTATGATTCATCTACGTTAATGCACATAATTACAGAGAGGAGTTCAGATAGGATTAACCATGCTTCTATTGTAGAACATTTGAAATTTTTTTTTTACAATTTTTTGCTCTTATAAAAGAAAAAAGTGCTATAAGCTTTTTTTGTGTGTACCTCCTGCATATATACTAGAGTTTCTTTATATCTAATGGTGAAGTTGTTGAGTCAAGGCGTATGAGCACCATAAACATTTCTAGATACCAAATCATTTTCCAAAGTGTTTGTGTGGATTTCCACTCACCACCACCTTTGTCTACACTCTCACAATACTTTTTAGTTGTTGACAATCTAATGACTGTAAAACTGCATCTCATTTAATTTTATTTTTCATTATTATATGTCAAGCTAGGAATCTTTTTATAGGTTTGTTGGATGTTGATTTTTTTCTCTTCTTGGAATAATTTGTTCATGAGATATACCCACAGAAGACAGCATAAAGCATACATACCTAATTTAAAGAATAATTATAAAGCAGATGCTTGTGAAACTACAACTCAAGTAAAACTCAAAACATTTTCAGCATTCCAGAGTCCTTTCATGTCCACTCCCCATTGCTCCTCATTTATCATCCCAGAGGTAACCATTGTCCTGATTTTTATTTTATTAGTTTTTTTTGCTATTATTTGTCATTTTATCATTTATATATGTATTCCTAATCAATACAGCTTAGTTGTGTCTATGTATAAATATTATAAGAGTGTAATTATACCATATGAATCTTTTGCATCTTAGTCATCATTTCACATGCTTGGAAGATACATACACATTCTTACATGTAACTTCAGGTCATTCCTATTCAATGCTGTATAAGATTCCACAGTAGAAACATAGAACACAGTTTTTTCATTTCATTATTTTTAGAGACATTTTGATTATGTCTACTTTTAGTTATTTCAATCTTATATAGACATTCTCGTATGCATTTCCTAGAACACAGACAAAAGAGATTTGCTTCAGGCATATATTAGGAGTAGAACTGCTATGTAATAGGGTATGCCAATGTTCAGCTTACTTAAGTAGTGCCAAATTATTTTCCAAAGTGATTGTATCAAAATTGTATGTACCCCAGTGGTCCATGCCATTTCCTGTTTCTCCAAATCTATACTACTTCTTGGTCAAACTGGTTTCCTTCTTTTTTTCACCAATCTAATAGGTATCCAGTGACATCACTGTAGTTTCCATTTTCATGTTTCTTTTTAACACTACTTCATATTATTAGTTGCCATTTAGATTTCCTGTCTTGTAAAAGGCCCTTTTTATTGAGTTATCTTTTACTTAAGATATTTGGAAATTATTTATATAGTCTAGATATGAATCCTTTATTAGTATATGTGTTATAAATATCTTCTACCACTCAGTAGATTATCTTTCATTTTTGTTATGATCACTTTTGATACATAGAAAATTTTATTTAGTGTAGTAGAATTTGTCAATTGCTTTCTTTATGTTTAATTTTGTTTGGCGTTTCATTTTTAAAATCCTTTCTTGTTTTGAGGTAATACAGGAATTGTCCTATACTACCATATAAAATTGCTATTAACCTTCTATCTGGAATTGATTTTTGTTTATAGTTTGAGATAAGGATCAAATTTTGTTCTTTTCCATTTGGATACCTAATTGCATTTTTAGTAAATAATTCATCTGATCCCCAAGACTTGACATGTGATTTGCCATGTACTTCTTTTATACCTCTAGTTTTCATAATCATGTATGTCTATTTGGGAACTTTCTTTCCTATTCCAGTAGTTTGTATCCTTTACCTGTTTTAGTTTTTGCTGCTTTAAAAAAAAAAGACTACCTGGATACCCTGAATTTATTAATGTAAATTCTTCCACTTTATTCTTTCTCAGTGTGTTATGGCTGTCTTTGGTCTTTTTCATTTCCATAAATTAATGAAAACTTTCTTAATATTAACACATTTATGCATGAACATAATATATCTACTTATTCATTTAGGTTTAGTTTGCTTTAATAATTTTAATAAAATATTTAATAAATTTATCTATAAAATGTTTCACATTTTTGGATTCTGTATTCTCTGGGGTTTTTATTACATTTTAAATTTAATACTTTTAAAAATTAAACATTTGCTGATGTTCAGAAAGGCAAATGACATGTTGTATATTGATACTTTCTAAAGTAACATCTTTAAGTAATCTCACTAATCCAAATGATCTATTGGTAGAATACATTGATTTTTTTTGTTGACAATTATATTATCTGCAAATAATTACAGGGGCTTTTTCTTTCAAAATAATCCCTCCCTTTATTTATGTTGTTGTACTGGTTTGGATACTAAGGTATATGTTGAATATTAATGATAAAGTGAGAATCTTTTCCTTGTTCCTGATTTTAAAGGGGATGTTTTTAATGGTTTATCGTCAAATTTGAGGTTACTATAAGCTGGAGTAAGTACCTAACATCAGATTTTTAAAATTATCTTTTAATCCTAGCTTTTCACAAAAATTCCTGTAATTTTTTACATGAATTAATTTAAGTGTTATTTAATGGTCTTCCACATTGAGATGGTCAAAAAGAAGGCCACACTGTTTTTCTTTTTCCATCTGTTAATGGAATGATGTTAAACCAATTTTCATTCCCGGAATATATTCAACCTGCTCATAAGGTAAACTGGGGAAGAAATCCTCTCCCACTCCCTTTATATCCTTCCAGTGCTGAGGTACGATATCGACACAGCACTGCATTAAAATAAATTCTTTCCTTTAAGTATTTAAGATCTTACTGGAGTAGTTTAAATTTAGGTCACATATCTTAGGGAAAGCTACCTTATAATTCAGTTTTCTAAGAGGAGATATTTTATTCTTTGGTCTAAAACTAAGGTCAACATAGAAATGTTGGCTATGTTTACAGGGTCTCTCACTCCCATCCAACCTAGTAACAGTTTTATTAAGGTTGTGGCCCTTTGGGACCCCATTTTTATGAGAAAGGCTGATTTAGCTCCCCAAAATCCATGGGCCCGGCCTTTTCTTCTGTTTTACACGGCACTTAACACTGATGTTTCAAGTCATTAAGGAATAGCGAGTTCTTTAAGCAACCACTAATTTTAGTACTTGTTTATGTCTGAATTTGTGTTTTAGCTTCAAGTTTGGCTTCTAAAGAGGTCCTTTACTTTATGCACTTAACCCTGTATCTAACATGCATTTAATATTAATTCATTATGCTTAGTTGCCTTATAGTGGATTTCCTGGATAAGTTTTCCTAGATATCTGGTGTACTGTATTGAAAGATATAAAATTACTTTTTATATGAACACAGAGCGTTCAACTGTATGCATGTAACACCATCTATATAGCCATAGGCATATGTAGTCATTATTTTGTTTTTAATGTTTATAAATGATACTATAAAAGCAATTTCACAAAATAGGAGTACGTAAGTAAAAAGTAGGAGAATTACAGGAACAAAGAGTTATAGATATTTGTCATTGTGACAGATATTGACAAATTACTCTCTTTAGAGATTGTATTATATTATGTTCCCACCAGCAATGTATGAAAATATCTGTTTCTCTTCACCCTAACAAGAATATCTGTTATTACACTTTTGATTTTTACCAGTCTTATAGGGATTAAAAAAATGGAATTTCAGTTTTGTTTTATTTGCAATTCCCATGCTCTAAGTAAAGGTGAAGTCTTTCAATGTATTTAAAAACCATTCAGAGCTTTTTTTCTATAAATTTTATATTCATAATTGTTTCTGTACTCTTTGTTCATTTTCTTTTGAATTGCTGGTCTTTTTAGCTTATTGCTTGTGATGTGAGTTGCCAACATTATCCTTCTGTTTTGGTATTTTGAGTTTACCTGTTTTTTTTTTTTTTTTTTTTTTTTTTTTTTTTTTTTTTTTTTTTTTTTGTCATGGAGAATGATTTCAATAAATAAAAATATTGCTTCTGGGCTATATATCAGTATTGGAACAGTCTTCTAAACTGGGGTATTATAAATTGGTACTTTTAGCATTACTTTTTTATCAAGTTAGTGTCACTTTGCTTCCTCTTTAAAACTTATAAGAACACAGGTTCAGAATATCTTTGGCTGTGTCTCTCGTTTTGTATGTACCTACTTTTTCTAACTACTACTTGTGTTCCAAGTAAGAGCATTCTTATGCATTGGCTCCATTTCTCTGATATTTAAACACACTACAGTATTCCTGGAACAACTGATAGTTCTTTTGATGTCCTGGTTCATATGAGTTAGAAGAAAAAAATAATCAAAGAGTCTAGGTATTGTCAATAAATATTCTGTAAACTACTAGGTCAAAAGGCACCAAGTAACAGAACAGTAATTCCTCTCTTATTCAATATGATTAGAATGGGCAACTAACATGTTAATCAAAAATATTAAAGAGAAATGCCATTTTAAAAGACATAACACTTAAACTGATAAAGCTAAAATATATATGAATGTAAAGTCATTGAACAACATTTTGACTCATTGCCAAGAACTTTAATTTGATCACAGCTTGCTTGATTAGAATTTAGTCATCTTAATGCAGATACTAGAAACCTAAAAGGCAGCATCGACATTTCCCTGTTTAATCTATTTTAATGTAAGTATGTGTTTGTGTATGTGTGTATGCATGTGTGTTCAGCACTCTGGGTGCCAAACTCTTGTAAACTTTTCAGCTTTCTTTCAATCATTTGCTGCTCCCCATTCAACATTTATTTTATGCTTATATTAATATTAGAAGGTAACCCATTAGCTTTGAGAGTGCAGAATTATGTGGACATCTATCAACTTATTATACTGTAGGAATGAAGAATGTTGGTTAACTGGGTGACTTCCTTAAGTAGAACTAAATTAAGTACACTTCAATTGCATCTGCTATAGAGAGTAACCATTAATTTAGTCACTTGATCAAGTAGAGATAGACAATTTAAATTATACCTTCCATTTTTAGCTTTCTTAGGAATAATAAACGTATTTTCAAATCTTTTAGTCTCCTGATTTTTAGCTTTTCGAGAAAGAAGTAGATTCTAGTAATGTTAAGTTATTGATATAATCATATTCTGGAAAATGGATTTAAAGTAATGTTGGCTAAAAAACATGAAACAAATGACAAAAATACTTTTCCCATTATAAAATTGGCACTATCTGATTTAGAATGAGTTTTTCTAAAATCTTTCTTGCACTTAGCAGAACTTTGGCTATAGTCGGTTTACAGAAGTTGGCAAAATGGTTCAGCTTCTTAATTAGAAACACCACACTTCACTTGCTTTTGTTCTCACCTGAAAATCAGAGAAAATATAACCTCATGGACAGCTGCAGGCCACTAGTTCAATTGAAAAAATACAGTGAACAGGTACCATTTGATATCTGTCAACATCCATCAACATCATCCTCATTACCATCATCAGACATATCATTTACTGAGTACATGCCATATGTCTGGCACTGTACTCTGTGCTTTATTTGGTTTAATGTTTAAAAATGGCAAGGACAATGAAAGGTACAGATTATTGTTCATATTTTCTAGATGAGGAGAAACTCAACAAGGTATAAGGTATAATTTTCTAAAAGGCAGCCACTTAACATGTGAGAGAACAGGATTAATAACTAACTCTTTCCCAATCAGTAAAAATGTTTTCACCAACATGATTGTGTTAAAAATTAGGTTTTAAAGCAATGAAAATAAACTTGAGTAGGCTTAATTGAAAATTGGTCTTAATCAAAACAGTATTGTCTCATCTCATGAATCAGTCAGACTAACTGGTCATACTTTTGAAAGAGATTAGGATCAGCAACTCGAAAGTCAAAAGAAATTCAATCTCTGCCTCATGTACTTTTTCGCATCGTTTTGATTCCTTCTCATCCCACCCTCACTCTCTCTCCTGCTTGTGATATGTCAGAAGCTTGTGACATGTCAGATATTCGCCACTGATAAGTCAATGAGGGTGAAAAGAGGGTGACGCATCACTAATAAAATAGAAAGGAACACAGCAAAGGCTGCTATCAGCTCACCAAATCTACATTTTATTTTGGGAGTACAGCTGTACTAAGCGTCCCAGCTGCTTTACAGTTAGATATAGCAAACTTATTAAGTTTCCATCATAGAATGTGAATAAAAATGATATGTACCAATTCCAGGCCCAGACCCTATAAAACTCATTTATTTTCTACCCTTTTAGGCCTGACCAGAATGGATAAAACCCAAAGTATGACCTTGGAAGGCATATTTTAAAGTTGACAGAACACTGGCAGCCTGGATCTCTAAGCAACTAGGTGGAGTAGAGCTGCCTTGTTAAATTTTCAGCCTAATCAATACTGTTACTTGAGAGAAATAAAGTTTCAATATATTTGAGTAATACATTTTGGGGTCTAAATTTTATACCAGTAAGTAGTCTCTCTGTTCATGCCAGAGAGAAGGCACGTGGGCTGAGGAAATATACCTCAAAACAATAAAGAGTAAAGTAGAAATCAAAGGAAAATTATAAACAAGCCACAATAAAAAATTATTTGGATTTATCTATTTAATCTCAAATAGGTATTTTATCACGTCAATATAACTTTGTGTGCACATCACCGTCTCTAATCATGTTTATAGCTGACAGCCTGATATCCTGTGCTTAGACTCATTTTGCTTGGTTGGCTGTCACTCATATAGAGGGAAGAGATTCTGTAGTTGTTTTCTTTGTCTCTTATAGGACATACTTTCCAAAAACACCCTATTTGGAAAATAGAAGCCAGATTGTTCCGAAATATTGAGTATATAATTTTGTACACAATTCTGTAATTCAAAAGAAATTAAAAATTAATTTAGCTCCATGTTTTTCCCAAAAGAGCTTACTTACTATCCAATTGAACAAAAGACACAATAACATTACAATGATTGACATTATAAAATGTTTTATGTGCTATTTTCTTGATGTATTGCATTAAAGATTTCAAAAGTATGTATTCTCTATCCCACTTTATTAAATCAAGTAACTTTTTGAGGAGTAGAGCAGGATGGCCAAATAGAAGGCTTTGCCAATCATCTCTCCCACAGAGACACCAATTTAACAACCATCTACACAGAAAAACACCTTCCTAAGAATCAAAAATTGCACTCACAGTACCTGGTTATAACTCCATATCACTAAAAGAGACACTGGAAGAGGTAGAAAAGAGTCTTGAATTGCCAACACCACTCCTTCCTCATCCCCCAGCAGTGGCTACATGACACAGAGAGAGAATTTGTGCACTTGGGAAAGGGTGAATGCAGTAATTGTGAGACACTGCATTGAGCTCAGTGCTGCCGTGTCACAGCAGAAAGCAAAACTGGGCTGAACTCAGCTGAGGCCTGCCAACAGGAGTATTTAAACTAGCTCTAGCCAGAAGGGAATCACCCATCCCAGTGGTTAGAGCTTAGTTCTGGCAAGCCTTATCGCCATAGGCTAAAGTGTTCCAGGGCCCTAAAAAAACTTAAAAGACACTCTATGCCACATGGACTGCAACTCCTAGGTAAGTCCTAGGGCTGAACTGGGCTCAAAATCAGTGAGACACCAGCCATGGTAGCTAAGAGAGTACTTGGTATATCTCTGCCCAAACTCCAGGCTGCACGGCTCATAGCTTAAAAAGAAACTCCTTCCTTCTGCTTGAAGACAAGTGAGGGAAGAGTAAAAGAAGACTTTGTCTTGCATCTTACATCCCAGCTCAGCCACGGTAGGATAGAGCACCATCCAGAGTTGTGAGACCCCCTTTCCAGGCCCTAGCTCCCAGGTAACATTTTCAGACACACGCTGTACAAAAAGGGAACCTGTTGCCTTCAAGAGAAAAAAAACAGTCCTGTTAGGACCCATCACCTGCTTATGAAAGAGCCCTTCAGTCCTGAATAACCAGCAGCGATATCCAGGTAGTACACTGTGGGCCTTGGGAGAGACTCTCAGACTTGCTGGCTTCATATGAAACTTCTGCTTGAGAAAAGCAGAAGAAAAAATAAAGAGGATTTTGTCTTGTACCTTAGGTACCAGTTCAACCATAGGGTTGTAAAGCACCAAGTGTGCTCTTAGGGCCTTGGCTTTCAATTCCAGGCCTTGGCTTTTAGATGGCATTTCTGGACCTACCCTAGCCCAGAGGGGAGATCACTGCTCTGAATGTTGAGTTCTAGGCCAGGCAGCATTCATTCACCATATGCTGACTAAAAAGCCCCTAGGCCTTAATGGAACTGGGAGCCTGGCAGTATTCTATTGGGCCTGTGGGGGTGGTAACAATGGGGTGAGTCTTCTCTGCCAGAGAAAAAGGGAGGAAAGCGTGGGAAGGACTGTGACTCATGGTTTGAGTGCCAGCTCAGCTGCAGTACAATAGAGCCAGGTAGACTTCTCAGGTTTTTCACTTCAGTTTCTGGCTTCTGGACAGCACCTCTGAATCCACCTGGGGCCTGGGGAAACTTGCTGCTCTGAAGGGAAGAGCAGAAGCCTGGCAGACTTTGCCACCTGCTGACTGTAAAGCCCCAGGGCCTTGAGAAAACACAGACAGTAGCCAGGTAGTTGTTACAGACAGCCTTGAGTGAGACCCAGTGATGTGCTAGCTTCAGGTCGGACTAAGTGCAGGCCACAGGGGTGCTTGTGTCACACCACTCCCAGCTCTAGGTGGTTCAGAACAGACAGATGAGAAACTGTTGGGAAGAGAGTAAGAAAAGAACAACAGTCTCTCCCTGGTAATCCAGAGAATTCTTCCAGATTTGTCCAAGACCACAAAAGTAGTAACGCTACAAGTCTGCAAGAACCACAGCATGATGGGGCTTGGGGCACCACCTAAGGTAGATACAGCTTAGATCACAAAACCCAAGTCCTTTTGAATACCTGGAAATCCTTCCCAAGAAGAATGGGTACAAACAAGCCCAGGCTGCAAAGACTACAATAGATACCTAGCTCTTCAATTCCCAAACACAGACAAACATCCATAACATCAAGATCATCCAGGAAAATATGACCTCACCAAATGAACCAACTAAGACACTAAGCCAATCTTGGAGAATCAGAGATATATGACTTTTTAGACAGACAATTCAAAATAGCTGTTTTGAGGAAGCTCAATAAAATTCAAGATAATACAGAGAGAGAATTCAGAATTCTATTAAATATATTTAATGAAGAGATTGAAATACTTAAAAGAAGACATACATTGATGGGTATTTGGGTTAGTTCCAAGTTTACGTGGCACATATATACCATGGAATACTGTGCAGCCATAGAAAAGGATGAGTTCTGTCCTTTGCAGGAACATGGGTTAGGCTAGAAACCATTATTCTTAGCAAACCAACACAGGAATAGAAAATCAAACATGGCATGGTCTCAACTCAGAAGTGGTAACTGAACAATGAGAACACATAGACACAATGAGGGGAACAACACACACCAGGGCCTGTTGGGAGGGTGAAAGGCTAAGGAGGGATAGCATTAGGAGAAATACCTAATGTAGATGATGGGTTGATGGGTGCAGCAAGCCACCATGCCACGTGTATACCTATGTAACAAATATGCTATGGTGTATACCACCATGGCACATGTATACCTACATAACAAATGTGCTATATGCATATTCCACACATGTATCCCAGAACTTAAAGTATAGTGTTTTAAAAAAAGAAAGGAGACAAAATTAAAGTGTAGAGATATTATTAGTTTTCTTTTTGCTTTTTTGTTTATGCAAAGAGCATTAAGATATCATCAGCTTAAAATAATGGGTTTTAAGATATTGCAAGCTTCCTCGTAACCACAAGTCAAAAAACTGCAATGGATACACAAAAAACTAAAATGCAAGAAACCAAATCACACCACCAGAGAAAATCATCTTTACTAAAAGGAAAATAAGAAGGAGAGGAGAGGAAGACCGTAAGTCAACTGGAAAACAAATAGCAAAACGGTAGGAGTCTTTACTTATCAGTACTAATATTGAATGTAAATGGACTAAACAACAACAAAAAAAGAATCAGTGAGTTGTTGCCTATAAGAAATACATTGCACCTATAAAGGCACAGATAGACTGAAAATAAAGGAATGAAAAAAGATATTGCATGCCAATGGACACCAAAAAAGAGTAGGATTTGTGATACTTATATCAGGCAAAAGTGATTTCAAAACAAAAATTGTAAGAGGCAAAGAAGGTCCCTATAAATGATGACGGGATCATTTCAGCAGGAGGATGTAACAATTGTAAATATATATGCATCCAATGCTGGAGCACCAAGATATATAAAGCCAATATTATTAGAGCTAAAGAGAGAGACACCTTAATACAATAATAGCTGGAGAATTTCTCACCCCATTTCCAGCACTGGACAGATATTTCAGACAGAAAATCAACAAAGAAACATTGAACTTAATCTGCAATGTACACCAAGTCTACCAAATAGATACTTACAAAACATTTCATACAACAGCTGCAGAATACACATTCTTTTCCTCAGCAAATGGATCATTTTCATCAATAGACCATATGTTGGGACACAAAACAAGTGTTAAAACATTCAAAAAGTGAAATAATATAAAGCATCTGCTCTGATCACAATGGTATAAAACTAGAAATCACTAACAAGAAGAATTTTGGAAAATGTACAGACACATGGAAGTTAAACAGCATGCTCCTGAGTGACCAGTAGGTAAATGAAGAAATTAAGGAGGAAATTCAACAATTTGTTGAAACAAATGATAATGGAAACACAGCATACCAAAACCCATGGAATACAGCAAAAACAACACTAGGAGGGAAGTTTATAGCTGTGAGTGTCTACATAAAAAGGAAAAAAACTTCAAATAAACAACCTGATATAGTTTGAATATATGTCCCCACCAAATCTCCTGTTAAATTGTAATCCCCAGTGTTGGAGATGAGACCTGATGTGAGGTGTTTGGATTACGGAGGTGGATCTCTCACGAATGGCTTGAGCCTTCCCCTTGGTGATAAGTGAATTTTCACTCTAGGTTTACATGAGATATGGTTGTTTAAAAGTGTGTAACACCTATACCTTCTACCCTGGCTTTTCTCTCTTGCTCCTGCTCTGGCCATGTGACATAAATGCTCTTCTGATGAATAGATAAATAAAATGTGGTACATATACATAGTAGAACACTATTCAATCATTTAAAAGAATGAGACCTAGTCATTTGCAACATGGATGGAATGGGGGGTCCTTAAGTTAAGTGAAATAAGCGAGGCACAGAAAGACAAATTTTGCATGTTCTCACTTGTTTGGGGGATCCAAAAATCAAAACAATTGAACTCATGGACATAGAGAGTAGAAAAGTGGTTACCAGAGACTAGGAAGGGTAATGGATGGGTGCAGAGGAATGGAGGAGGGTGAATGGGTATTAAAAAAATGGTTAGAATTAATAAGTCCTAGTATTTGCTAGCACAATAAGGTGACTATAGTGAAAAGCAATTTAGTTGTATATTTAAAAATAACTAAAAGAATGTAATCAGATTGTTTGTAAAGCAAGGATAAATGCTTGACAGCATGAATACCCCATTTACCTTGATGTGATTATTACCCATTGCATGCATGTATCAGAATGACTCATGTACCCCATAAATATATCCACATACTATGTACCCATAAAAATTAAACATAAAAAAGTAAAATAAATACCATTTTATAGTTAATATATTACTATATATATAAAATATCTGCAATATTAGTCTCCCAAATATTAATAGTGATTATATCATTGTGATGTGATTACATGTAATTTTTCATAGTTTGTTTATTTCTATTTTCTTTCTTCTTTAACAAATTTGTATTACATGTATTATGAAAACATTTTTAATGTAAAAGTTTGTGGGTAAAAATGTGAATTCTGTTCATTGCCTATGACTCACATCTAATGTATGCTTAAAAGACGGATCAGGGAAAATGTCAAGTGCCAAGCTGTGTTTATTTTGCAATACAATAAAGGGACATAAGTAGGAAATAAACAGAACAACTACACCTAAGAATTCCTCAAATATTTGAAAAAGGACTACAATCTGTGAGAAATTACCACACTAATGAATATCTATTAAGATTTTAATAACAAGTTAACTTACAAGACACTGTATTGTTTTGGAGCTGAATTTCTTTTTACAAGTCAGATTTTTTCATATATGACTCTGGCCCAGGAGAGGGCAGACCATCACACATAAATAATTTTCACTTAACCTTTTAAAGAAATAATGTTTATGGCATGACCAAGTCCTTACAAAGGGAAGTGGCAATTCATCCTCAAAATATGTTGCTTTTTTTCTCTCAATATTTCCATTTAGGTTTGTAATCATCTTCAAACACAAATGCTCCTTTCTAAATAAATTGTTACTGTGGTAACTTTGGTGTCATGAGACTATTCTTTCTTAAAAAGTTTACATTTATTCTGAAATTATAACTTTTTCACTGAGTAGTAAATCCCTTTTAAGATGAAAGTTTGCTGCTACTTATAAGGGAAACAAACAAAAAGAAAAATACTGTGAAAATGAACTGGTCTTATACTTTTTTAAGTTATGTTTTTAATTGATACATAATAATTGTGCATATTTGGGTATAAAGTATGATGTTTTAATGTAAGTATACATTGTACAATAAATAAATCAGAAAAATTAGCATAACTATCACCTTAAATATTTATCATTGTTTTGTGATGAAAGCATTCAAAATCCTCTCTTCTAGCTATTTGGAAAAATAAATACATTATTGTTAATGATGTTAACTATAATCATCCTACTCTGCAATAAAATATCAGAAATTATTCCACCTAACTATAACTTTATACTCATTAATTAATCTCTCCTTATCCCTCCATTCTCCCCAGCCTCTGGTAATCATTCTTTTACTCTCTGTTTAAAATCAGATAAAGACACATCATCAACAACTACAAAAAACCCAGAGGCCAATATCCCTGATGAACATAGATGCAAATACCGTCAACAAAATATTAGCAAACTGAATTCAAGAACACATTAAAAATATCATTCACCATGAGCAAGTGAGATGCATTCTAGGGATGCAAGGATGGTTTAACACATGTAAATCAATTAACCTGATGTATAACATTAATGAAATGAAAGACAGAAATCACATTAATCATTGCAATAGATGCAGAAAAAGCATTTGATAAAATATTAATAATAATAAAATAATAAATAAAAACTCAAAAGCCCTCAACAAATTGGGTATTGAGGAAATATACCTCAACATAATAAATGCCATATATGAGAAAGCCACAGCTAATATCATACAGAATAGAGAAAAGTTAAAAGCTTTTTCTCTATTTCTATTAGACAAGGATGCCCACTTTTACCACTTCTAGTCAACATCGTACTGAAATTACTAGCCAGGGTGATTAGGCAAGAGAAAGAAAAAAAATAGGGGGGTGAGGCATCAAAATTGGAAAGGAAAAAGTAAATTATTTCTGTTTGCAGAAGACATGATCTTACACAGTAAATTTTTAAGTACTCCACACACAAAACCTCTTAAAACTGATAAATACAGGGAAGTTGCAGAATACAAAATCAGCATACAAAAATAAGTAGGATGTGTATATGTCAATAGCAAACTCTCTTTTAAAAAAATCAAGAAAGAAAACCCCATTTACAAGTGCTGCAAAAAAAAATGTATACCTAGGAATAAATTTAACCAAGGAAATGGGTAACGACCTCTGCAATGAAAACTATAAAACATTGATTTAAAAAAATTGAAGAGGACACAAATAAATGGCAAGACATATTGTATTCATGAATTGGAAAAATTTATATTATTGAAATTATCCTTACTACCTGAAGTGATCTAAAGACTCAATGTAATCTCTGTCAAAATATTAATGACACTCTTCACAGAAACAGAAATAACAATCTTAAAATGTGTATGGAATCACAAAAGACACAATAGCTAAAGAAATCTTGGGCAAAAAGAACAAAACTGTAGGCTTCACACTACCTGACTTGAAAATATACTACAAATCTATAGTAACCAAAACAGCATGGTACTGGCATAAAAACAGGAATATAGGTCAATGAAACAAAACAGAGAGCTCAGAAATAAATCCATGCATTTATAGCCACCTGATTTTTGACAAAGGTGCCCAATACACGTATTAGAGAAAGGACAGTCTTTTTAATAAATCAATATCCACTTGCAGAATAATGAAACTAGATCCCTGTATATCACAAAAATCAACTTACTATGGGTTAAAGATTTATATGTAAGATTCAAAACGATGAAGCTGCCAGAAGAAAACATAGGAAAAATGATTCATGCATTGGTTCAGGCAAGGATTTTTTGGATAGAACCTCAAAAGCATAGGGAGCAAAACCAAAAATAGACAAATGGGGTTACAGCAAACTAAAAAGCTCCTACACAGCAAAGGAAATAATCAACAGAGTGAACAGACAACCTACAGAATTGGAGAAAATATTTGCAAACTATTTTTCTGACAAGGGTTAATATCCAGAATATATAAGGAACTCAAAAATCTCAATAGCAAGAAAATAAATTATCTGATTTTAAAATGAGCAAAAACCTGAAGAGACACCTCTTAAAAGAAGACATATAAATGGCCAACAGGTATACTTAAAAGTGGTCAACATCACTAATCATCAAGAAAATGCAAATCAAAACCACAATATCATCTTGTCCCAGTTAGAAAAGCTATTATAAAAATAATAATTATAATAATAATAAATGGTAAGATAAAAAGAAAGAGGAACTCTTTTACATTGTTAGTGGGAATGTAAATTAGTGATGCTATTATGGACAGTAGTATGGAGATCCCTCAAAAAATTAAAAATTATTCAACAATTCCACTATTGGGTGTATATGCAAAGGAAATAAATAAGTCAAGAAGATATTCAATGTTTATTCCAACACTATCACAATGGCCAAGATATAGAATCAATCTAAGTGCCTATCAATGGATGAATGGTTAAACAAAATGTGGTATATACACACAATTAAATACTATTCCACCATAAGAATGACAAAATCCTGTCATTTGCAACAACATGGATGAAACTAGAGGACATTACGTTAAATGAAATAAGCTAAGCACAAAAGGACATGTATGTAGACTCTAAAATGTTGGCCCTACTTAAATCTAAGATCTGAAACCATAAAAATTCTAGAAAATTATTTTCCAAAAGGTAAAATAAGCCTCAGTTCACCTATTTTCCATGTGTGAGTGTGGTTCAAAAGTCATAAGAAAAGTACAGCTAATTTAGAACCCTTGATTTTATGATCCATTTGATTGATTTTTGGTGACTTATTTAAAGGTGTAACAACAAATCCTTTCATTATATTTTCATGTAGTATGAGAACTTTAGCAATAAAAGGGAGACAAGGTATACTGTTCAGGCTCTCTGAAAACTCTCAATAGTAAAAAACAAAGAAAGCTAAATAAAATAAAAGAAAACCCTAGGAAAAACTCTCTGGACATTGGTCTAGGCAAAGAATTTGTGAACTAAAGCTAATGTGACAAAAACAAAAATAAATAAATGGGAGCTAATTAAACTAAAAGGCTTCTGCACAGCAAAAGTAATAATAAACAGAGTAAACAGACAACCCACGAAATGGGAGAAAATATTCACAAATTAAATATCCAACAAAGAACTAATATCCAGAATCTACAAGGCATTCAAACAAATCAGCAAGAAAAACAAACAAAAAAAAGCATTAGAAAGTGAGAAAAAGACATGAACAGAGATTTCTAAAATGAAAATATAGAAATGGCCAAAAAATACATGAAAAAATGTTCAACATCACTAATCATCAGGGAGAGGCAAATTAAAACCACAGTGAGATAAAAAACACATACCTCCAGCCAGAATGGCCATTATTAAAAAGTCAAAAAACAATAAACGTTGGTGTGGATGTGGTAAAAAGGAAACACATACACTGCTGGTAGAGATATAAATTAGTAAAACCTCTATGGAAAACAGTGTGGAGAGTTATCAAAGAACTAACAGTAGACCTACAATTTGATCCTATAATCCCACTATTTGGTATTTACTCAAAGAAAAAAAGTCATTCTATGTTTACTGCATGAAAGTTCACAATTGCAAAGATATAGAATCAACCTAAGTGTTCATCAACAGTGGATTGGCTAAAGAAAATGTGTGTGTGTGTGTGTGTGTGTGTGTGTGTGTGTGTGTGTGTTTTATTTGTCATGGAATACTACTCAGCCATAAAAAAAAAATTACATAATGTCTTTTGCAACAACTTGGATAGAACTGGAGGCTGTGATCCTAAGTGAAGTAACTTAGGAATGGAAAACCAAATACCACATGTTCTCACTTTTAAGTGGGAGCTAAGCCTTAATAGGTACACAAAAGCATACAGAGTGGTAATACACATCAAAGACTCAGAGGGAACGAGGGAGGGAGGGGGGGATGAAAAACTACCTACTGGGTTCAATGTAAACTATTCAGGTGATAAGCACACTAAAAACCCAGGCTTCACCATTATACAATTCATCCATGTAATCAAAACCACTTGTACCCCTGAAACTCTCGAAATTAAAAAAAAAAAATTAATAGAAATAAAAATAAAAAATTTTAAAGTTGGTCCAATACTTTTAAGCAAGCAAAGAAATGAATGCCAAACTAATTTATTTAAGTGAGAGATTGATGGTATAAAGTTGAATAATCTTTAGTCCACTGAAATTAAACTCCTTTTAGTGACAAGTTAAGCCCATTCACAACACACAATTTGTCTATAGAACAAACATACACAGGTACCCCGAAACTAAAATAAACGTTTAAAAAACAGAACATTGAAGACCTTATCTTGTGCTTATTGTATTCCTGGAACTAGCACAGAAAAGGTCTTCAGAAATGCTATATGAAAGAATCAATAAGCCTAGAAAAATAAACCTCTGCATGAGCTTAAAATAAAAAAGTTAAGCCCATTTCCAAACTGTACAATAATTTAAAATTATTAAATATGTTTTAGAATTTGAGAGCAATTTGTTTCTTCTAAACATTTAAAATATAAATTCTCACCATGTTAATATTTTTTAAGTATCAAATGACTTTATTAAGTGTACTAAAGAAGAGAACTTGAATATATGTTAAGCTGGCTAAATAACTATATCCTATTATATTTGGGATATTCTACTAAGATCTACCAAGAATTCATTATAATCTTTTGTGCCCTTTTGCCATCTGGCTTAAAGTGTGTTTGAGGCCAAATCCCAAAGTACAAAATGTCAGGTTGATATTTAAAGTAAGTTCAAGGTTTTAATGGTTATCCCAAACTTATTTGCTTTTGCTTTTTTCATTCTTTGTTTAATGAGCTGATATTAAAATGACCTGTCATTATTAAGATAAGGATTTAAAAATTACAAACGTGCATATTAGCATAAAATTAAACCCTGAAACTAATGGAAATCCAAGGAAAACTGGCTGCCAGGACATTTATTTTTTGAGGTTTTATTTTCTTTCCTGTGCTTCCGCCACAGAACACTTACCAGTAACGATAAATTGCTCTAACGAGTTCAGGTTTTGTTATGATACATAATTTTAAAACCCAAAGAAAAATTTACAGAAACAAAATAATAATCTCCTAAACTCCAAAGAGATTAAAATGTTTTTACATATTTCATCAGGTCAATAAAAGTTTTGTCAGTAATTACATGGAACTAACTATTTTTCTCCAAAGTTTGGATAAAAATTAGTCTCATTCATTATATCTAGAATCATTATCTATAGCTTTACTGTTTTATATTATGGTAGATGAATTTTTAAAATCTCATGTCCACATGACCTCACCCTTAAGAAACAAAGATTTCCAATTCTGAAATGGAAATTTTAAAAATAAACAGGATTAACTTTGAACTCCAAATGGGAAAACAAGCCTCAGTTCAGCTATTTTCCAAGTTTGGGTGTGGTTCAAAAGTCACAAGAAAAGCACAGCTAACTTAGAATCCTTGATTTTACGATCCATTTGATTGGTTTTTGGTGACTTACTTAAAGGCATAACAACTAATTCTTTCATTATCTTTTCATGTAGTTTGAGAGCTTTAGCAGTGAAAGGGAGACATGGTGTACTGTTCAGGCTCACTGAACACTCTCAATAGTGAAAAACAAAGAAAGCTAACTATCTGGTTACAAAAGACTTACAACTCATGAATTTAACTCATATAAAACATTTGGTTTGTTATATTTATTTACATATTTGGGAGCTGGGTGGCTTTCTCTTGCCCTGCCTCCACGGACTATAAAATGTGTCAATTGCTCTAGTTTTTTAATATTCCTGCTAAGTTAGCAAACAACCACTTTTAAGTCTTGAAGCACTCCTAATGGTAAACTCGTCCCCTCCCTCAGCTTGTAGATAGAAACTAATCTCCTAAACGAATGCACAATTTCAATTTCATTCTATTGTCTGAATCAAGAATTTATTGCACTAAAATCAGACACACTAACCTCATAATCATTTGTTCAATAATAAAGACTTCAAGAACTCTGTGAGTGCTGTCACCAAGATGTACACTAAGGCCTATGAGAGGCAGATATGGTTAGCCACTCTGTTAGCCATCTGGTTACCCACAGGCCCCACCCATGCCCAGCTACATTCCCTGAAGTTTAGGCATGTCTTGTTTCATGATGAAATTAGGGCTGAGATTCGCATTATTTAGTGCATTGTGGAGAAGGGCTCTGCCCAACTACCTGTATTGGAAGCTCCACACAAGCGTTATGCAATAAAAATATAAAAAGTGAGTCACATGTAGTCCCGGCAATTTGGGAGGCCGAGGCGGGTGGATCACAAGGTCAAGAGATCGAGACCATCCCGGTCAACAAGGTGAAACCCCGTCTCTACTAAAAATACAAAAATTAGCTGGGCATGGTGGCATGTGCCTGTAGTCAGAGCTACTCAGGAGGCTGAGGCAGGAGAATTGCTTGAACTCAGGAGGTGGAGGTTGTGGTGAGCCAAGATTAAGCCATTGCACTCCAGCCTGGGTAACAGGGGTGAAACTCCATCTCAAAAAAAAAAAAAAGTGAGTCACAAATAGAATTTTAAATTTCCTACTAGCCTCATTAAGAAAAAAGTTAAAAAAAAAAAATAGGTAAAAGCATGTTTTCAAATATAATTTATTTGTCCAATATATCCAAAATATATTTTCATTTATTTCAACCTGCAATCATTGTAACATTTTTGAACAAAATATACACATTCTTTCTTGTCATACTATTTTCTAAATCCAGGGTGTATTTTACACTTACACCTTATCTCAACTCAGATTAGTTATATCCTGAGTGCTCAGTGGCCCCTGTGGTTAGTGATGAGAGTTTGGACAGTGCAGTTCAACATTGCCACTCCGCTACTTGCTAACACAACTTCTAAAAAGAAATGATTGCTGGGCGCGGTGGCTCATGCCTGTAATCCCAGCACTTTGGGAGGCCGAGGCGGGTGGATCACGAGGTCAAGAGATCAAGACCATCCTGGTCAAAATGGTGAAACCCCGTCTCTACTAAAAATACAAAAAATTAGCTGGGCATGGTGGCGCGTGCCTGTAGTCCCAGCTACTCAGGAGGCTGAGGCAGGAGAATTGCCTGAACCCAGGAGGCGGAGGTTGCCGGTGAGCCGAGATCGCGCCATTGCACTCCAGCCTGGGTAACATGAGTGAAACTTCGTCCCAAAAAAAAAAAAAAAAAGGAAACACATACACTGCTGGTAGAGATATAAATTAGTAAAACCTCTATGGAAAACAGTGTGGAGAGGGCACAGCTTGGTTTTACATATTTAGGGAGACATAAAACATCAGCTCGATATATATGTAAGATGTACATTGGTGTACATTGGTTTTGTCCGTAAAGGCAGGACAATTCAATCAGGGAGGGGGCTTCCAGGTCATAGGTAGGAGAAAGACAAATGGTTGCATTATTTGGAGTTTCTCCTTTCCAAAGAAGGCAATCAGACATGCATTTATCTCAGTGAGCAGAGACATGAATTTGAATAAAATGGGAGGTAGATTTGCCCTAAGCAGTTCCCAGCTTGATTTTTTCCTTTAGCTTAGTGTTAGAGGCCCCAAGATTTCCAAGATTTATTTTTCTTTCACATTTCCCCATTTTCTTTGTAAAAGTCTTTTGGCAAAAACAATTTAGAAAAAAAATCAGTCTCTGGTCTCAGGTTTTGTCTGATCTCTGATTATTAGTATATTTTTTTTTCCTGCACAGGTAGATCCTAAGTTATTAGGAAAGATAATTTTTAGCAGGTTAAGAAGTCTCATGTCCTATGAGGAGGAAATAGGGGAGGGAGAAAAACCAACAACAAACGAAAGAACAATCCTGGAAAACTGATATAGGCCACATTACTCTGAAGTCCATACATCAGTAGGCAGGTATAAAAGTGGCTTATGAATGTAAATACCTTGCTGTTATTTTCTTCCAAAGTTTAGGTTGTCTAGCTTCAGTTTGCAGGGCTTTACAAAAGCACAGCTTAGTTTTCAGTGACTTCAAATTAGGAAAAATGGGGAAAACAATTGAAAACATTATTTTGAAGACTTGTAGCCAAGGAAAATTAGAATTCAGTCCAAACTGTAGAAAATAATAAAAGTTGAAAAACATTAGGCAAGACTTTAACAACAGGTATACTATACCTTTTAAAACATAATTTTTCTCTCTCCAGTTTCCCATTTTTACTAAAGATCCATCATTGTAGGACTGATTTGCTTGTTACACTTGGCCACATTATTTGTGTAAAGTGAAGCAAGAATAATTATTTTTTATATATTCTTTTTAAATTGGCCTTGATGGAACTTTGCTCCATAGAAGGAATCTGAGATAAGACATTTTTACTTAAAGTCTTTTGATTCCATCAAAGCCATGAATTTCTACCATCAAATATCTATGACTTGGGTGAAGTCTTCTCTTGAGGTCTCAAGATAACTTGGGACCCTGGGACTGTCAGAAAGTGGCTTACTTTACTTATGACAGGTCAGGAACCCGATACAGTGACTGTGTAGACCAGGTATGAAGCCAGTTCTCCCAAGGGGCTTTTATCAGCTCTATAAGTCAAAGGAAAGCACATCCTTCCAGTCAAAGCCTTTGTAAAACAAACATTTTCTCCCATTGTGTCCTGATACAAATGAAAACAGATTCTTATTGCACTTATGCAAATAACTATATTGTCATAAGTTAAGAATATTCACAAATACTTTCCAAATTCTGGAGGAATCAGGTAGAGAGAAACAAATATGCTTCAAATTTTGTTTATAGGAGTATACTTAATTGTCAAAAGCTGTCAATAGTGCAAAAGAAAAGTTTCCTTGACTCTGAAAAACAAAACAAAGGATCAGCAACATTTTAAGCAAAAACGAAAAAGATTACTTGTCTTCTATTAGTTCAGTCTGTACGGTTAGTTCCTGTTCTGCTTGATATTCATAAGCATTTCATCTCTTCATGAATCCTGAAAGTTTATCCTGATGTCACAATCTCCAAAGTTATCAGAAACCTGCATTCAAGAACACCTGTTAGAGTCTTACAGCTGATTATAAAACCACCTTCTAAAGAGGACCAAAATAAGACAATAATTGTCCATGGATGACAAAATGTTTTAGGGCAGCCATTAACAAGGAAATTTGTTACCTCTGTGGCACACAATAATTTAACATAACAATTATAATTATTACTGATAATGTACACTAAGTCTTATGAGAGGTCATTGTCACATAAGTCATGTATTCAACCAAAGTGATAACTCAAGGATTTCAAAAAAAGGTGAAAACCTTCATTCTTTTAGAGAGGAGAATTAATTTTCCAAACAATAAACCTTAATAAAAAGAGAATGAAGTTAATAGATTTGTATTCTAAAATTTTATAAATAATCTATATGATTTTAATCTTGTCCATAAGATATAACTTCCATAATAAGCCTTTCATAACCTTTATTAAGGAGTCAATTAATGCTTCAATAAAACCTTGTTAATCAGACACAGGGTTGTAAATGCTGGTCTTGTGTTAGTGTGACTTTGACATTAATGGTTAATGTATTTAAACTTATTTTATCTATTAAAATTGGCCCTTAAGTTTCACACTCCCACCTATTCTGCAATAATCCCTGGGCCTTGAGAAGTTGAATAGCTTTAATTTCTGGCCCTGTTTCTCAGGAATGTAAGTTATTTTTATTGGCATCTTCTAAAGGACCCAAAGATGAGGCTTTAATTGCTGGCAGTGTTGAAGATTTAGCAAGACTGCTGTACTTTTGAGACTCAGAAGTCAAAGCCCTGTAAATTAATGTCACAAGGACTTAAAAAGCACATACAGAAAGATACACAGATGTAATAACCTTAATTTAAAAAAAAAATGATCTCAGTTTTTTTTCTAAGCAAATCAAAACTTAATAATAATGGCATAGGAATTATTTCAATAAAACATAAAATCTGTTAGGCCAGTTACCAAAGGCAAAAGAAAAGAACTTCTGCAGTACACAGAATATTATGTTGGAAGAAAACATTTCCTTTATACTTTTAAGAAAATCTTGTTAGTATCAGGCCATAACATGAGGGGGGGAAAAAAAAACTTACATGAGCTGAAATAAGCTGAAAGAGAACATTACCATTTTATGTCCTTTAAAAAAAAGAGAGAAAACCGAAAATGGTGAGATGAAATACAAGTTGAACTTTGAGAAAAAAAAATTAAAATCTCATATAATTTCTTAAGAGTAAATCAATTGCTTAAGAAAATGTTATTGTTCTAATTAATTGTTTAATACATGTGTTTTTTACATAAAACCCAATCTCTAGCAAGACCATCATAATTTCCCTTTAATTATACACAACTTGCTCATATAAAGAGTTTTTTAAAAAAAATAAATCTTCTTATTGTGATTTATACAGACCATTCATGACATGCTTGAACTTTCTGGTTGGTCCTGGACATCCTTCTTTCTTAAACAACCAGTCTTGTATTCTAGGACTAAATTTTCCATATAAGATTCTTTCTCATATAAAGTTATTTCTCTTTAAACTTTCTTACCAAAAACTACCTCTTTATTGCTGTAACTTTTTTATATCTCTTATTTCCTGGCTTCTATTACATTATTCATTCATAACCTTTAAATAAGTTTTGAATTAGACAAAAATTGTTTACCTTTTTAAAAAGGGGACTTGTTTTTTGGAAAGAATGCATACTACCATGTACTTTTATTGGAAAAATCCAGATACTGAAATATCTTTTGTATAATTTAATATAACTTTAGATTCTAAATTATAAGTTTGTTTACAAGTATTTATTACATTATATTTACCTAATTATTTTATTTTAATTGTTTATCTAGATTATTTACAAAAACTGCAGTAGTAGTCGTTGTTTAAAGTTGTGAAATTCACCATTGCAAAATTCTAACTGGGACAGTGAAAAAAATACAAACTAACTGATTCCATCTTGCTTGTAACCTCCAAGCTGTCCTTGTTTATGCCTGGACTATGAGAGAAACTTAGTTTTTAGTTTAGCTTTGAAACAAAGATAATAACAGTGCTTTCCTAAAACAAACCTTTTCATTGCCTGTGGGCTAGACTGCCTAATGCCACAAGATTAGAGTTATGGTAATTTTACTAAATAATTCAAGATGTAGCTATTTTTATTAAACCAATATCAAGGTCTTATTTGTTAAAAATTATACATGCAAAGATTATCCTTTTTTGGGCTGAATTTATAGTTTAGTAAACCCCACACCAAACTTTGACACCTTATAGTATTTGGCCAGGATAAGCATGGAATTGTTTGATTAATAAATGCAAACAAAAAATGTATGCTGGCAATTCTTAAGACATTTCTAATATTATTACACTTTACACATAATTTCAAAGTTAGCTCATTAAAGATTTTACCTGTTACATAGACTTGAAAAAACATTTGATGAGTCTTTTTCCCTGATAAAGTATTTGATTCAAGTGGTTTTATTTTCTTAAGCCAATAAATTAGAGCTCTTTTATATATTTTCAGTACTGAAACATTGAGTACGCAACACATAAATACACAGACATATTAAACATGGCCTTAGCAGTATATCTAATAAATTCATAAAGACATTTTGTTTTCCTTTCTTAGACTTTCAAATGCTTGATAACCTGTTTTAATAGGTAACCTGTATCAATTCTTAATAACCATAGGCAGTTGTCAGCTAAGTAGCCTTAAATTTGCATATTAAAGGAAACAACCCAGGTGAAAATCAAATAGCAAAATTCACATTACAGGGTATGCAGAGATAGAATCTAGTGTGTTAGAAGGAAATTAAAGTGGATTTAATTGCCCATTATACATAAAATTATAGAAATTATAAAGGCCTTTTAAATATATACACACACAAAGATCTTATAGCTTTTACTTCAGAAATTTAGCCATGAGATAGATACATATTAACTGGCTTGCAAACAAAAAATCTGTTGGATCAAAACAGTGGTTTTTATCTTAACAGAAAAATAATAGCAGATTTAAAGCAGGAGAAAAATAAAATAGCGGAAAAGAGAACTTAGTAACTCTGTAGTTTGCCGATCAATCTTAGGGCTCTTTTTCCTTAATGTAAATGGGCACAAAGACCATATTACTTCAATTTTACATAATCTCTGGCAAGTAGAGGTGCCACAAAACCTAGAGAGTGCTTGCAAGAGGGTCATTCTCCTTGTTTTCTCCTCATTCTTAAATTATTTGTTTCCCACTGCTTTTTTTTCTTAAAAGGAAGAACTGAGCTGTGGCCTAGGGTTTTTGTATGGTGTATTGGTGTGTGCTGCTTGTGAGCAGGACTCCACAGTGTGTCACAATTGAGTCATTTCCACCCTCTTATGGGTCTCAGTTTCTCTCTCCAAAGGTCTGTGACCTCTAAGAGGGCTCAAAACACCAGGTGATCAGCCCTTATATGTATTTTCTGGAGGATCCTTTTTTAAAAAAATAAATTTTTGTTGGGAATTTCCCTCCAGGGTCACTGCACATTGCAGGGGGTCAACCTCCCAGGGGCACTTTGTTGCTGAGAGGAGCAAATCCCTTTCTCTTCAGAGCTGGAGAAAACTCAGTTTCTCATTTACTTATGAATACAACAATTCAATTCCTCACATAACTGTGCATAGACCAGCCAAATGAAGATTAATTTAGGGAGGAAAGAACAATAGAGAAGACCCCTTAGAATGCACCTCCAAACTAGAGTTTGAATCCTTAAACAATAACTTCCTAGGAGAGAATAAAAAGGAAAAAACAGCTTAGACCACTTCCTGTAAACTGTGCTCAGCCACCCCTATTTTGTAGCTCTCATACACCATTGCACATGCCAAGGTCAAGTCCTCTCACAGTACAAGGTAATTCCTGGACCCCCAAAGCCAAAGAGGTCAGGTTATGCAATACAGGAAAACAGAGCTTCAGACCTAAGAAAAATCTGCCCATGATTCTTGAAACTTCACAAAGAGGACAGAGCACCCCAAAAATGTGAGTGGTACCTTTATTCTGAATTCTATAAAGGGTTTCAAGTTATTAGAAGCCTTCTCTAGTTTGTTTGTTTGTTTGTACTGCAGATGGCAAAGAAGGAAGGAGGTAGGGTGAAAGAACGTTAAACGAAAGAACATTTGTTTTTTTTTAAGACAGGAAGCAAACACAGTTTTGGTTTTTGTTTTCTCTTGTGCAACTGCAAGGTATTTTGGCCAAATTAGAGAGGTTTCGTTACCCATAATTTGGAATTCTCACTTGGATCTGACCAAGTCAGTTACAGTTGGTCAAATCTGAATGGAGATAGGCTGAAACAAACAATAACAACAGAAACCCACAGTATGATTACTGAGTGCTCTTATGGTAAGGAGAAATTAAGACCACCTGGTTGTTAAACTTCAGCCAAAACAAAACCCAATTCAGCTACTTACCTAGGGTTGGATCTCAAGCTGAAGACTGCTTTCTACCATCCTAGAAGGAGGTGGGGGAGAAAAACCTTGAACTTATCTTCCTTGCTGGGAGCAAACTCAAACTCTATAAAGAGTTTGAAGATGCCTTCCATCTTCATGGAAATAAGAAATCTTCCCTTCTTTTTTGGAAGCAAGTAAATCTCCAAAAAGGAAGGGGTTGTACAAAAAAGGGGCGAGGTTGTACAGCAAAATAAACTTTAGATCTTGACCAAATGTTGGCAGATTAGGGATTCTCTGGAGGGGGTACTTCAGACCTCAGCAAACTGCAATATTGGTTTAAGCCATAAAGTAGTTAGCTTTTCCTGGTACCAAGCACTGATAGGAGATTTGTCAAAGGTCAGGGGCATCTCCACTCAGAGATCCTTTGTGGTTACCAAAATGTGAAACCTAAAAATCTGAGACAGGTCTCAGTTAATTTAAAAGTTTATTTTGCCAAGGTTGAGGACGCACACCTGTGACAAGGCCTCAGGAGGTCCTGATGACATGTGCGCAAGGTGGTCAGGGCACAGCTTGGTTTTATACATTTTAGGGAGACATGAGACTTCAATTAATACATGTAAGATGTCCATTGGTTCCATCTGGAAAGGTGGGACGACTCAAACAGGGAGGGGGCTTCCAGGGCACAGGGAGGTAAAAGACAAATGATTACATTCTTTTGAGTTTCTGATTAACCTTTCCAAAAAAAGGCGATCAGATATACATTTATTTCAGTGAGCAGAGAGATGACTGAATGGAATGGGAGGCAGGTTTAACCCTAAGCAGTTCCCAGCTTGATTTTTCCCTTTAGGTTAGTGATTTTGGGGGCCCCAAGGTTTATTTTCCTTTCACAAGGTCTACCTACTCATAAATGATTCTGGAGGGACTCCACTGGGACTGATACATTTGATGCTATAAGTCTCTTTTTTCCCCTCCACCCCATAGGCTTGTTGCTAGGTTATTCTCACTGTTCCTGTAGATAGCTTTCCGGAGGTGTCAGCAAGATACCACAAGACCCAGCTGCCTTGGGCACCCTCTAGTCACAGGATCTCATGGATTCATGCCATTTCAATCCATGACTATGCACACTGACTGCAGGAGCTCTGCTACCGTTTCCCTACTTCTCATCTCCATAACATCAACACTAACTTGTGCTTTGAACTGAGCTGTTTTCAGATAAGAAAAAGTCATTCATTCCACATCTCTTGATGGAACAGATCCTGCACCACAATTGTGTAGAAACCTGAGAAACAAATTAACTGTCCACATTACTGTACTCCGTGAGTAAAGGAGAAAGAAAGGGCTAGTAATGCCCTCTTGAGCTCTGCTAAAATTTCTGCTTTTCCTCTCCTTCTGGTATTTCTCCTTTCTGGTATACTTGCTGTATTTGAGTGGACTATTAAATTATTCTGGAGTTCAAAGCCTTTTGTTCTCAGCCTTGTGCTATCTTCAGAAAAACCCTATAATAGAGTCATGAACCCCAAGAGATTAGGAAAGGGCCTCGATAATCTTCCCTTTTTCCCATTATCATAGTAAATGCCCAAATCATAAAGAATTAAAAATCTAGAAATGTAAAAATACATTTTTAAAAAAAAGATTTCTACTTTTCAATAATATATACTGAATTAACAGGTATAAATAGTGATATATGTACTATACCAAGTACAAAATACTTCATTCAACTGATTAGAATTCCTGCAATAAAATTCAATAAATTAAACTAATACTTCGATTGCTCTAATTTCCTTTTTCACAAGGTTTTGGAAAGAGGCTATGAAGGAAGTTCTAAAGCCAACCAGCCACTTTCATCATCAACTTTAGAGATTATTGTTATTATCACCATTTTATATATAAGAAATATGATGTTTGAAAGTAATGTTCTTACTCAAACAGTTCTATGAAAGCCAGGATCTCTCAAATTATGACAGTAATTGAAGGTATCTTAATAGTAGCTCATATTAGAGATGTCCATGGTATTTATATAATCTCAATTTCACATAAAAAGATATGAGTTTTCAGCACATTTACCAAAATTAGGTGACAATTGCTTCAAAGTAGCAATAGATTCAACTATTTGTGTATGTTCAAGGTCAGAAACTGTCAAAGGCCAGTGCCATAGAAAATGAATTCCAAATTAAACTAGGAGAAAGCCAAGCTGAATAAGCTCCATGAAGGAAATCATGCAGAATTTTTTGGTGCCAAGATATTTGGCAGCCTTCTCAGGCATAACTGCTTCTCTTTCCTATTTCTCTCAATTTATCCTACAACACATAACTTTATAAAGGCCTGAGCTAATGTCCCCTTGCCCAGGTGTAACATTGCTGTGGGAAGTATAATTGGCACAATTCACTAAACCCTAAGACCTTGGCAAGATGCATGCCACTGGCCACTGCTATGTTACTTTGGTACAACTCTCTATTGGAAAATATAAATATTTATTATGAAAGAAATAGTTACTCATCTCACATTCTTAGAGCAAACATAGGCCAGCTAGATATTATAATGCAGTTGTATGGGATGTGTCCCAAAGTAAGAATACTGATTTGCTGTGGGTAAGGGTAAATGTTCATTATGAAAGTATCACAAAAGACTACAGAGGCCAAACTATACATATTCTAAGTTAGTAGCGTTACCCTTGTGTGCAGACCCTTGCTGCTCAAAGTATCAGCCAACAGCACCAGCATTACCTAGGAGCTTATTTAGAAATGTGGAATCTCAGCCCTAACCCATAGCCCCTAAATGAGAATCTGCATGTTAGCAAGATCCCCTAGTGATTTAAAGGCATATTCATTTGAGAAGCACTGCTCTAGACAACTGTACTATGTACACCATTCACCTTCTTGCTACAATTCTAATGCTATAGTCAGAAATTGTATCCTCTAAAAACAGCTGTTTCTCTAGGCACCAAGTTTAAAAAAGACTATTAAATGTAATCAAAATGCAAATATTTTCTGAAATCTACTTTTCCAATTATTATTAAAATTGAGTACTTTTATATTGTCAAATTCTATATCATAAAGAATGACAGAAAGACTTTTAAAACATATTTTTTACACTCATCCTAAGGCATGGATATATGATACATATATCACATATATATGATAAGTGATATCTTATATCTTATCTGATCTTTTATCAGATGTATGATACATATCATATATCTGTGATGTATCACATATATAATACATCTGATGAAAGATTATAAGGTATCAAAGTTTGAAATGCTTACAACGAAAAAATGATCCTTTAAATAGTATCTGTGCTTAGAAACAAGATGACTAGTTAAGGGTACAATAATGATGCTCTGGAAATACTATAACTCTCTGAGTGGTACATAAATCATAAATCAGCTCATCCGATCTGAGCAGTGATAGAAAAATGATGGGAGGCATCTGGGCCTTTGAAGGCCTGACTGTAGTCTATATACTGACTTTTCTAGAGTAAGTGTTGCTCAGTCTCAGAATTAGAGAAGAAGGAGAAGGGGAAGATAGAAGAGAGGAGAAGGAAGAGGAAGAGAGATGGGAGGCAGTTATTGGTCTTGCCTATTCAAACCTGGTCTAAGGGAGGGGGTATTTTCCAGACCAACTGAACTATAGTTCATCTACGACTGGTTGCTTAGCAACAAATGCATTGATAATTTGACTTCTGTAATTTGCTTAAATGGAGAGAGCAGGCAAGTAGGACAATGTTCTGCCCTAAAATTATCCTATCTACTGAATTGATGTAGCGCTAATTTAAATTAGTTAATTGTATTCCAGTTAATATACCTCAGATTATTATGAATTAGCTAGAGTGAGTAATCAATTCTTCTAATCTTCCTAAATCTAGGACAGTGATAAGAATATATAGTACAACCAGCAAGTATCAGAGCTGGAATCTGGACCACTGTAAGTTATCCCCTTTTCAAATTTATGCAGCACCTTTACTAGAGGTTCCTAGTTTAAAAAAAAAAAAGGCTCCTTTGAAAATCTGATAAAAACTAGAGATGAGATGCACCTATGCATAGGCAACAATTTAAAAAGGCCATCATTTCAGCAGATTTATATTTCTTGACGCTTATCTACAGACCCTGTCAACTTCAAGAAACTTGCTCTTGATTCATCAAAAGACATTCACAGAATGATCAGTAGAATAATTACAGAATATTATATTGCTTACAGACACATATGCGTACACACAAACAGAAAAAGAGAGATTCCATTCTAAGGAGGTCCCTTTTGATTAGGTAAGCATAATGATGGTTTTATGTGTGCACGTCTGCAGATAACTCAATTAGAGTAGCACTGGAGCAGAGAGGATGATCTGTAATGGAGGCATATCCTAGACAGAATGAGCAAATTTAGAATGGGCAGCATACAACCCTCACGGCTCAGTGCTTTCGCTGCCTTAACATAATGAGGGCTTCTTTTTCCACTAATTACCTTGTGAGTTTGAGCAGCTCTCCAACTCAGCAGTCCAGGCCACTTCTGTCCCAAGGCTCTACTCTCAAAACCCAAGGCCTTCTCGAGCGCCATAGCTGCAGAAGAGAGAATAAAAGGTCTCATATATACAATAAAATGCTTCCACCTGGTAGTAATGCATTTCACTTATGTCACAGTCCCTTGACCAAAACTAGTACTGTGATCCCACCCAACCCAAAAAAGCTGAGAAGGTTATCATATATCCAGAATGATAAGAAAACCTGACAATGATGAGTTCCAAAAATGTTTACTACAAGGCATGACTAATAGAAAAGTCTCTATTGGTTTGCTAGAGGTGTTCAATATTAAACTTCTCATTTGCCTACTCCATGAAATCTTTGATAAAATAAATAGCTGCTCATTCTTTACAAGGACTTGAAGAGGTGCTGAGCTCTGCATGATACTGGGGCATAGACTAGGTACAGAAAGGTCCACCTTAGAGGGCCCAGATAGAGAACAGTGAGCAAAACACTGACATTCAATGATAGAATGCTTTTAAAGAGGCAGCTTCCTACAGTGGAGAAAAGCTGTCAGAGACAGGCCTTCCAGGCTATAGTTTACTATTCTGAGAAAGTTAAATGACTTGCCCATCTGTAAAATGAATAAGCTGGATTTGGTAACTTTAGTGTTAAATTATACCGCAGTAACAATAGAAGAAAAAGCAATTAAAGAAGAGAGAAATCAATTAAAAATGTAACATTATTTTTGGCAAGTAACCTCATTTTTTAGCCTATCTGACCAATTTGCTACTACCTCTGTTGATCACTTCTGTTGAAGAGGTTTTATTAGGTAAGATATATCAAGAAAATTTAATTTTGCTGCTCCTTAAAATATAACACTAAGTATGAAAAGTACTGTTTAGACAAATAAAATAGGATCTTGACTTTTAGTGCTTTCTATTTTTTTAGAGATGGGTTCTTTCCCTGTTATCCATGCTGGAGTGCAGTGGGGCAATCATAGTTCACTACAGTTTCAAACTCCTGGGCTCAGTGATCTTCCCGCCTCAGTCTCCTGAATAGCTAAGGCTACAAGAATGTGCCGCTGAATTTGGCTAATTTTTAAATTTTTTGTAGAGATGAGGTCTCTCTTTGTTGCCTAGGCTGGTCTTGAACTCCTGGCTTCAAGTGATTCTCCTTCCCTACCCTCCTCAAATGCTGAGATTACAGACGTGAGCCACCACACTTGGCCTCTTTTAGTGTATTTTATTTTCATTTTATTTTCTGAAAAATACACTAAGATAAGTAATATTTGGTACAATATATTTCAATATTTAGTGGATGTATTTAGGATAATTGTATGTATGAAAATGATTTTATGTTAGAGTTTGGTCAGGGTTTGCCTAATTCACAGCATAATTATGAACAGTGCTCCATTTAATTCTCAGAAGTGTCTCAGTTTGGACAGTAAATTGTATGTGCAATATGATTGTCAGCAACTGATTTTTGTGAACACTCAATATCAGGGCTCTTATCTATTGCTGTTATTATAATCGGTCCCCAAATTAACTGAAATCTAACACTGGAGACAATTAGAATTCATACAAAATATCAATATATTTTTAACCTTTGTATTGTTCTCTTAGAGTAGAAGGTTTTCTATGTTCACATCACCAACTATAGCAATCAACATGAGTTATTGTTTTCTCTTGGGTCATTTACAAGAGGAAATCCTCTGAGGTGAACAATCACTCCTGATTTCACAAGGGTAAGTAGAAGCCAGTAATAACAAACATTATCCTGTGACATTTCAACATTGGTCTGAAAAAAATACCTGAAACACAGAGCACTGAGAAACACAAACGCACTCTATGGAGTTTTTTGCCTTTGTCATGGAGGAGTTCTTACTTCCTCTAGAATAACTCTTCTCTAACTCAAAGTAAAAATAAATAAATAAATAAAAAGTTACATTACCCTCAATTCAAGCCTAACATGGATCTCCTAAATGACCTTCTTTATCACTACTATTAAAAAGACCAATTTTAAATTTGCTTTCAAAGAGTGATCACCTCCTTTTTCTGGTTTAAAAATTCAATACATGTTTAACATTTCTCTAATGTTTACTATTTTTTCTCCTGGTGCTAATTATCTTGTGGACCTCTAACTCATTATGTTCTTTGAGGATCAACAATTAAATAAGTCAAGACTACCAGAAGTTAGTAATACCAAGTCAAAATCAATGCCAAACTAGCGTTACCAAAAATCAAACTTTGGGCCATGCACCGTGGCTCATGCCTGTTGTAATCCCAGCATTTTGGAAGGCTGAGGTAGACGGACTGCCTGAGCTCAGGAGTTCAAGACCAGCCTGCAACATGGTTAAATCTCATCTCTAATGGAAAATACAAAAAATTAACCAGCCATGGTGGCGCACACTTGTAGTTCCAGCTACTCAGGATGCTGAAGTCGAAGGATGGCTTGAGCCTGGGAGGTGGAGGTTGTAGTGAGCTGAGATCACACAACGTACTCCAACCTGGGTGACAGAGTGGGACCCCCTCTAGGAAAAAAAAAATCACACTTTGCATCACCATCCTGTTTTGCTCCACTAACTCTCCTGAGTTATCTGTGTGAGATTCTACAGAGACAGAAATCTGTTACTTCTCCTCCTTTACAGAGAAGTTGCTCTATTTGGGGAACATAGGTTAGTCACATTAGCATGAGTATGATATAACAGTCAGAAAAATCAGTGATGTTTTTATTATACCATTGAAACCACATTAATTTAATTCAACTAAAATCTATAAGGGGGGACTATCAGCCACTCAGTAAACTTTACAAATATTTCAATAGCAAAATTGTAATATTTATTTTAATATCTGTACATTGCTGATAATTTCTGGGCAATACAGAAAGGCCTTATTCACAGATCCTTGATGGAGAATTTGACATGCTTCTACTAATACTGAGTTTTTGTTCTACCTATATTGAAAATTCTGAGATAATTATCACTGAATTTAGAAGGTAACAAGTGAATCAAGGAGGGAAGCCATGAGTAGTTTTCCATGGTTACAAAAGGACTTGGGTTTCTTTCTTTACTGCCTCTGAAGTAAATGAATACCAAAAGCAGAAGGGGGCCTGAGGTATTTGTAGTTAACTGGGTGGTTAGTGGTAGGTTGTATTATTTTGAAGAAAATTGCAGTTAATATTACCTGTAAACATATCTTTTTGTATCTCTAAAAAAATAAGGACTCCTTTAAACATAACCACAATTCCATAACTATACCTTTAAAATGGCAATAATTTGTTAATTCTATCAAATTTTGTAATTGGCTCATTAAAACTTATAACTTTTAGTTTGCTTTTCTCAGACCAAAATAAGGACAAACAATTGCAATATATGTCTAATAAATGTCTTTTAAACTCTCTGTTTTTCTCTCTCTCTCCTCTTTCTTCTCTCTTCTCCTACACATCTTGCTAATTATTTGTTGATAAAAAGCAAATTGTCCACATGCTGTGGAGCATCCTACAGTCTGGATTTTGTCAATTGCATCCTGTGATGTAATTGATGTGCTTATAAACTCCTAATCTTTAACTTTCACTAACTCTTTAGTTAAAATTAAGTAAAATTTATGTGAAAAATGGCTAAATGCTTGTTTTTGTCCCTTTTTTATTTATTTGTTTCTTGTCATGCATTAGGTACTGGGAATTGACCCCAAAATTATTTATTTTCAATCCCAATTTCTTTCCAGTACAACTGTTGTTACCCATAAGCTTGCACTTATTTTTTTATTCATTGTCTGGGTGTCATACAGAGAGTGACTCTGGAAGGTATCTGGAATAATACCAGCAGTATCCACTGTTGACAGAGGACAGAACTATAGGCCTAACCATCATAAAATGGTTTCTCATAGTGGGAAATATAATGAATCAACAGTGAGGAGCTCTTGGTGAGCATGTCAATATTTTTTCATCATCTTTCAGTAAGATACCAAGGCCACACCACATAGCATTCTAGAGAATATTCCTTTAAAAAGTGGTCAGGGTAATATTAGCTGTTTAACTTTGGTGAAATTTTTTCCAGACATTATTTTGCAAAATATGACCTCCTCAATTAATGAGGTTTCGTTTTTGTTCTGACAATTTATTTCTAATATATACACATATATGACAAAATCTTTTTAAAAATTGAAGAAAGACTTGGAATTTATACAATTAATATTATAATGTTGGGCTGGGCACAGTGGTTCATGCCTGTAATCCTAGCACTTTGGGAGGGCAAGGCAGGCAGATTATTTTAGCCTACAAGTTCAAGACCAGCCTGGGCAACATGGTAAAATTCCATCTTTACAATAAATACACAAAAATTTTTAGCCTGGCATGGTGACATGTATCTGTAGTCCCAGCTACCAAGGGGACTAAGGTGGGAGGATTGCTTGAGTGAGAGGTTTAGGCTGTAATGCTCTGATTGCATCACTGCTGTACAGCCTGGGCTACAGAGTGAGTCCCTGTCTCTCTCTCTCTCTCTCTCTCTCTCTCTCTCCATATATGTATATATATGCACATATATGTATATATACATGTATATATGTGTATATAATATATATACAGTATACATGTTTATTACAATAAATGTTTAATATAGCATATGAATAACCACAGTGATATTAAAACTTTAAAAAATATATTTTAGAAAGGCTTTACTTGACCTTAGTACTATTAATCAATGAAACTGAACTATTAATATTATCCCATTTCTTTTCTGTTTCTGTTTCACTCCAAGAAATTATTGGATCATATACCAAATGACCTGCATTCTCATCTTCTATTTACTAACCCTGGAAACAGAATGTCACTTTAATTCTTGGTACTTCTGGAAGACAATTTTCATAGGTCTCCTGAGTTTCTGCATGACTTAGAGCAGAAGCAGCTATGGTCTTTGTTGAGCCTTAAAACATTGTCTTTTCAAGGACATTTGTATAGTGAGCAACCGTGGAAGTTAAAGTCTCCTTCCAGAACAGAGGGAAGGTTTGTTTAATCTCCAGTATAATAAAGATAATGACTTACTCTAGGCAAAACTTAGGAAGGTTGCTTGTGCAACCCATTCTAAAATACTAGGGTCCCCTAAGTTTTGGGCTTCTCAGCTGTGAAACAATAGGTCATTCCAGTAGGACAAGGGAATATGTTATAAATATAAAACTTATGTTTCTTGCTGTGTTGTATTTTGTTTTGTTTCTGATCCAAGAGTCTTGTGACTTCTGCCTGTTTTCACAATACTATAAGTGAGTTAATTTGCCAACTTGCAAGCCAAGTAAAACCACAGTGCTTAACAGATGCTACAGTTTTCTGTCTTTAAAATTAAGGTACTGGCCTATGTGTTGGTTTAAATTTATTTTTTAGTTCTGATTCAATGCAGAGAAATAATATTCTTGGTTCATGTCCTCAAGGACATATAAACTTGTGAGGCTGAAAATGTGTAAAGAAATGTTGCAGGTACTGCTCCTTCAGCCCAAGTGAGATTCACACATCTCTGACCATGTCTGTGACCTGGTTGGAGAGCTAAATGGGTGAGAATCTGACTGCACAGGGTACGTACATGAGGGCTTATGTAAATCTCTTGTGTGGGCTGAAAAGATTGACCATTGTTATCTGACATAACTGGGAAGACAACAGAATGAAGATAACTCCCATGGAATGTAATCTGATCCCGGAGGTGAGATAGGCTTCCATAGTTATTTTTATGAAAAACCACTGAGGTATGGGAACACAGCAGAGCTGTTCATATCCACAGGGACAAAGCACCAAACAGAGCAGTGAAGATGAAAATCCTTTCTACTTCTGTACAGCACTTCCCTCTCCTAGATACCATGAAAACTCAGTCTGGTACATCTTGATATAGTCTGAAGTAGCTCTACCAAAGCAACAGCAGAGACTCTGGTGCTCAGCAGGAGACGGTACATTCCCAGTGGACACAGCAGTATCCAGTGTCAGCCTGGTGGGAGACAATAAATGTCCTTTGTGAAGCCAGCTTGTTGGTACATGGATCAACCCTGTCTACTATTAGAAGAAATATTTGAAAAACAATTCCCAGTGTGCTGAGTTACCACTTGAGCAGGTTGGGGCAACATTAAAGCAATTTTGGTCATTTTCATTTATGTGGCCCCATTTATCTCCATGGTTAGTGAGGCATGAGGAAACTCAGGTTGCACTATAAATAGAGTGAAATATAGTGAGTGTTGTAACAGAACTTAGTGTTATGGAAACAGAAAATGTTTGAGCTAGATCTTGAGGGATGAATAGGCTTTTGCTAAGTGGGTAATAAAATAAAAAGAATCTTTTACAAAGAAAACAATTGCACAAGCCTAAACTCTGGATTACATATTTCAAGTTAAATATTGAACTGTAAGAGCCAAGTTATCAACATTTTCAAAATTAAATTGTAAGTACCCAAATAACAGTTAAAACAAATACATTCAAAAGAAACATTTTGCATATACAAGCCTGGACTTCTCACCTCAATAAATTATGTACAGTGATATGGTTTGATGCCTTAGAAACTCAAATTTAGTTTAAAAAGATTTTTCAGTTGCATCCTTTGTTAGCGTGTCACCTCATAGCCTGTATACCTATGTGCATATGTGCCAATAAATTTAAACTTCCATTTTTTTCCAAAAATGTTATATTATAGATCATACTATATTTTTCAAATAATATTTCACCAATTAATTTTATAAATCAAATATAATATATACATAACCAAGGATATAGTTTCTTACCTATAAATTATTCACCTCTATTTTCAACGTTTGATCATCAAGCAAAGTCAGATAGGACAGCATGAAGGAATGAATAGCTGAGGTTTCTCATGTTTAGGCAGACATACAAAAGCAATGGTGGAAATGTCTCTGAACATTTGATGGGGAATACAGTGTGAATAAAAAAGTACCTATATCACATTTGATGGGGAATATGGTGTGATTAAAAAATACTTTGGTTTAATTGCTTGATGTAGAAATTTTTATCTCATAATAATTAAAAAATCAAAGTACAATATAGCCTCGAGAAGTGAGGCATTGTCAAGTCTGGCAAGCTCTAAAGAATTTCCTATTGATTTCCCATCTCTTCTTTGATCTTTTATGTGGTGGTTTGTAGTGTTTCTCTTGTTTTCTGTAAGCTATCACAAGCATTATCCGGTAAGTAATATAATAAATTATACCTTAAATTGTATTATTGAAAATTACTCTTGCTATATTAAATCACTCTGCTCCATTGAAATTAGGAATTTTTATTCTTTTAAGTGGCAAGGTTTTAAAACTAGCTGATACAAATACCCAACAGCATATATATTTGTCTTCTGGGTGAGACTAGGTGATCTATTATACTGTGTTTCATCTTTGACATTGACAACTATAGTTGTTTTGCAGCCAACTGCTATGGTGCTTTTCATGACACCATATGTGGAATTTAGTGGCAACAACATCTCCCATACCACATGCTGTTCTTAACTTGCAACTTTGACATTGCTGCTATTAACATGTGAGGTCTTTGTTTATTTCCCCTGAATCTGGGCAGGCTTGTAAATACAGTAGAAACTATGTTATAGGACTTCTGTGTTTAAATTTATATATATATATATATATATATATATATTTATATATATTTTTTTTTTTTTTTTTTTGAGATGGAGTTTTGCTCTTGTTGCCTTGGCTGAAGTGCAGTGGTGTGATCTCAGCTCACTGTAAACCTCCACCTTCCAGTTTCAAGTGATTCTTCTGCCTCAGCCTCCTGAGTAGCTAGAATTACAGGTGTCTGCCACCAAGCCCAGCTAATTTTTGTATTTTTAGTAGAGACAGGGTTTCACCATGTTGGCCAGGCTAGTTTTGAACTGGTGGCCTCGTGATCTGCCAGCCTCAGCCTCCCAAAGTGCTGGGATTACAGGCGTAAGCCACTACACCTGGCCCTGTGTTTAAATTTTTAAAAGGTTGTATACCTTCTGCCTGTTTCTATTGAAATGTTCTCACTTGGAATGCAGTTAATATACTGTGAGGAAGTCAGGAAAATTGAAAGGTCCAGTTGAGTTTCCATCTGACAGCATCAACACATCAGTCATATGAATAAATGATTTTGATTTTTCAGGTGATTTTAATCTTACCACTCTGGAGTCATTCCTAGTCCTTGAGACTTCCTAGCTGAGAACTCAGATATGGAGCAAAGTCATCTCCACTGAGCCTTTTTAAAATTCCTGACCCACAGAAACCATAAGCATAATAAAATGGTTTTTGTTTTATGCTACTACAATCAAGATTGTTTATTTGCAATTATAGTAACTGTATCAATATATTGTCCCTAACATTCTAACAACTTATGACCAAACGATGTATAAACTGGGGGGTCCTATGACATATACTCGAAGACATTTTTCTTTAGACCTGGTGTAGTGACTCATACCTGTAATCCCAGCACTTTGGGAGGCTGAGGTGGAGGAACACTTAAAGCCAGTCTAGAGGATCCTAAGCAACATGGCAATATCCTGTCTCTACAAAAACATAAAATATTAGCCAGGCATGGGGATGTGCACCTATTCCTAGATACTCGGGAGGCTAAAATGGGAGGATTGCTTGAGCCCAGGAGTTCAGGGCTGCTGTGAGTTGACTGTGCCGTTGTATTCCAGTCTGGGAAAGAGAGCAAGACACAATCTCTTAAAAAAATGTATTTAATTTGAACTAAATTCTCTTTCATGGTCATAATCAAATTGTACAATACTTTTAAGTAAGAATATTCCAAGCAGAAAGAACTGCATGTACAAAAGCTCCGGAATAGAAACAAGACTGGAGAGTTTAAGGAACTGAAACGGCCAGTGTGGCTGCAGTGTAGTGAGAGAAAGGGAGAATGGTAAAGGCACATGAGTGACCTCTCATCATGTATGGCCTTATAGGCCATGGTGAGGCATTGGGATTTTATTCTAAGAACCCTAGAAGATTTGATGCAGGACTGCCATGTGTTCTAATTTGCTTTGTTTTTGTCTATTTGTTTGTTTTGTTTTTAAGAAGTCTTGCTCTGTCGCCCAGGCTGGAGTGCAGTGAAATGAGCTCAGCTCACTGCAACCTCTGCCTCCTGGGTTCAAGCGATTCTCCTGCCTCAACCTCCCAAGTAGCTGGGACTACAGGCACATGCCACCATACCCAGCTTATTTTTTTGTATTTTTAGTAGAGACGGGGTTTTACCATGTTAGCCAGGATGGTCTCAATCTCCTGACCTTGTGATCCACCTGCCTCGGCCTCCCAAAGTGCAGGATGATTCCCCGTTTGTAAGACAGATATAGTATAGAGAATGACCTGCAGTCTTCAGGGGGAGCAGCATAACCAATTAGAGAGCTAATGCCAGATTATAGGCAAGAACAAGGGAGCTTGAGAAAGGATTGCAGTAACAAAGCTGTAGCAAAGTAGATATATTTGGGGTATATTTGGACTATAGAGATTACAAGAATATGACGTATTTCATGAGCAGGTTTGAGGAAAGGAAATTAATTAAGAATCATACTTAGAAAATTCATGACTGAATAACTGAATATGAGGGAGGTAACAAAATTGGGGAAAAGGCAAAAGAAAAGATTTGAAGTAGATGTAATCAAGAGTTAAGTTTGAGGTATTTTTGGCAACTCTGCTTTTAAATTCTGATGAAAAGAACCAGGCAAATAGACTCACAAATATTATGATAGGTTGACCTGGTCAGAGTCCAGTTCATATAAAATGAAGACAATATACTTTTGATGTAGTAGTCGTTTTAGGATCAGCTAAAATTTTCTACATAATCTATATATCTTCTTCTAGTTCCTCTCTCTAAAATATATTGGCTTAATCAGTAAACTGAATTCATTTAAACTACAGTTATTTTATTGTTTTTATTTGTTTCGTACATCAGTTTTCATCAACTGGACTTCCTTTTTCTCTGCCACACAGTGATAGAATGAAAACATAAGATGTTTATAGTGCACAATAATTTTAGGGAAAAAATGTAAGTAAGAATGTGTCAAAACTGATCAACTATCACAAGCTTTTGGCAGATACAAAACACTGTTGAGAAGAAGCATTTGAATTTCCTAAGGTCAGACCCTGGCCAGGTGATAAAATTGTAGATAGGAGCTATTTTTTCATATCTCTGAGTAGAATATGAATAACTCATAAACAGGAGCCTCCCCTCTAAAGAATTTTATTCTTGGCATTCTTTTGTTGAAAAAGTGGACACTTAGGGGTGTGCCCTTAAAAGTACTAAAGTCTTCCATCTGTGGAAAGCTTAGTAGTACTATTTGGAAATAATTATTCTTAAGTGAAGAAAAAAGTATATAGTTCTCATTGCTATTTTTAAAAATAAACAAAAAGATGATACTAGTGTAATTCAACCAAATGTTGCATTCTCATTCTACAAACACAATCGCCACACTTTGTCTGAGAGGGGGATGTTTAAGGCTACTCATTCCTTGCATTGTTTCAGTTGTCATGTAAGAGAAATAACTCACTCTTAGGCTGCAGATAAGTAAACAGTGACCCAGCTTGATTTTCATACTACGCATTAGAACTGGTCTGGATAGTTAGCTTACACATCCAAATAAGTGGTTACAGTATTGATTCCTTTAAACAAACTAGTTATTTCAACTTAGACTGTATGTGTTTTATATGAGCGTGTGTTTACATGTGTGCTCGTTCACATGAGCATGCAGACAAATGCACAGGGGTACAAAATTGACATGTTTTTTAGACATCAAGTACTTTATGATTACATACCTAAGGGGGAGTTAAAGATGTCTTTTTCTAGTCCTGACTCCTCACCACCTTTGTTTTTGAGTTTCATCACTAGACTATAAATTGTTGCTGGCATGAACTGTTATCTACTTTAGCATTTAGCTTGGGTTAGTACCTGGCACATAGTAAGAACTAAATATTTGTCAAACAAAACATTCGTTGAAAGTAACACAATTGCTTCCTCAAACTACTGTGTCTTTCTTTTCCACCCCTTCACATGTCTTACAAGATCAATCTTCACTCATTCATTATTTATTCATTTTTAGGCAACATCCTTCTCATTCTATAGAAACTGTTTACATCTAACAAAGTGAACAATAATCATTTGTTTGCCTAATTCAATAGCTTCTTATCAGTCTGCATCCTGTTTGACCTCTTTGCATTATTAACAGAGTTATCCACATATCATATTTGAAATTCCTTTGTCTTTTATGGCTTCTGTCAACCTATTTCACTTGTTTCTTCTGCCTATGGAAAAACATCTCTTCCTCTTGGTCTACCATTACATTTGGTAGTTACCAAGGTTTTGCCCTCAGTCCTGTTCTCTTTACACTCTGCTTGCTCTCTCCTGACGTTTTCATCCACTCTAGAGCTTTAGTTCCCTAAACAATGTTGATGCTGTCTAAATCTATACCCAAGTTTTGATATTATATTCTGAATATTCTTCTTTGCATAATGAACATCTGCATTCAGATGGGGCTTGAAACCACTTTAGCTTTAAAAACAAACAAACAGAAATGGACGTTAGCTGGCTTAGGCAAAATCAAAGAGAGAAAGGGAGATTTATTGGGGTGATTGTTGTAGAACGCCAAAAGGCCTAAAAGATGGGAAGTATGGCCAGCACGAGAGGCCAAAGTCCTGAGAGAAACTCAGGAAATCTTCCATCTCTCGCTGTCTCTCTAGAGCATCTGTTTACACTTTTCTGCACACTGGCAGCTAGCTTTTTGTACTCTTTAGCCCACATGCTGGAATGTGACCAGCAATGGCCCCCAAGTTTACAGAGCTTCAGTTTCACACACCCAGAGAGAGACTTACTTTGTTTGCTCTGTCATACTTTAATAATATAAGGCAATGACTCCTGAGGATGGTACATCCTAGGAAGATATTATCCCACTCCATCCACTCTGGACATGTAAAGGGATCCTTGCACAAATGACAGCTTCTTCAAAACCATGTGAAGTGAGAGGAGGCATGTTTTAAGAACAGGAGGTGGTAAAGAGATAAGCTTTTTCATGGCTAGACTAAATAATAGATTTCCATTACCATGTCCCATGCACACATGAAAGTCATATGCTAAACTCATGATTGTCCCCTAGCCCAGCCCCACCCCTGAAAGAGAGAGGGAGAGAGAGAGATCCAGATCCCTTCAGTAAGGAGATAATCCTGCCCAGTAACTCAAGGTGGGAATTGCTGAATTGTCTTGGACCATATTCTAAGTAACTGCATCCAAATATCTTACAGTCTGTCAGCTTTAGTGCTGAAATGCTTTATGGATCCATGATGCCCAACCCCTCACAATAAACTTTCTCTCACAACAACCTTCTGATTAGTCTCTTCAACATTATCATTTGTTTTTCCAACCTTTACCCATATTAGGCCACATTGCTTCTTTTTTTAAATTTTTATTTTGGTGGATGTTTTTTCCAATTTTCTTTTCTTTTCTTTTCTTTTTTTTAAAGAGAAAGGGTCTCCCTCTGCTGTTCAGCTGGAATGCAGTGGTATAATCATAGCTCACTGCAGCCTTGTCCTCTGGGTCTCAAGTGATCCTCCCGCCTCAGCCTCCCAAGCCACTGGGACTAGAGGCAGGCACCACCATGCCCAGCTAATTTTTAAAATTTTCTGTAGAGACAGGGTCTTGCTGTGTTGCCCAGTCTAGTCTCAAACTCTTGGCCTCAAGCAGTCCTCCCACTTTGGCTCCGAAAGTGATGGGACTACAGGTGTAAACTACCACATCCAGCCCTCAGCTTGTGTTTTAGATTCGGGGGTACAAGTACAGGTTTGTTACGTAACTATATTGCACAATGCTGAGGTTTGGGGTACAACTGAATCTGTTACCCAGGTACTGAGCATATTACCCAACAGGTGGTTTTTCAACCCTTGTGCCCTTTCACTCCCACTGTTGTAGTCACCTGTGTTGATTTTTCCCATCCTTATATCCATGTATACCCAGTGGTTAGCTCCCATGTGTAAGTGAGAACATGTAGTATTTGGTTATCTGTTTCTACATTAATTTACCTAGGATAATGACCATCCATTTTGCCACAAAGGACAAGATTTTATTCATTTTTATGGCTATGTAGTATTTCATGGTGTATATGTGCCACATTTTCTTTATCCAACATACGATTGATGGGCACCTAGATTGATTCCACATCTTTGTTACTGTATATAGTGCTGCGATGAACATATGGGTACACGAGTCTTTTTGGCGAAATGATTTATTGTCCTTTGGATATATATTCAATAATGGGATGGCTGTATCAAAGGTTGTTCTATTTTTAGTTCTTCGAGAAATCTTCACAATTGCTTTCCACAGTGGTCGAACTAATTTACATTCCCACCAATAATTATCTTTTCTTCACAGCCCTGCCAACATCTGTTATTTTTTGATGTTGTAATAACAGTCTTTCTGACTGGTGTGAGATGGTATGTCATTGTGGTTTTGACTTGCATTTCTCTGATTAGAGATGATGAGCATTTTTTTCATATGTTCTTTGGCTATTTGTATGTCTTTTGAGATTTGTCTGTTTAGGTCTTTTGCCCACTTTTTAATGGGGTTATTTGGTTTTTGCTTGTTAATTTAAGTTCCTTATAGATTCTGCATATTAGACCTTTTTCAGATGCACAGTTTGCTAATATTTTCTCCTATTTTGTAGACTATTTACTCTGTTGATAGTTTCTTTTGCTATGCAGAAGCTATTTTCTTTAATTAGATCCCACTCATCAATTTTTGTTTTTGTTGCAATCACTTTTGAGGACTTAGTTATGAATTCTTTGCCAAAGCCAATGTAAAACAGAAAAAAAGGTACTTCCTAGGATTTCTTTAGGGTTTTTATAGTTCGAGGTCTTACATTTAAGTCTTTAAGCTACCTTGAGTGAATTTTTGTATATGGTAATTGATAGCAGTTAGTTTCATCACATGGATACCCAGTTATCCCCGCATCATTGCAAGGGGAAATTATTTCCCCATTGCTCATTTTTGTCAATGTTGTCAAAGATCAGACGGTTGTAGTTCTGTGGCTTTATTTCTCGGTTATCTATTCTATTCCAGAATACCACTACATCACTTCTTTATTTAAAAACTATCGCCGGGCGCGGTGGCTCAAGCCTGTAATCCCAGCACTTTGAGAGGCCGAGGCGGGTGGATCATGAGGCAAAGAGATTGAGACCATCCTGGTCAACATGGTGAAACCCCGTCTCTACTAAAAATACAAAAAATTAGTTGGGCATGATGGCGCGTGCCTGTAATCCCAGCTACTCAGGAGGCTGAGGCAGGAGAATTGCCTGAACCCGGGAGGCGGAGGTTGCGGTGAGCCGAGATCGTGCCATTGCACTCCAGCCTGGGTAACAAGAGCGAAACTCCGTCCCAAAAAAAAAAAACAAACAAACAAAAAAAAACTATCACGCGTTAATTCCTTGATTGGAACAGTAGACACTGGAGACTACTGGAGGGGTAGAGAGGGAAGTAGCAAAGGCTGCAAAAGGGCCTGCTGGATACTATGCTCATTACCTCGATGACAAGTTCAATCATACATCAAACCTCAGCATCATGCAATATACCCATGTAACAAACCTACACATGTGCCCCCTGAATCTAAAATAAAAGCTGGAGTTATTTTTTAAAAATCACAGCCTATAGAACAAAATACAAATAGCTCAGCTTTACGTCTAGACTGTCCTTATCCAGATAATCCTAGCATTTTCCTTAGGCATTTCTTATTTATCTCATGAACTGTATTGTTTATTCGGCCCTCTAGCCTTTTGTATATGTCCATTTAAAACCATGAAATGGCCTTATTCCCTTGTTTACTTAACAAAATCTTTCTCCACCTTATTTATGCACTTACCTCAAGACTCAATTCAAATATCCTCTCTGTGAGCCTGTTTTGACACTTTGTATCACCAGGGGAATTACTTTTACGTACATTACTTTAACCTATTACAAAACTTTTAACATTTATGTTTTACATTTTGTTATTTGCTTTATGTATTAGCATCTGGGCAATTTGATGCATTTTATAGTTTCCCCTTCCTTTAGAACCTCACGTAGGGTCTGAAATAGAGGATGCATATATAAATTTTTGTGAATGAAAACATATGATTTTTATTATCAACCATGGATTTAAAATGAGTTCCTTTTTGGTAAATGGACTTTTTAAATTGTGAAGAATCTATTTTCAGTAGGTTGTCTTATACAAAATTGTTCAAATTAAAAAATGGTTGAATTCTTTCTATGTGATCTATAACTGCTGAAATAGCACCATCACCAAGCTGTTTACTCTGTAGAGCTGAGAACGACATATAAGCAATTAACAGTATTGCAAGTCAGATTACAAATTCTTAAGGTACAATAAAATGCTTATACGATAAAAGAGAAAGAAACAATTAATTTTTGCTGGTACCCAGGATTACAAATAAAACCATATAAAACAGAGGGGGACACAATCTGAAATGGCACACAAAATGGTCAACTAAATGAACACTTTGGGTTTCAAAAATTCTGCATAAATGTGGTACACGGTGAACAAATTCTGTCCTCTAACTACTAAATTACTTTTTAAATTTACAGTTACAGTCATGATTTATAAAGCATTCACAAACACTCACACATGCAAGTCTGCCAAAGGCAGTAATCTCATTGGCTGAGGATTCAGTTCTACTTCTAAATTAAAGGCAAAGATTAACATGTGTTAAAGTCAGGGTTTGCTAAGGCTTAACTATGGGTATCAGATTGCCTAAATAAAGCAGTAAGTCAAATACCAGGCCAAGCCAAAAGTGTTTGTTCTTCACTTAGGCTCCCAACCCCAGGCATCATGTATTTAAGAGCAAGCTCAAAGGCAAGCTTTTAGAAAATAGAGCGTAATGTTGGCATGCAAGTCATTTCCAATTAAACAAACTAATTCCCGAGAACAAAACTACAATAAATTGTCCTAGAATTTGTGGGAACAAAGCCCAATGTGGGATGACATTTTGTTTTTCTCATTTCATTACTTTCCTTCCCTAGCCTTCTCGTTAAGAACTGGCAGTAAATGTTCTGTGGAGTTTGATCAGAAATGCACAGAGAATTTAGACTTGCTGTAAAAACACTCGCTTTGCAGCTTCCTTGAGTTTGGTAGTAGCTGTCTGAATGAGCAGTCTTGGTGATTCTAAGGAAACTCTAGTGGGACTTTGCTATATGGCCCCCTAAAATTCATATGTTAAAAATCTAGCCCCCAAGGTGATGGTAGTAGAAGGTAGGGCCTTTGGGGAGGTGATTAGGCTTCACTCCTATGAATGAGATTAGTGTTTTTATAATAGAGGCCCAAGGGAGTTTCTTTGCTCTATCTTCTAAGTGAGGGTACAGCAAGAAGGCACCATCTATGAACCAAATAGCAGGCCTTTACCAGATTCTGAATCAGCCGAAACCTTGATATTGAAGTGCTCTAACTCCAGAACTATGACAAAATAAGTTTCTAAATTTGCCAACTTCAAAGAAAATCCAAGTACCAGTAAGCTGTAGGGAAAGTGGTACGTTATTTAATTTAATTCATCTAGTAAACAGTATAGAGAGAGACATTTCCACATTTGTCTCACCAAAGTCAAGTTGGTTGGCTGGACTTGAAAATTTTTAAATTTTACTTTAAAAGAAAAAAATACATCTTTTCAGGCTGTCGCAATTAGCTACCAAAACATGTAATTTTATTAGATTGATTTTGCTATCAAGCATTTAGTAAAAGACACTTAAATTTTGTATTCAATTTATACATTGTTGAACTCTATTATTTTCATTTGCATTATTTTGAAAATGCATTTTTAGTTCATGCATAATTAATGAGTGGCTAATAATATACAGATATATTCCTAAGTGCTTTCATTCTTATTTATGACATTTATTTTTTATTCCTCGGGCAGTGTAAAGAGCTCTAGGGAGCAAGATGACCTTTTCATACATGACCAATAAGAGATGAAAATGCATTTTATATGAGTAATCTCTCTATTGATCAGGATACTACCAAGAATTATTTCAAATACATCATTGTTATTCAGCTGGTACATATCAGTATGACACAGTGGCCAGCATCTATTTTCATTGGTCAGTACCCTGATAAGTAGTTATAATAATTTGAATGGACATACATACACACACATGACAGTTATTTATATCACATTATATTGTGTCTTTTCATTTTTTAAATAAACTCATTCTCAAGAACAATTTGAAAGTAAGATTCATATTACTATGGACACTAACAGCTTTCACTTTCTGTGTCTGCTCCTTTACCTCCACCCACATGGTAACACCCATCCTATCATTGTGACATTCTGTGTTCTTCCCCTATCAATTCTCTGAAACAGACTTCACATGTCATTTATATTTTTACTTAATCTGTTAAAAATCCCAGTATACTTTTTCATATGTCATAACATTTTTTAAACTACACATTTGCCGCCTTCAAAGAAGATCCAAATGCCAGTAAGCATAGGGAAGGTGGTATGTTTAGTTATTTACCCAGTCAACATATGCTGATTCTCTACTCTGAGCCAGGAAGAAGTGTGATGGCTGATTGGAAGAAACAGATTGGGGCTTATCAGTTGGGTTATGGTAGAATGTCTGGTTATTCAGTCAGCTCATGTACTTTAATAGGATTTCTGATTGGCCCATTTTGGAAAACCAGAAAACGTTGAATGTAATCCTGCCATCATGATTTTCAAATTAACACATTTTTTTCCATCTCTTTTATAGCTCTTCACAGGACAGTAATCTCACAGCAGCCTATTGTGTCATTTCCCAGAGCAATATTTTTTCTGATGTTGACTCTTACTTAGACCTATATCATACATAATTCATTAATAAAAAGTACCTAGAATATAAATTATCATAGTAAAAACATCAATGTCTTCCCTACCTTACAGATGAAGTCACTCACAGTCCAGAGACTTGACCACCATCCTAGAATCACACGTCTATTAGCAGCAGATTTGATATTCTTATCCTGATTCATCAGAAACTTGAGTAGAATGAGCTCAGAATTAATATCCAAATATCCAAACTAAATTTGTCTATTTAGTTCATATTAGTTAAGCTATTATTAATTGATTAAACTAATATTGGTATTCCTTTTGTTGTTCACATAAATTTTCACTAATTTGTTTTCACCTATTCCTAAGATTGCATGGCCACCATTCTCTAATTTTCAAGGGAATGATATATACTTCTTATGTGTACATTATAATATTTCTTATCTGGGTATGAGAAAATAAATGTACCTCTATGATGGCACTCAGAGAAGACAAGATGGAATAAAAACTTGCTAACTAAAAATTGTGTATCCCATATTCTAAAAATATTGATCTTTAATAATTTATACTTTAAACACTAGAAGGTAAAATGACCTCTATCACATATTTGATATTCCTGCAGAACTAATACTTTTAAATTCAGAGGCTATTTCAGAATGAACACTGGTTCCAGTTGCTTTCCTTGTAATATATACTTCTGTTTTATTAATGGCTCACCATCTTTTTGCTGGAAAGTATGGTACTTTGTGTTAGAATAACAAACAGAAGAGGAAGTGGTTTCAACAACCATTTATTATTGCTCAAAACATTATAATTAACTATACTCTATTTGTTCTCATATATAAACATAATAGAAGGGACAGCTAATGACATCTCAAAGGAACAAATAATTCAAAACTGCACCTAATAATTTATTGGCGTTCATGGCTTAACTACAAGGGAAATTGCATCTAGTGCTTGCTTGAAAACATTAGCCTCTGGGCTGCAGAGAAAGAACACTAAAGGAGAGAGTAATCGTGAACATTTAATATTGTTTGGATTCTGATTTTAACTAATGGGATTTAGATGACCAGTGAGATAGAGACTCATAGTTTAGAAAACCTCATTTCCACAAAATTTCTAAAAATAAAAAAAAGTTGTCTCTTAACCCTTAAGCTGTCTGTCTGAAAGTCATAAGTACTAGTTGTAGCTGTTCCTACCGGCCAGAAATTTAGCATCTGCCAATTTTTATAGAGCTCTGCACATGGGGTTTTTTTCTTATTTTCACAAATCAGTACTTCTTATGTGGGACTCGCTGATGCCTCCACCTATCGAGGACTACACGTGGCCTTTTCTTTTCCCATATCACTTATGTTTGCGTACAATGAGACCAAAGCAATTTTCAGAAAAATGTGTGCTTTTACAATCACTAGAGCTATTAGGAATTTAGCTAATAATAGAGTTATTTTTCAACATTAATGGAGCTCTAATAATAATAACGGAGTTACTCCCCAACACTCTTACCACCATTTTTAAACCACTAATGGTATTATTTTAATTTGTATTTTAAAGATGGAATAATAGAACTACTCCACACCAAAAATATTAATTTCTATACTTTTAAATTCATCATATGTAATAAGAAAGTCAAATGTTTATACTAGTTTTATATAAAATGTGGCTTTTAGTATCTATAGGATTCATCATATGTAATAGAATAATTAATAATGAATAAAGCACGAAGTTTTAAGAATCACTTCTCTAGGACATTAGATGATTCAGTTTATTTTGGCATGCTGATGGGTCAAACTGCTAATCCAAATTAAAGTTGTATGATCCTAAGACTGTTTTGCATAGTGAATTCATGAAAATGTCTCAATAGAATTTCAGGCCAGCAAAATTTACACCTTTATTAATTCATCAATCTTTCATTTCAATGAATTTGATTGAATTTCACTACCATGGGTTAGGCACAGAGATTGCCCCTATAAAGATAAGGTCAATTAAGACTCTCATCTGTACTATTGTAACATACCCCTGACTAGATCCCTGCTTCCACCTCTGCTCACCATAATTTGTTTTTCACCCTGAAGCCAAGCTGATTTTTCTAAAATATGATTCTAATCATTTTACTCACACCTGTAACCAGTCACGGGTACTCTGTTGAACACAAAATACAATGTAAACTCCTTAACCTGGCTTTCCAGCTTCTTTATGATCTGACCCCTGCTTCCCTGCAGCCTTGCCACTATAGACCCTCTGCCTCTGTGCTCACTACACCACAGCTTTTTGCCTTTTAGATTTTCCTGCACATCAAGCTCTTTCTAGCTTCAAACTTTTTTTTTTTTTTTTTTTTTTTTTTTGCCTGAAATGCTCAAATGCTCACCTCCACGTTCTTGGCCTGGACAATTCCTACTCATCCTCAATCCTCAGCAGAAAGACACCATCAGAGCAATGTTCCCTGAATTGTCAATCTGAATTAGGTCATTCTGATTTGTAATTCATATATGTGTCTCTCCAGTTACTCAACAGAAGTCTCTCTCAGGAGACCATACACTCCATGAGTGCACAAGTCCTGTCTACCATATTAACCATTGTGCCCACAGCATTTAGCATAATGCCTGACATATAAGACACAGCCTTGAAACGAAATCATTACATGTTTGATCAAATGAGTATGTGAATGTTCTAATGGTGCCTGGACATATGTAAGCTCTTCTTTTAAAAGAATTAAAATTAATCCATCTATCTTTAATCTTTGTGTCTAATTTCTAAATTGAGATATGGAGATATGTAAATATGACAAAATGGGGGGCCTTCTAGAAAGACTGGAATAAAGATCTTACAATCTAAACTAGAAAATTTGACTAAAAAAATCAAAGGAGTAAAAAAACAAGGAACTTACTACAGAAACAAGTTAAAATAAGGGTAAGTAGACTTCTATTTTTATTATAATCAGCATACTTGTAAGACTGAGCTCTTTTAAAATTGTTTACTGATAGATGAAAACAAACCCTTATTGTTTTAGTTTCATTTATTGCTGCAAGACATTAAACATTTTCATGTCCATTAACTATTTGTAATTTTGTTTCTGTTAACTGCTTTCCTTTATTTACTTTTTTCTCATTGTTTGAAGTTATTTTATATATTATAGAAATTAGCTCTTTATGTGTTTATGGTGTTTCCAATTTTTCCTACTCTCTTGTATTTTGACTTTATTTGTGATGTTTTTGTCATACAATTTTATGTATGTAGTTTAATTGTTAACTTCTTTTCATTATGGATTCTGGGCTTTCCCCATTTAAAGATCGTAAAAAATATTTCCCTGCCGGGCACAGTGGCTCACGCCTGTAATCCCAGCACTTTGGGAGCCAAGGCAGGTAGATCACGAGGTCAAGAGATAAAGACCATCCTGGGCAACATGGTGAAACCCCGTCTCTATTAAAAAATACAAAAATTAGCTGGGTGTGGTGGCATGCACCTGTAGTCCCAGCTACTCCGGAGGCTGAGGCAGGAGAATTGCTTGAACCCAGGGGGCAAAGATTGCAGTGAGCCGAGATTGTGCCACTGCATTCCAGCCTGGTGCCTGGTGACAGGGCAAGACTCTGTCTCAAAAAAAAAAAAAAAAAGAAAAGAAAAAAATATTTCCTATATTCTCTCCTAGCATGGTTTAAAATCCTCATATCCTCAGACAATATGTTTATTAAATTCATTGAAGTGTACTTTATATACAGAAAACTGCATTTATTTTAATTGTGCATTTTATGAGTTTTGATCATTTTGTACACCCATGAAACAACTCCCACAACAAAGGTACATAACATTGTCATCATTCCCTACAGATACTTTGTGCTCTTTTAAGTCAATCCTTTCTTATGCCCCCATACCAGGAAAGTACTGGTCTGCTTTTTGTCACTAAATTTAGTTTGCATTTTCCAGAATTTATATAAATGAAATCATACAGTATGCATTCTTTTGTGCTGATTTCTAATAGCAACATGATTTTGAGACTTTTCCAAATTGTTGTATGTATCCATAATTTATTCCTTTGTATTGTAGAGTACTATTTAGTGTGGTATATGAATACCACATTTGTTTATCCATTTACCTATGATTAATATTTGGGATGTTTCTACTTCATAGCCATTTTTAATGTAGCTGTTATGCGTATGCACGTGCAAGTCTTTGCATGGATGCATCCTTTCATTTATTTCAGGTAGCTGTCAGTGAAATATGTTTTTTTAAACTTTTAAGTCAACTTTTTAATAGACTGCTAACCAATTGTACAAGTCTACATTTCTACCAACAGCTATGAGAATTTTACTAATACTTTTATGGTTTAATTTTATTTTCCTTTTAAATATTTGACATATCTAGAATTTATCTTGGTAAAAATAAAGAGGTGGAAATATTACATGAGTCCAACAATCTAGGCAATTTGTCTCAACACTATTAACTGAAATGATTATATTTTCTCTACTCCTTTGAAATGGAGAGATTTCTGTATTTGTTATTCTGTTTCTTCCTCTTCAAGTGCCATTTCTAAATGGTAGATTTATTTTAGAGGGGTGTTCTGGCTGCAAAAATAACAAAGGCTGGAAAAAAACTGGCTTAAGCAGAAAAAAAAAAGAAATTTATACCATCATATAATGGCTCTTTCTAAGTCTTATGAACCAAGGCATTGTTTTTTGCATCATTTCACTCAATGATGTCATCAGGGACACAGTTCTTTCCATTTCTCGATTGGACATGCCCATGGTTGCCTCCATTTTCAAGCAGAAAGTGAGGTGGTTACAGCAGTTTCCAAAATCAAACTGACACCAATTAAAACTCTGAAGAAGAATGAAACTGTCTTCTTTTTCCCGAAAAAACAGTCAAGGCTCTCCTTCCATGCCATTTGCCCCACTTGGCTAACATTTGTCTTTCCCTGAAGCAATCATAGGCAAATAAAATTGAGATATCTATTGGCTTAAATTAAGGAACTTCAGACAGAATGGATGTGGAAAAAATCAGCCACTAAATACACCATATTTATCAAAAAATTTAACATTTCAGGACAGTTGCCACTTCAATGCTTCGCTAGCTTTCTTAGCTAGTTTCATGTTTATATTTCCCTATACATTTTGGAATCAGATTATTAAATTTTTTAAATATCTTATTTTGTTTTGAATACTACTATATGTACTATAATACACAGACAGTCAACATCTTTAAAATATTGAGACATTCAATTCAGGAAGAAAATATGCTTTATCATTTATTCTGGTTTCATAATTTATCTTTTACTAAAATTTTAATATTTTTTTAATATAGACTGTTAATTTTCATGTTGCAAAGGTTTTAATACTTTTGTCATGATTATAAACAGGATATTCCTCCATCATGTTACTTACTATTTGTATGTATAACAACTATTGCTTTTTTTTTTTCTTTTTGAGACAGAGTCTTACTCACTTGTCCAGGCTGGAATGCAGTGGCACAATCTCCTCTCAGGGCAACCTCTGCCTCCTGTGTGCAAGTGATTCTCCTGCCTCCCAAGTAGCTGGGATTACAGGCGCGTGCCACCACACCCGGCTAATTTTTTGCATGTATTTTTTTTGTAGAGACTATGTTGGCAAGGCTGGTCTCAAACTCCTGACCTCTTGATCCTCCCACCTCGGCCTCCCCCAAGGTGCTGGGATTACAGACATGAGCCACCGCACATGGTCAACTATTGCTTTTTTTTTGAGTTGGAGTCTCACTCTTTTGCTTAGGCTGTAGTACAATGACACAATCTCAACTCACTGCAACATCTGCCTCCCAGGTTCAAATGATTCTCCTGCCTTGGCCATCCAAGTAGCTGAGATTACAAGCATGTGCAATGACGCAAGCCTAATTTTTGTATTTTTAATAGAGACGGAGTTTCGCCATGTTGGCCAGGCTGGGCACAAACTCCTGACCTCAAGTAATCCGCCCACCTCAGCCTCCCAAAATGCTGGGATTACAGGCATGAGCCACTGTGCCCAGTCAATGATTGCTTTTTAAAAATTAATTTTGAAATCAGCTATTTTATTCAGTTATCTTATATCATCTTTTATAGTTTTTCAGACATTTCTTTTAAATTTTCTGGGTATAAAATCATATTACCTGCAAATAATTTTAATTGTATAATCTCATTTTACCTTTTATATTATCCTTCTCTTTCTAATTAAACTTAACATTCTACCAGAGCACCATTAAATCTACTAGTAATATTCATGGGATGCTTCTGGTATTTTAGTTAAGCACATGATTTCATATGTATTAGAAATATATGTTTTTCCATCTGAAGAAAATATTCTTCTTGGTCAATTACCTTGAATAAAGTTGCATTCTATTAAATGCATTTTCATTTGCAATTTTTGATGGAATATAATGAAGAAAATTAATAGATTTTTGAATATGAACCAACCTTGCACTTCTGAGATTGAATACAATTCACTGTTCTAGATAACCCAATTAATATGCCTCTGTATTCTCTCTGAGATTAATTCCTTTAATATTTGTATTATTGTATGTAAGTAGAATTACTTTAAAAATTTTTTTCTTACAGAATGCTAAAATTAATTTTTTTGATGAAACACCAAATAAAATACAATGTAGTAGACATTCATCTATTCAAAGCTGGTGTTTATATCTCATGAATGTATAATGAAAATATCCATAGACTTGCTAGACAACTCTTTAAACACTAGATCATCTTTAACATTTTTAGCAGTTGAGAGCTGGTAATAAAGTTTTGTAAAAAGAAATTTTGAGAACATCATCAGGTTTCTAGGAATCCTAATGTCACAGTGGGGAAGACGTGGGTAGTGTCTGGTTCTCACCTCCAGGGCAGTGAGAAAGGTTTTGAAGAGGCTACCTGGAAAGCTTTATTTGTGTCTCCCAAAGTTTGTGGCTCATGCCTTATAAAGTGCAAGTGATATTTGGCAATAGAATAAAAGGCTAAAACTGAGAAGTGACTTCCTTTCTCTCTGAAAGTGGGTCAAATATGGGTTAATCATGATACTCACGTATAGATTCCAAGTAGAAATGTCAGCCTGGGGTTATTTTATGTGAGATCCACTTCAGGAGGTTTGCCTTTTTGGGTGAGAAACATCAGACAGAAAATGATGTGGCCTGTAAATCCAAGAGAAAATTCTATGTCATGGGGATAGGTCTGACTAAGGAAAAACACTACCCATGTTCCAGGAGCTTTTAAAAAGTACTCTTGCAGAGAAATTGTCAAAGAACCCACACAAGTATCCAAATAGCAAAAAATGTTGTTTGCTTTAAATATCTGTAATGCCAAGAAGTAACGAAGATATCTGTCAAATCTGAGCTTTCTTACCCCGTCTATCATCCTTAACATCTCCCCTAATCCCACCACCCAACTTTGACTCTGATGGTGATAATCGATACTAGATAGAACAGGAAGTAAATGAGAAGGAGAAAAAGAAAATTAAGTTCTCTATCTTCTACTGCAAGAGAAGTTTTCAACCCAAAGGAAACGCCAGCTGGAAAGGAAAGGAAAAGACTTAAGTCAACTTCAAAGCTTTGGTCATTACATAGGACTGGAAGTTTTAAAAATCTGCAACTTAAAGGAATGGTCAGAAAGTTGTTGTTGTTGTTGTTTTTAATTTATGAGCAGATACAATATCCTAAAACTAAGAAACGTACCTTTTCCTTTACTTAGAATTTATTCTTCTTACAAAAAGAGAATTTGGCTGAGTTAGTTGTCTTCATTGCATCCATTAAGGGACTTTGTTGGGCGAAGTGCTTGCAAATCTTCTCAAGCATTGTTGTTTCCCTGTCTTCCCAGCACAGCCCATAAATAACCATGAGATAAAATGATGGGAAAAAAAAAAAAGAGTAAAAAATAAAACGGTCTATCAACAGTACATAAAACAAACTCCTTGAATTATAAAATCTAAATCAGAATTTTATGTGTTCTTAAATAAAACAAAAATTACAAAACTCATTAAGATGAAATCAGAAAGTTACTACTACTAAGTCTATTATGTAAACTGCAGCCGCTCATAATTTGATTACACCAAGCCTATGGCTAAAGTTGCTGTCTCAGATCCAGCCATCTGTGACCAGGAAAGCCAGGTTGCTTTCGTCTACAATGGTCAAAGCTAGAACCATAACATTTTAGTAGTAAAGAACTAGTTGGAATCACATTCTACAGAAAGGATTGTACACTTTTCTAAGGAATTTATGCATCTATTCTAGATAGCAAAATCTGCTTTTCTGGAAATTTGCCATAAGGTGTATCCAATTTTACTTCAGCCACAGAATCTGAATGGAGAGATACATAATTTGACACTCTGATGTTGAATTCTGCCCCAAATTCTGCAATTAACTATGCAGAATAGTGAGCATACATTCATAAAAATATATTTAATTATTTAAACCATATTAATAAACATTAATTTACCATTTGTTAAAAATGTTACTTAAATCCATTTAGAGACATAATTTTAAAGTGCAATTTACCATTAATTTCATATCCCTTTTATCTTTTTCTTAATCATTTTACCCTGAATCATGAGTAAGATTACTGATATTTTATTCATTCATCTAGCACAGAATTTTGCAATAGCAGTGTAGCTGACACTCTGAGCTGGATAACTACTTGTTGTGGGGAGCTCTCTTGTGGCTATAAGATGTTTAGCAGTCCACTAGATGACAGGAGTAACTGCCCTTCCACTACCACTAGTTGTGACACCCCAAAATTTCTCCAAATAATTGTCAAATATACACCCCACTCCCAGTTGAGACCACTGCTTTAGCAGAACGTTAAGGCTTCCCAGTTCACATATCTTGCAGTAGCTTCCATCCTAATCCTAGGGAGCCCATTGATTATGATTGATTAAGACGTAACTCTAAGCTAACTGTTCGTTAGTTTACTTTTCTAACCTCTTCCATACTCAAACACAGATAGTGAGAAGGAAACAGGAGATTGAGATGCCTCTAGGAACATCGTTGTACAGTTAACTCTCTTTATGTGGAAGAAGGGGTAGGTCCTGGACTCCTGCATGTACCAAAATCCCACACATACTCAAATCCCACAGTCAGTCTTGTGGAAATTGTGTATACGAAAAGTCAGCCTTCCATATAATAGGTTGCCTATCCAGCCTTTGGTTGAAAAGAAATCAGTGTGTAAGTGGACCCATGCAGTTCAAATCTGGGTTCAAGGGTCTAATGAATTTGCACAAGGCCAAAGTCATTTAAGGTAGGAAAATATCTCAGCTTGATTACCCCTTATCCCCAAAGCAGAATCTGAGACTAAAGCTGTTATGAAACTGGATTATTCAGAAAAAGGTCCCAAAGATACCAACTGTATTTGTTTCTTCAATTAGAAGGTGTCATTTTCTTGCCAATGGACTTAACCTGATTCTCTCTCTCCCTTTAAAATCAGTTATGGGCTCTGCATTTTATGTGTAGTTCCATGTTAGCCCCCAATAACCAGATGCAACTAACTCTTTACTATTTGCATAAAATGCTGTTTTCAGTGACAAATTTCATCAGTTCAATAAACAGTATCTCATACAAAACAGACCATTTTCAATACAATAAAGCATCATTATTATTATCATCATCATCATCATCATTATTATTTGAGAGGGAGTCTCACTCTTGTTGCCCAGGCTGGAGTGCAGTGGCGTGATCTAGGCTCGCTGCAACCTCTGCCTCCTGGGTTCAAGTGATTCTCCTGTCTCAGCCTCCTGAGTAGCTGGGATTACAGGCGCCTGCCACCACGCCTGGCTAATTTTTGTATTTTTAGTAGAAACAGGGTTTCACCACATTGGCTAGGCTGGTCTCAAACTCCTGACATCAGGTGATCCCCCCACTTCAGTCTCAAAGTGCTGGGATTACAGGCATGAGCCACTGTGCCCAGCCAAAGCATTATTTTTGAATTGAAATTTACCTTGGTTTCGTGACAGGCTGTTATTGGAAAATCATGACTGCAGTTCACTCTAGATGGAACTGTTAGCCAGGAAGAGTCACGAATATTCCTTTTCTCATTCTCAGAACGCTTCCTTCACTCCCAGGGGTGTGATTTTATGCAGTGGCAGAGTCAGTCTGATTTTCCTCCTACTTCCCTTTCAAATTTCAGCATGAATAATATTATCTGATCTTTAGCGGTGGTGGTTCATCAAAATCGTACTTAGACTCTTAATCCAGGAAGATCTTTTATTGAAATGATTTGCTTTTCAAACAAATCTTTGCATGACTTCACATTTTCAGCTTATTTACTGATTACTGTGTAAGGAAGAAAGAAGAGAAGAACTGAAGGGAAGGATAAAGGGTTAGATGCCTTTCTGTCTACTACCAAAAAATAAAAGTCTACCTTATAATTCCTTTGATATGTATTTCACATAAATAAGTGCAGTATGATGAAGAGTAATTGTGACAGACCAGTGAGAAATCTGGCTTCACTTCCTTTTGGAAACATTTAATGTCTCCTTGTTTTCTCTTTTCCTAAACAAGGATCAATAATTTTCATTAACTTAGTCAATAAAATTTATTGAGTCCTTGACATGTGCCAAACATGTTTTGTGCTGAGAATACAAGGGTAAAAATGAAAGACTTTATTATGGTAATCAGAGAAGTTACATTAATACTAATGTGTTATTTGAAAAGAACTCATCTGATAAACAAAATATCATGTAAGCAAAGTTTTAAACTCAAATACAAATCAAAACATGAGAGTTTAGCAATTAAGGAAATAGATTGAATAATATTATGTAAATGTATGTACAATAAGATTTGGTAAAAGCACATGAAAGACAGCCTAAATTAGTGGTGAGAGACATTATGTCCTTGAGTGAGAAAGCTTAGTATTGTATAGACCCACAACAACTTACACAATTTAAATAAGTAAACTCAAATGTTCTAAAAACAGGAAAAGAAAGTTTCTAGTGGTTTGATTATATTCAATACAATGTTAATTCATGAATATGTTGGAAATATGCATTAAGTCTAAAATGATATATCATATATCCTTTGATATAGCATACTTCCAGATAATTGTCCTCAAGAAATAAATTTCAAAGTATGGCAACTATATTCATTTGTTCTCATGCTGCTGATAAAGACATACCTGAGACTGGGTAATTTATAAAGGAAAGAGGTTTAATTGACTCACAGTTCCACATAGCTGGGGAGGCCTCACAATCACAGTGAAAAGTGAATGAGGAGCAAAGGCATGTCTTACATGGCAGCAGACAAGGTAGAGCTTGTGCAAGAGAACTCCCATTTATAAAACCATCAGATCTCATGGGACGTATTCACTACCACAAGAACAGTATGGGGAAAACTGCCCCATAATTCAATTATCTACACCTGGCTCCACCCTTGACATGTAGAGATTATTACAATTCAAGGTGAATTTGGGTGGGGACACAGCCAAACCATATCAGCAACATATATGTACAAGAATATTTCCTTCTGCTTTGTTTTGATAGATAAAAACTCAAATTTTAATCATTAAGGGAAAACAATGATAGACCCATTTGATGGAGTATGCAGCCATTAAACATAATCAGAACTAAGTGTAGCAGCAGGAAATAATGTTAAGATACACTGTTAAATTTAAAAGCTCAAATTTCAAAACGTTGTGTATTATATGACACCTTTCTATAAAAAATAAGACAGTAACAATATAAGCATATGTATAGAAAAATAGCTCAAGGACTATATAACCAGCAACAAAAGAGTTATGAAGGATTTTTAATTCCTAGATTACTTCTTTCCATAATATCTGAATTTAACTTTTCTAATTTTTATAATTAAAAAATAATGGCAAGATGAAAATTCATGTCATAATTAACATTGTCTTTACTGGGATTTGACACTAGAAAAATTATGAATCAATTTGGCTAGTTCTGTTTTCTCAACAGTTAGAACTTCTAAGTTGTTGCACTAATGCTTTCAAACATTGCTATCCCAAGTAGTTTCTTAAATAGTTCTTAATCCCTCTTTCTTTAAAGAAAACATGAGCAGCTATAGATGATAGAGTGAATTTGTCTAAACAAAAATGATTCAAGAATTCACATTATAAGACTTGCACTCATGGAGTTCTGACATCTTTCTCAACAAATTTACCAAGAGTTTAACATTTTTCAGTTTAACTTTTTAATGACAGTATTTGTGTATAGTTGCATTGTAAACAACTATGATGAATTACTAGAAATTCTTTCTTTGCTGCATCTGTGAATTTTTCACATTGGATTTTGATCTTTTGTTAACTAATTATGTTGAAATAAGAAATGCAAGTTAGTAACTCTGCTTAACCCATGAAATTCCATTCTATCTGGTTAGCTGCTATATCAATTACAGGATGAAAATGTGATTATCACTTCACCTCAGATTGAACTGAAAATTTGAGAGCTCTTAATCAGGCTATGACCCCTCATACAGGCTAAAACAACTGACAGAGAAATCACACTTTCTTTTCTATGTATTTAACCACAGTTTTTTTTCCAAGTTGTGGTCAGAGTTTACTGTCATATCTACCACCATATTCTGGGAAAATGCTTAAGTTATCTAAGTCTGCTATTTTATCTACGTAAGAAATTTGTTCAATTTTGAACACGAATAATTCAAGATAATTCAAGAGTCTCTATATGGAAGAGATTTATGAGTGTATTCTGGCTTGAGTGGAGAATCTTGTTTTGACTGCATGACATGCACACTGCATGCTTTTTCCTTCAGAGTATATGTTATATATTAATAAAAATTAGAAAATTTTAATGTTTTTATTCATACTTTCATAATATTTAAAAAGTTTCCATAAAGACATCAAGGTGGGGATAGAGAGAATGGAAGTAAATGGAGCTAACTGTACCTTAAGATATCACTTGATGCCTCCACTCACAATCACATGCCAAGAAATAATGCTAACACTTCAAAGAGCATTACAGAAGAGCATTACAACCTGCTCTCTAGAGACACTTAAGAAACACTATTTGATATTGATGAATTATAAATAGTATGCTTTGACTTCATGAAAAAGAACATTAGCAAAATAATCGACTGAGGGATAAAAGTTTACGCAGTGCTAAATAATAATAAATGAAACCTTGAATTTACATAGATTTATAATGTGCATCCTTCGAGCCCCAGAAAAAGACTATTTCTAATTTTGTTTCTATAAACCATTTACCAAAGGACCAAGCACATGGGTTGCTTAATAGTGTGTTCACATTGCCATTTTCCAATAACTGATAACTATTTAAAAGGATAAATAAGTGGAAAAAACAAAAGGCAGTCAAAGAAATACTAATGGTAAACTTTACTAAATGGAGGAAACCAAAGAATTATTAAAATTACTAAGTTAGAAAATTGGCTGGGAGCAGTAGCTAACGCCTGTAACCCTAGTACTTTGAGAGGCTGAAGTGGGTGGATCACTTGAGGTTAGGAGTTTGAGACCAGCCTGGCCTACATGGTGAAACCCCATCACTGCTAAAAATACAAAAATTAGCCAGTCTTGGTGGCAGGCACCTATAATCCCTGCTATTTAGAAGGCTGAGGCAGGAGAATCACTTGATCCTGGGAGACAGAGGTTGCAGTGAGCCGAGATCGCTCAACTGCACTCCAGCCTGGGCAACAGAGTGAGACTCCGCCTCAAAAAGAAGAAAAGCAAAGAAAAATGGATACACATAATCTTTCTGTAGTGGGTGATATAACTGAAATTTGAAATGGTGTTTGGAAATGTCAGGAAACCAAGCAAGCCTGCAGGCCCTTCTCCATATCTGCTTCTATACCACAGGGGTTGGATTACCTTATTCTTTATTCCTAGATCCAGACTGCTCAAGGATAATGAAAGGACTAAGTAGAACTATGCAGTGGACACTGACTAACATTTTAGTGCTTCTCAAAGCACTATATGGCTTTGTTTCAATGTACCTAAGAATAAGCTGTGTCCTCGCTTTTCAAAGACTATTTTATGCTAAACGGGGTGATTTTTTTCTCTAGTTTTTCTTCATATGCACTAAGATTTCATGGTTTTTGTTACAGCCCTTCTTAGCTTAGCAGTGAATTCTTCATGGAACAAATCTTCCCATTGTGCAACTTCTTGATTATTCATTGTGACATGCCCACCTAGAGATCACACACCCACTTCGAGATCATGATGCAGATCCCAGGACCTAAGAATTCCATGTTCATGTGCTCCTGAGTTTTCTTTCAGGCTCCATTCTCCCAAGGGAAGACTGAATCATTATGTATGTATCTCCCTAGACCCAAGAGATGGGACTTGGATGGAGATTACACAGGCATTCACAGTATAAGACAAAGTGAGGTGGCATTTTGATGTAATACAAATAAAAGGAAGGTAGACAATAGGCCAAGTTCTGGCTCGCTATGTTCTGGTGTGGAACTCCAGCCAGAGAATTCTAAGTTCAACCTGGCCTTCTAGGTCGTTATGGAGATATATTCATCTAGAAAGAAAGGAAATACATATTTTATTTAGTATTTTATTAGGTTGAATTATTACTTTAAATATTTAGACACATAGTATAAGGACATGCTAATAGTGGGTTATTTTTTGGTTTTTGATTTTTGGGTATTTTTGCTCTGGGCCCTACGAATATATGAGGCTATGCCACTAAACACCCCCTATAGATAAGATGGCCACAACAGCAATAATATCAGGGATCCTGAATATCACCACAAGATCTTGAACTTTCAGAAGATTCAGAAGCATACCCTAATAACTGAAGCACAAAGCAGAGTTTGCTAGGTGGAGATTTAAGCACAATGCCAAAGTAGTGTAAGGTAGGAAAATGTCTCAGCTTTCTTTCCCCCTCACCCCCAAAACAGAACCTGAGACTAAAGATTTTATGAAACTGGATTATTCAGAAAAAGATATCAAAAAGTAGACAAGTTTAAAAAAAAGAAAAAGAAAAAGAAAAAAAAAAAAAAAAAACAGAAAGAAAAGTCCATTTAAAGCTGTACTGGTGAGCTGATTCCCTACGGGTCATTCAGGCTCAGTCCTGCTGGGGACTTGCCGGCTACTGTGTAGAATGTGCCTCAGATTTTCCATACAAGGAACATTTCAGAGGAGTATTTCTCTACTAGCTCCCATCCTACCAGTATTCCCTTGGGTGTTAACTCTTTTGCTCTTTCAGATTTATGTATGTGTCAGTATGACTGAGTAGCCTCAGTAGTCTACAGAAGTCCTATTTGGTAGAGGTAGAGAAGGCTAGAGTAAAAAGCGACATGTATGTACTGCATTTGATGTGAAGTGCTGTCAAGTTGCATCTGTGAACAGCTGGTGGGCCATGGCAACATCCAGAGTGAAATTCAACACACAATTACAATTCAACCCATAACAGAGGATAATCATTATACACAGAGATTTCAGAAAATAATGGTGCAGATTTTGAAACTTTTCAGGAAATTGCAGTAAAATGCTATAACTGAAACTTACGGTGATAAAGTGGGAATGGAGAGGTTAATCAGGCCTGGGTCAAACCATCAGGGTTTAGAATGCAACAGTGAGAAGTGTGAGCTTGGTCCCACAGAGGCCGTCAAAATTTCCTCTTTGCAAAAGGAACTGTGATCTATGTTTACTTCAGCAGCTTTAAACTTTGAGGATGGGGATTGGAGGAGATTCAATTAGTATTTTTTTTTAATGTTTCATGTCTTTTTAAAATTAAGGACTTTCTACAATCCTCTGTATAACTTCTTTAAGTTCTGCAGTTTATTTCCAATGGTATCAATGTTTAAAAATAAACTCCTCCTGAGTACTCCTGTTTCAGAATACTAGATATCCTTTTATAAAAGAATAATATAAGGCTGGGTGTGGTGACTAATATCTGTAATCCCAGCGCTTTGGGAGAGAGAAGTAGGAGGATCGCTTCAGCAACGTAGGGAGACCTTGTTTGTACAAAAAAATTTCAAAATTAGCTGGGAGTGATGACACATGCCTGTAGTCCCAGCTAATTGGGAGGCTAAGGTGGAAAGATCATTTGAGCATGGGAGATCATGGCTGCAGTGAGCCGTGATTGCCACTGCACTCCAGCCTGGGCAACAGGGTGTGAGCCTGTCTCAAAAAAAAAAAGAAAAATCGTAAAGCAATAATACAGAAGAGCAGTGCTGCTTCCACATGTTTCTGTTTCTTAAATATCAAGGTCATTAACAGAAAAATACAAGTATTAAAGCTTTTTGATAAAATTCTTAGTATCTTTTCTCAAATATCAGTGGTTAGACAGAAAATCTGCACTTAAAGCCTTAAAATTTTAATCATAATATGTAAACACATTTAAATTACACAGCAAGGGTAATATATTATTAGTATTAAATTAATATTACAGCATTATATTCACCTTTAAAACTATTAGAGTTTCAATATGTATACTTCATTATGTGGGGGAAAAGCGATTTTAAAAAACTGAGAAATACCCTTAGAACATATTGTTAATTTAAATTAATTCCAGTGGATAGTTATATGGTGATTGATTCTAGGTGTTTTGAGCGTCCATGTGATGAAAATTTGGGCTCAGCAACTTGCCGGAAACTGAAGTCTGTTAGAAGGCAGGAAAACATGATCAAGCTTGGCCTGATTTGCATCTTCAAGGGGACTTGACTCTCATATGAGCTTTAATGTCTCTCCTCTTAAGGTCTTCTAAGTCCGTCTTCTTGGTTGGAAACAGTGTCTATGCTCTACCTAGGGTCTGGTTTACAACTACTAACAATAAAAGCAAAGAAATGGGCTTGATGTCAAAGGACTAATCCAAATGTGAGCTTGGCTTGCACAGTAAAAAAAGGGGCCATTTCCACATTATCACAGGCAGGAACAGCCAGGCTTTGATGAGGCATTGAAAATCTGAGGCCTCTTGCTGCTCACTATTCTACTCTTGTCACAGACATTGAAGCAAGTGAGGTTGGATAAATGCAAAGCCGGGCCTCATGTGGTGCTCTTCCATTACACACATGTCAATATGTGAAGATTTCTGCCTGAGAGGAAACCATGAAAAATGGAAATTCAACATATGGCCAATGAGGGCTACAAAAATCAGGGAGAGGAATAGTCGCACTCAAGGCTTTCAGTGGCACTCTTAGATAATTGCTTAATTGAAATTTTATTCCTGTCATTGAACCTCACAGCAGGAGTGAATCTACAATTACAATGCAAGTTTTGATATTTCATTCCTGCTCTTTATACCAACGGGGGAAGAATGGACATTAATTAAAGGATAGCTACAAAACAAATTGCCCTGGAGAGGAAAAAAAGGGAGAGCTGTGAGAGTGGGTGTGAATATAAATAAAAGGAAGAGAAGCAGAAGCAACATAGAAGGATTTTCTTTGTCCTTTATATTGCCAACAGCAAGATAAAAAAATAGAGTTTATCCTTTTTGGGTAGTTATGAGGGGCAATAGCAAAATTTTAAAAAATTGGTCATAATCCAAATTTCCTTATTGGAAAATCAAGTGCCTTGAGCAATTCACTTCACTACTCAGAGACTCAATTGTCCATAACACAGAGATAATTCCAAATTGTCTACTTTGTAGGATGGTTGTGGTAATAAAAGTGAGATACTACATAGTAAGGCACGCTGCAAACTGTAAAGCTTCTGTACCAGAAAATTGATTGTATAAAGAATTAACTGTTAATTTATTTTCAGATAGTGTGGGGGAGGGAAGAAGGAGCTGAGAAGCAATCAATGCACTCTTTATTAACATTCTAACAGATCTTTAGTTTACAAAATTAGTATGTAAAAGAGAAACTTAGTCTTTCTGCTGCCAATAATAAACCACAAGAAAATATGATAATCGGGTTGAAACTTTAAGACGCTTTTGGAGCATAGATAGGTCTGTAATGTAAATAACTAGAAATAGAGTTGGGTTGACAGTGTCTCATCCTAACTCTCTGAATAAGAACATAAACTTAGCTGGGCACAGTGGCTCACGCCTGTAATCCCAGCCCTTTGGGAGGCTGAGGTGGGTGGATCATGAGGTCAGGGGTTCAAGACCAGCCTGACCAACATGGCGAAACCCTGTCTCTACTAAAAATACAAAAATTAGCTGGGCATGGTGGCGCGTGCCTGTAATCCCAGCTACTCAGGAGGCTGAGGCAGGAGAATTGCCTGAACCCAGGAGTGGGGGTGGCGGTGAGCCGAGATCGTGCCATTGCACTCCAGCCTGGGTAATGAGCGAAACTCCATCTCAAAAAAAAAAAAAAATACAAAAATTAGCCGGCCGTGGTGGCACACACCTATAGTTCCAGCTACTTGGGAGGCTGAGGCAGGAGAATCGCTTAAACCTGGAAGGTGAAGGTTGCAGTGAGCCAAGAGCATGCCATTACACTCCAGCCTGGGTGACAGAACCAGACTCTGTCTCAAAAAAAAAAAAAAAAGAGATTTATTATTTTTATTTGAGTGTAATGTCATATTATTGTGCAGCTCTTTATTAGTCTTAAATTGGTAAAGCCAAAGTCTTCAAAAAGGTCTGCAAATAAGTCAAAGTTAGGGTTTAAATAATTTTATCAGTCCATTTAAAAAGTAATCTCTTAAGGAATAGACAAGAATAAAAGTAGATTTAGATGAATAATTACATATAGTCAAGCCAACTAGGAAAAAGCAGGTCTCAGCCAACCCAAGGGTCTTTATTTTTTCTTGTGTTCTTCATGGCCTGAAGAACATAAGAAGCAAATAATTATAAAATCACAAAGCACAGTTCATACTGAGCTCATTATAATTTCACTGGCCTATGATATTGAGTAATACCTTATTTAAATAATCATGTTCATATGTTTCTACTCATGACAGAGTCAACTGGATCCCTACGTAATATCCATTCTCCCCTTCTTGCTTTCGGAAAAATTCAATATTGTTTGGAGCAGTAAGACACCTGACAAAAATATTTTATTTCCCAACCTTTCTTGTGGTTGCTAGTTTACATACGACTAAGTTCTGGCCAATGAGTTATAAGTGAAAGTTTTAGGGAGGTACTACAAGAAAGGTTCCTTGTGGGGTAATAGTTTCCTTCTGTTGTTTTCTTCTTCTTCTAACTGTCTGGTAATGGATGTGAAGGTTGGTTTAAGCAGCTGTTTTAAGCAATAAATTACCTTGAGGAAGGAAGCCATTTAGTATTTGATGGTAGAGAAAAAAAATGTAGACTAAGAATTAATGTGGTGATTTATAGGATCACAATACCAGCACTGGGATATTTGGTTTGATGTTAGAGAAAAATAATGTTTTTTTAAACATATTTAACATTTTTAAATGCCACCAGTCTAATCTTAACTAATTTCCACAATTAGAATAGATGTTCCTTGAAGTTAGAGGCCTTTGCCATTTTGTTCAGAGCCCAGTACACATGAAGGCCGGTAACACAGGCTCAAAAATATTTGTTGAATCTGGATGCATAAATCTGGCCCTTTCCCTCTGACCTACAATGCTTTCTTCTTCTTGTTGAATAACTCTTCTCTCTACCTCTTCTCTTTTCCACTTTTCTTATCATAATTTTAAAAATTACTTCCTCCATTGCCTTTTCATTTATCTTCTACCTATTCTTGTTCTTCAAATAGACCATTCTAGTAACATGACCATTCTAGTATCCCTTCTTATATAAATGGATGTCTACCCCAATGAAAAATGAGCAAAATATAAATTCAAAGAAAACAAAAATTGTTATTTGTTCTTCTCTTTTAAATTTGGCTATAAAAAAGAGACCAAGGTGATGGGCCTGTAATCATTCTTTAAGGATGTCATTTCTCTTAAAAACTATATTTCTTCCCAAGTGTAAAATAATTATTTACTGCATCATTATAAATATTTTCTAATGGAACTATAATCTAAAAACAAAGATAAAAATTTTATAAGATTCTAATTCATGTTAATTTTACATTGTCAAGCTTTGGTTGGGTCAGTGGAGGATGGATTTGCAAGAGGATGTGAAATGCTTATGAGAGCATTACAAATCCAGCTAGAGTAAAGAGGTGATCCAAAAGATTAAAATTCTCAGTCAGTTAAGATACAGGAGTCATCCCCTAATTTCTAAAGTAAAATTACAAATGGGAAAAAGTTTCATCCTGGAGAAGGAGTAACAAATTAGGTGCCTTCAAGCTGTTTTTTAAAGAAATATGATTCTCTGTCATTCAAATTGTCTACACCGAGGCATTTCAGTTGTTGGCACTTTTTACAAGTTCCTAGGATGATAGAATGAGCTGAATAACTGGGTTAAATTAGAGACTATGTCAGTATAAGGATGTAAAAAAAAAAAAAAGAAAAAAGAAAGAATGAGACTCCTTTACTGCTAGTCTGAAAAGCCAAAGAATGTCTTTTTTTTTTTAACTCTCACTGCTTTTGAAAATTTTCCTTCATTTTTACTTTTTAACAGTTTTAGTGCAATATGCCTACATGTGCTATTTCAGTATTTATAATTATGGGTAGTAGTTCTTTGAAAATCTGTATCTTGATGTCTTTCTTCAGCTTGGGAGAATGTTTGCCAGCATCTCTTCAACTACTACTTCAGCCTCATTCTCCTCCTCTCCTTCTCTTCTAAACATATGCAAACCATTTTCAATACACCTTATGTCTCTAATCCCTTTTCTGAATTTTCCTTCTTTTTTGGTCTTTCTATTTCAGTCTAGTGATTTTCTACAGATCTATTTTTCAGGTCTATAAACTTCTGATTTTTTGTCTCTAATTTGCTATTAACAGTGCCCACTGAATACTAAATTTCAGTTGTTTTGTCCTTCAATTCTAGAACTTCTGTTCAATTATTTTATATACATTTTCATACTTTTCTAAAATTCTTTTTGTCATCTATTTTGTTCAATGTGTTAAATACAGTTACTTTAAAATCTATTCATACTTCCAATACCTTAGTTATCTTTGGGTCAGTTTCTAGCACCTATTTCTTCTCTAGTTTTTTAGTCATTTGCTACAGTTCTCTTGTAGACTGAATAAGATTTTTATTGAATGCCAAATATTAAGAACTCTCAAGGTGAGAGTCCTGGATAATATTATCTTCCTCAAAGAAGATTTAATTATTTTAGCCAGTAGTTGGAGTAGAGGCAGATTCCCTTGGTCTAACTGGGGATGGATATAGTAGGAGAATAGGATTGAGACATTTTAAGGGCTGTAATATGTTTACCTTGTCCTTATTCCTGTAACTGTGGAATGTTACCATAACCTCTCCTCCTTGGCAGGCTCTGATTTCCAGTTTGTGTTTCTCCAGCCTTTTTAACCTGCTTCTTCTTAGTTTCTCAACATCTTATGGCCTGGCAATTTAATGTTTGTCAAATGCCTTAAGACAAGAATTTTGGCCGCATTTCACTACAAGTTTATTTTCTCTAGAATCTTTGTCCTTTAAGTCTAGCCTGCCCTGGTTGTTATTACATTTTTATCTCTTAATCCCAAGGGTGTGACAAAAGTTCTGGCAGGCCACTTTCTGGTTGGACAGTGACCCTCACTATGACATGGCAAATAGTGGCCAATGCTTCAATGGGAAAAGGCTACTAGGAAACTACAACTCCTCTTGACATATTTTCCTTATTTTGGGGATCTGTATCTCCAGTTCTGTCTTTGTTGCTCTCTATCCCTAAATCAGCTAAAATTTTTAAATGGAGATTTGTAGTAGTTTTTTACTGAAGGGTTTGCATGATACAAGCTATTCTATCAGAGGTGGAGGATTTTTAAAATCAGTTCTTTAACCTTTGGTTTTCCCTCTAGGCCTAATTTTTTGTTATGTGAATTATATTATACCAAGTTGGGATTTTTCTTAATAATACGAGTGAAAATTTTTTTTCTGTAATCTTCAGAAATATTGGCAAATTTACATGTAGAAATGAATTTAGTTGCATTTATCCGTGTGGGTTAAATTGTTTTATGATTTATGTGCCCAGAGAGAAATATAGAAGAGAACTGGTAAAACCTGAGCATTTTTGTTTTGTTTTCTTTAAATAGAAATCCCAAAAGAATTAGAGTATATTTTAGCCAGTCCCTTACATCTATTTGCTAATGGACAAGTCCAAATATGGAGGAGTTTTCTTTTTATTTGGACTGATATAATTAGCCTATCTATAAATAGATTATTTTAGCTGACGGCTTCACTTACATTTATTTAATACTCATCAATAGAAGATAACTCCACATTTAAAAAGATGTCCATGTCAAGTGTCGAAGAGAAGATTGACAGAAAGGAAAATTTGTCCCTGCTAATGTAATGTGCCTTCTATACCAGGAAAAACAGCAGGATGGGGGTGGGGGTGGAATACATATACATACAGTGGCATCTTAAAACTGCTATGTATTATGAAATAAGTAACCATGAAATACACATTACAAGAAAAACTATTTAAAGATATAAGAAAACTATGGGAGAAGAATGTTTAAAAAGATAGAAAATAGTTAATGCAGTTTTAGGAGTAAAAGTTTTATGGATGTTTCTTGCATGACTTTAACTTAGATACACGAATATAGTTTCATAATGTTTCTTGGTATATTTAATGCTTTACTCCTACACAATTCACTGAAATGACATATCTGGCATTTTGTGGCTTAATTTGAGAACATAATCCCCATTATAGTTCTTGCTGCAGAAATCCTTTAATATTTTATGTTGTGCTGACAACACTAAGGTGCTTGTCTCAAAGAATTATATTTTGCTGTGTTTATTGACCTTTCTCTTCAATAATTCTAAATGGAAAGATACATAATGGAAGTTCTTTGTTCTCATGTGATAACTGTTAAGGTTAGACTGAAAGAGGCATATCATTGACCTACCTGAAGATAACTGGGAGTTGACTTGCAAACAGTCACATACAAAGTCAGGAATATGGCTTAGTTTGTAAATGTATAGTCCACTCTCTTCCTTTTGAATTCCACACAGTTTATTTATCAGAAATAGAAAATAATCAAACAAAACAGACTTTATCTTTAATTTCCCACTGTCTTAGTCATACTTATTCTGGAATGGAAGGATTTATAAGAATTGTAGATTTTCTCTTTATTCATCTTCTATTAATGAGTTATTAGCATAATTTCCAATCAATAAGAATACTTACTCTCTTTTAGCTTTATTTGCTGTTGGAGCAAATGAGTGATTATTTACTGTTATTGCAGTTTTCAGTTTAATACAACTGTATTTGTATATTTATATATTCTTCAAAGACTGCCAGAAAGATATATACACTGAGACTAATAAGGATTATTTAAGGATTATTAAAAGAGAAACCGCAAGCAACTATAAAATCCAAAATGAAAAGCTACAGCTAAGGTGGACATGAAAAAATACAACAGAGAAGAGTTTTCCAGTTCATTTTTAGCCAATCAGAAAAACTACAAACTATGTGACATTTCATACGGAAGAAAATTAACTTTTTTGATCATCTTGCAAGGAAGAGGCACTCTAAATGCAATTGTGATTTATTTGTAGATGTTTTAATTTTAGGTTGTCTTTGTACTTTAATTTGCTGATAAAGCATAATTAGAAACTAATGTACATTTTCTCTTCTGCTTTAGGAAACTTGACATTTAGCACTTAATTTTAACATACAGTGTCTTCCTTTTATGGACATTATACTTTAAAAAATTCTGCTTTCACAAATTAAAAATAAAACAGTATTGTTATAGCTAACAACTCAAAGGCAACAAAAGATTCCCAAGTGGTAAACGTACATAAAAGAAAAGTTACATATTGCTCTTAAGAAAAATTAATTTATTGCTGAAAATATACAAATGGCTCAATATATATTCTTCTGTTGATCGAGCGGCTTGTTGCTATAAAAATACTGACAATTATTAATACATTGCTTTCGCTTCTGCCAGTGGAGCTATTATATCTTTCTATGAAAGTCACAAGTGAGAGATGAATTTGACATCCTTGGTAGGAAACTGAATAGAAGCTAGAATCAAGTAGAAATTTAAATCTTTCCCCTGATTCTCATAGGAACACATGAAAGTGACTTTTATAATGGCAAGATTTTCTTAGAACATTAAATTAGAATTTTAAAAACATGTTTATTTCAAATTGATATGACTCAAGAGACTTTAAAAATGCACACCTTTTGAGAATAATGCACATTGACATTCTGAATAGGCAACCATGCTTATAAAATATCCTAAAGAACAAAGAGTAGAACAAGGGGAAATATTACAATTTGTTTTTGTTATAAAATCTTCTCAGAATTTAAGTTTAATTTAAAATTAAAGCAACTTTATTTTCATTATTTTAATAATCATTGCCAAATATTTACTGAATCTCTACCAAGTACAGAACAGTGAAGTGACAGTTATCATCCGAAGGAGATATGATATAGTTTCTACAGGGGCGTATCATTTTGTTGGGAAAGTTAAAGTAAGTTTAAATGGACAGAAATTCTTATTTCCTTTATGTTTATCCTGTCCTTTATAAAACCATACAACTCATAACTCTCTGGGCTTTGATTTAATATGTTTTCTGTATTTCTTCTTGATACAAGGTAAGACAATGGAAGAGGTGGGAAAACCTACCTCAAATCTCGGTGCATCAAATCTCATTAGAGAAAAATGATGGAACACTTTAAACAAACTTGCTTCTAATTTTTTACAGCTATATCATTTACAGAATGTGAATCACACTGTCACCTAGCAACTATTTATTTGCTCTGAAATTTTTCACCTAAAATAGACACTTTTCCCAGGATTAAATTCTATTTTAAGTCCATCACACCTAATTAATTTTCCCATGGATGTCCCAATAGGAGCCAAAATAACTTAAACTAGAACAGATATATGACAGAATTACCTACATTGGGGTCTCAAGCACCAGATGCTGGGTGGTACTCACTAACTCAACATGTTATACATGTTATTTTACAGCCCATGTTCATAATCTGAAGAAAATCAGTAGGGAAATATTACTGGATTAAAATTCATCATGCTAGGAGTGTAACCAAGAGGAAACCTTGATGTGTCCTTCTTTGTCCTTTGCTCTTCTGGGTTTCTCTGAAAAATACTTTTCACATTTGATTGTAACTACCTGTTTTTATTTCTTTCTCCCCAGCTAAACTTTAAGCTACTTAAATAAATAGATCCTATCCTGCTTACCAAGAGGTAGGCAAAATTCTAATATAGTAGCAGATTTTTTTAATGCTTAAACAAATGAATGAGATAAGGATATAGGATAGTGTGCTGTCTATCAGAGAAGTAATGAGCAAGTAGTAAATACTGTCATGAGATTTTGAGGGCCCATGATTTCATGACTTGGTATAATCAGAGAGCAAGAAGTGTAGAGATTGATATTCATGTGGAGATGAACAATCACTAGCTACAAGCTTGAGATTGGTTGAAAAATACGTTTTTATTAATGCTGAAGCTCAGAGTGAACAATTTCCAAGCAACCCTGGCATTCATGACTTGGAATTGTTTGAAGTTTTGCTTCATCGCAAATTTGAATCTCATGTACTATCAGTAAGCTAGTGAGCCTCAGCTAGTAATGGAACCTAGTCTTCAACTTCCCAGCCAATCTTTTGTCATAGTTGTGAACAATGAGATTTTGTAAGTGGAGTATTTTATGAATGAGTCCCACATCCATTGTTGTTAAGGAGTCCAAAATAGGAAACGTTGTAATTACGGCTATGGGGGTCCCTTCAGCATCTGAACTGCAAGGCTTTTATACCCCTGCATTAACAATAACTGCAGCTGTGATTCCTTGATTTTGGAAAAAGTAGTATAGGACTTTCAAGTATTATATATCATGTATATGCATTACATTAGCTCTAATAACCTTTGCTGTTTCAAATAATTATGATTATACTGGTTCTGTCTATAACTCCCTGTGAGATCTTTGTTCTCCAGATTCTTTTATAAAAAAACAACATACAATTTACTGTACATATTTAAAGTATAAAATTTGGTTAGTTTTGACATATATACACATCATAATCCACCAGCACAATCAAGTTAATGAATATATTCATAAACCGCAAAGTGTTCTTTAATCATTACCAACCAACTTTTCCTGCTCCTTTCCTATCTCCAGGCAACCACCAATATGTTTTCTGTCACTGTTGATTAGTTTACATCATCTAGAATTTTACATATTACAAAACCATACAGTATGTATTATTTCTTGAATGAATTAATCACTCAGAATACCTATTATAGCATATATCAATGGTTTGTTATTGCTGACAACTATTTTATTATATGGACACACTACAATTTGCTAATCCATTTATCTGTTGATAGATATTTGGGTATTTTCCAGTTTTTGATACTATAAATAAAATTACTATGGCTATTTGTATATAATCCTTTGCATGTACATATAACTCCCTGCTTTCACTCATTTTGGGAAAATACTAACAAGTGGATAATATTGTATATATGTGCTAAACAGTTTAAGAAACTGGCAAACTCTCAAAGTAGTTGTATCATTTCACATGCCCACGAGGAGTTTATGAGATTTCCGGTGCTTCAACTTCATTACCAACATTTGGTATGGTAAACCTTTTTATTTTTAACTATTTTAACAGGTGTCTCATTGTGGTTTTAATTTCATTTCTCTGTTGATTAATAATGTTAAGCATCATGTCAAACACTTATTTGTCATAAGTATACCTTCTTGGGTGTGAAGTGTCTGTTCAAATATTTTGCCTAAATTTTATTTTGAGTGCTTTTTTTCTCTTACTATTGAATTTTGAGAGTTCTAAATGAATCCAGGATACAAAGTCTTTATTATATATATAATTTGCAAGCATTTTATCCATTTCATGGTTCATTTTGTACTCTCTTTACTATGTTATTGCACATATCTTAATTTTGATGGAGTCCAATTTACTTATGGAATGTTTTAATAATGCCATATCTAAAAATCTAAAGATTGTTGCCTGACCCAAGATCAATGTTTTCTTTTACATTTACTTTTAGAAGTTTTATAATTTTAGTATAATTCTACACTTTCCACTGTGATCCATTGTGTGCCAATTTTTATACGGACGAGGTCGAGATTGAAGTACAGTTTTTTGCATATAAATACCCAATTATTTCAGCAACGTTTGTTTAAAGCACTATCCTTTCTGCACTGAATTACCTCTTAACCATTGCCAAAACAAGTGGTATGTATGAGTCTGTTTCTACATCATTTATTATATTCCATTGATCTATTTTTTTATATTTTTACCAATATCAACTGTTTTTGATTACTATGGCCTTATAATAAGTTTTAAGATCAGGTACTGTTAGTTCTCAAAGTTTGTTCTTTTTTAAAGTCATTTTGGCTGTTTTTGCTTGTTTGCATTTCACTATAAGTTTTAGAAGCAGCTTGTCAGTTTAAAAAAAAAATCCTTGAAATTTTGGTTGAGATTACATTGACTATATATGCATGAATATTTGTGTTATATATATATATATGCATATTTATGTTATATATGTGTGTATATATATATATATATATATATATATATATATATAAAACAGAGAGAGGGAGAGAAAGTCTTCTAACCCATGGACATGGTTTCTCTTCATTTATTTAGGCATTCTTTAATTTCCCTCATTAAATATTTTGCTTTTGGAAAAAGTAGGACAAGAATTTAAATTATTATAGATCACATATATGTATTACACTAGCTCTAATAACCTAAGTTGTTTTCAAATACATATGACTTTATCAATTATAAAACTATAAAAGCAATGTTATACAGTTTTCTGTGTAGAAGTTTTAAATGTCTTTTGTTGTGTTTATACCTAAGTATTACATGTTTTTGATGTTATTGTAAAAACATTGTTATTTTCATTTCATTTTCTGAATGTTTATTACTAGTGTAGAGAAATTGATTTTCGTATATTGATTTTGTATCCTTCAAGCTTGCTAAATTTACTTAACACTCAATTAGCTTTTTTAAGATTCTATCATATATGTATTTCCATATTTAATTAACTATTTTGTCATTACGAAATGAACATTTTGATGCCTGGTAATATGTTATGCAGAAATCCACTTTCTCTGATACTCATAAACACTCTAATCTTTCTTTTAATCTGTGGGCATGGCATATCAATTTTGATCCTTAAAATAATTATGTTAAAACTACTTGTCTTTATAATTTAATTGAAATTTCTGTAATCAGTATATGGGATAATCTTGCTTTTCTATCCAGTCTGAAATCAATCATTTATTCTGAGTATATAGGTCATTTACCTTTAATGTGATTATTGATATGCTATTAGTTTTCCATTTTTTTCCATCTGTTTATTTCCTTTGCCACTTTTTCTATCTTTTAATTAAAAGTTTCATTTTTATTTCTTACCTTTCTTATTAACTATGCCTGTTTTGATATTTAACTGGTTTCTTAAGGATTGAGCAAATATTTTTACATTATCACCATCTAATTTTAAGTGATATTATACCCATTCATTTTACCTATAATGTAAGAACCTTGCAATATTTTGTCACGCATACCACTTTTACATACTATAAAGCCCACAATAGATTGCTATTATTTTAAAAGTCAATTATATTATTTAAGAAGGTGTTTGAAGCACTACCTTTAATATTTCTTGTATTGCACATCTGCTTGTGATGATATATTTCATCTTATATATGTTAAAAAAAAGTCTTCATTTCACCTTGCTTTTTGAAATATATTTCCTGTGTATAGAATTATAGTTTGAAAGTATTTTGTTCTTTCAGTATTGAAAGATGTTGTTCCACAGTCTTCTCACTTTCATTGTTTTTATTATTGTTATGTTAGAGAAATCTGCTATCCCTATCTTTGTTTTTCTGCATGTAACGTTTTTCACTGATTTCTTTTAAAACTTTTTCTTTTAACACCAGACTTGAACAATTTGATTATAATATGCTTTGATATAGTTTTCTTTATATTTCTTGTACTTGAGACTCACTGAACTTTTCATATGTGAGGATTCTGCAAATTGTTCTGTCACATTTTTCTTCAAATAATGGAATCTGCTTCAGAGACTCTGATTACATATTAGTAGACTTCCATAAATTGTCCCAAAGATCACTGACCTTCTCTATTTATTATTATTATTTTTTCCTCTCAGAATTCCATTTTCGGTAGTTTCTAATGCTATGTCTTCAAGTTCACTAATATTCCCTTCTACAATTTCTAAATTGCTTCATTCCATCCAGTGTATTTTTCTTCTCAGAAATCAGTTGTTATATTTAAAAGTTCAAACTGGGTAGCTTTTTAAGCCAAATAGAAGCATTATTTGTCTGCCAAATAGAGACATCTTTCATGTTTCTATTTAACTGTTGAACATATGTAAACTAGCTGTAATAATAGTATTAGTGCCCTTGTCTGCTAATTTTAACATTTGTATTAGTTCTAGACCCATTTCAATTTATTGTGTATTGTCTTCTATGTGGCTTGCATTTCATAATTTCTTTACAAGCCTATATACTTTTCTTTTGCTAGTCATTGTAATTTTTACTTCAATGAGTATTGGATATTTTATTTTCATGTAAATATTTCTTAACCTTGTTCCATGATGCAGTTAAGTTACTTGGAAATGATTTATTCGCTTTGGATCTTGCTTTTATGATTTGTTGGGCAGAGTCAGAGCAGTGCTTAATCTAGTACTAAATAATCTCACTACGCAGGCAAGTCTGTTCTGTTTACTCCACCAAGTTCCTTTTAAGTTTCGGGGTTTTCTAATCTGACTGGTAGTACAAAGTTACTTCTAATACTATCGGGTGATTCCTCAACCTTGGATAGCCTCTTTTCATACACTTGTTAGTCAGTATTCAGCTGCATGCATAATTCAAGGGGGGTATCTTTTACAGATTTCTGAAGTTTTCTCTCTGTTGCTCTCTTCTATCTGGTACTCAGTCCTTCAAACTCTAGCTGCCTCCGTCTACCCATACTCTCAGCTCTATCTCCCTGCACAGGAAGTCTACTGGTATTCTACTAGTTTTCTCCCCTGTGGCCTAGAAACTCTGTTAAGGAAGTAAGTGTTGGCATGCATTGGGTTCATTCTTTTTGTTTATGAACTCTCAGACATCCCTATCCTTTATTGTCTCGTCTTGAAAACTGTTGTTTTACATATTTTGCCCTTCTGGGAGGATTGTTTCAGATAAAAGGGTAAATTGTGTCCCTGTTATTCCATTTTAACTGTAAGTAGAAATATCTCTTCATATTTTTAGTCACATTTGGAATAAACAGTCTTTAAAGGTCAGTGCAGCCATATCAATCAGTGATTCCTTCACAGTTCAGAATATCCATAGTTGTGTGAGTTCAGGAGTCCCAAATTATGTGCTACTCAATAGGCTTCTCTCAACTCCCTGCCCTTGTTCTTGGCCTGAAGAGCCCTAGCTTTAGGTCACACAATTTCCTGGGTGATAAAGTTCAACTACTACCATCACCACTACAGGTTCATAAGGGTCTAAGAAATAAACAGAAACCACTGTTCCTAACCTCTGGCCAGGCTTCCTAACCTGCTGGTTGTGGCTTCTCTGTTGGCTGTGTGGAAGAGTGGAAGAGTGGGCAATGTAAACCAGGAACTTGGGTGAGCTCATACCCCTGGAGCGAACTCTGACCAGTAAGAGACTCCTGAACCAGCAGATAAATTACTTGTACTTCTACATCCCCACCCAAGAGCTCCCAGATGTAGTAATTTCATCAGGCTTTTCCAGAGATATCCCGTATGACTGAACAATTTATTGCATTTTCCTGTGAAATTACAGACCACTGGATTCATGCCCTTCCCCCATTTCTTGCCTTATTTCCCTTTTTTCTTCATTCTTATTGCCCTTGCACATAGCTACCCTGTCGTGCATAAGTTTTGGTTGACACTCTTTTCCAGGGTACTCAGGCTAAGAGAGTGGAAAAAGAAAAGAATATTAGAAAGACAACAATCATTCCATTAGATAATACCTACTTGTTCTTTTTTATACAAATTTAAAATGCCTCATTTAGCATTTTAAATGAACAAACAAAAATATTTTAAGTTAACATGCGGAAAATTTACGTCAAATTTCCAGTGCTAGAAGAAATATTATAAGAAACTGTTGGTCTTGCTGAAGGAAAAACAACGAAACACAAATTAACAGTTCTAGACCAGCTGCCAAACCAGGGCAGGCAGAGAATTTCATATGTAGGTACAACATCATTGCGGAGGTGGAATTTTACAGCTTTTATCCAGGATATGATTTGCAAGGTCTGTGGGAGAATAATGACCTAACATGTAAAACAACCTGTAGTTTGCCTGCATTTGTAAACACCATCATGACTTTAAATGGAAGAAACTGAGAATGTTTTTGCCTCAGTGCTCTGCCCTGTGTCATAGCTTTGTGATTTGTTTAAACAAGTTTCTTCGGTACAGTGGAGTGATATTAAGCATGTAACACCCAGCCCAAGTTATAGGCTGTGTGGTCATAGAAAAAAAGATCATTTGGTAAATATGAATTAGAAAGCAAGTAAATAAATTTTAACAGTTTATGTTGACAGTACATTTCTAATAAGAAACTCGTCATGATGTGAGATTTATTCATAAAATGCTCGAATAGCACAGTGGAAGTCATCATTAAATCATTATTTTTAAACTTCCTTTTATAAATTCTTCTTATTTATGCATAAGAATCAATAAAGTGAAATGCTGGGAGCTGGAAGAAAAAGCTTCCCAGTTTTAACACAATTTTTTTTTTTAAAGAAACTTAAAAGTATTGTGGGTTGAATTGCATTCCCCAGTAAGATGTGTTGAAGTCATAACTTCAGTATCTGAATGTGATCTTATTTGAAAAAAGGATCTTTGCAGATATGATCATGTGAACATGAGCTTATACTGGGTTGGGGTGGTCCCTAATCCATTGATTGGTGTCCTTATAAGTAGCAGAAAGACATACAGAGACACAAGCAGGGAAGAGGGCAATGTGATGATGGAGGCAGAGATTGGAGTCATGTAGCTTCAAGCCAGGAATGCCAAGGATGGTGGCAACCACCAGCAGTGGGGAGAGACATCTGTAACAATTTCCTCCAGAGCCTCCAGAGGAACCATGCCTGCCAAAACTCTGACTTTGGACTTCTGGCCTCCTGAACTATGAGAGAATATGTTTCTGTTGTTTTATTTCATTCCATTTGGAGTAATTTGTGACTGAACACAGCAGGATTTTATGTAGAAGAGAAAAACATTCTTGTTATCATCAAGGCCAATGGGCTATAATTATTAAAACCAAAATTTTAAGTGTATTTTTCTGCATAGTATTACAAATTTGCTGAAAACATATAGACAACTGTTTTATTATATGTATCCGTTTGCTTGGGATGCCATAACAAAATACCATAGGCTGAGTGACAACAGAAATTTACTTTCTCACAGTTCTGGAGGTTAGAAGTTCATGATCAAGGTGTTGGCAATTAAAGTTTCTGGCAGGGCTCTCTTCCTAGCATGCAGATGGCTGCCTCCCTTTTGTGTCCTCACATGTCCCTTCCTTTTTGTGTGTGCTAAGAGAGAGAGAGCACTCCAGTGTCTCTTCCTCAGCTCTGTTGATAAGAGACCCACTTTTATGACTTCATGTCAGCTTAATTGCCTCCTCAAAGTTCCTATCTCTAAATACAGTCCCACTGAGGACTGAGGCTTCAATGTATGAATTTGAGAGGTACACAATTCAGCCCATAACACTGTGGTTATTTTTATTTATTTGTTTATTTTTATTTTTATTTATCCATAATATGATCCATTTTACCTGTAACTTTTTTTTTAGAGTCAAATATCTCTACAACACTTGGTTCATATGATTGATGTTAAATCATGTGATAGGCAGTTTCTAAAATAATCTCCAGTGATCCCCATCTTCTGTTATGTATTTCTCTATAAATCTACTCCTTTAAGAATAATCTGGTTAGGCTCCAAGATGACTGAATACAGGCAGCTTCAGAATGCAGTTTCCAGTGAGAGAGATGCAGAAGCCGAGTGGTCTACACAGTTTCAAACAAGGTACCAGGTTCATTTTGTGGGTCTGGTTGGACAGTGGGTTTAACCCAAAGAGGGCAAGTTGAGGCAAGGCAGGGCACTGCCCCACCTGGGAGGTACATGCAACTGACCAGAGGATTGGGTGCTTTCCCCTTCCAGGCCTTCAGTGCAGATACTGCACTTCACCCAAGCCCTCCACAACATACAGAACAGAAGATCTTTGCTGGGTTGAAAAGCCCCCGTGAGCTGCCTCAACAGGGCTGAGCAGCAACTCCAGCAGTGCCAGGGTTGTTGGCACAGATCTAGATGGAAGCACTGCCTTCCATCTAGAACTAAGCCAGATTTACAAGAAAAAAAAATCATTCAAAAGTGGATGAAGGATATGAACAGACACTTTTCAAAAGAAGACATATATGAGGCCAACAAACATATGAAAAAATGCTCATCATCACTGGTCATTAGAGAAACGCAAATCAAAACCACATGGAGATATCATCTCATGCTAATTAGAATGGTGATCATTAAAAAATCTGGAGACAACAGGTGCTGGAGAGGATGTGGAGAAATAGGAACACTTTTACACCATTGGTAAGCCTGACAGAAGATAAAGCCACATAGAAGAAAATAAAACCAAGGAGAGGACTGACAGATGAAATCCTACTAATATTAATTCAATGTAGTCAGTCAGAAGGTAGTTCCATTATATAGAATTTTGAGTTACCTGCATCAATAAATGTTCATTTTTGTTTAAACCATAGTAAGTTGACATTCTGTTTGCTGATACTAGTGTCCTGATTATAAAAATTCTGAAAATTTAGAAAACTTGTTAATATGTATTATAATCCTCTATTTTTTGGTGAGAGTGTAAATTAGTTCAACCATTGTGGGAGACAGTGTGGTGATTCCTCAAGGATCCAGAAATAGAAATTCCATTTGACCCAGCAATCCCGTTACTGGGTATACACCCAAAGGATTATAAATCATTCTATTATAAAGACACATGCACACGTATGTTCATTGTGACACTCTTTACAATAGCAAAGACCTGGAACCAACCCAAATGCCCATCAATGATAGACTGGACAAAGAAAATGTGGCACATATACACCATGGAATACTATGAAGCCATAAGAAACAATAAGTTCGTGTCCTTCGTAGGGACATGGATGAATCTGGAAACCATCATTATCAGCAAACTGACACAAGAACAGAAAATCAAACACCTCGTGTTCTTACCCATAGGCTGGTGATGAACAATGAGAACACGTGGACACAGGGAGGGGATCATCACATACTGAGCTCAGTTGGGGGGGGCTAGGAGAGGGACAGTGGGAGGTGGGGAGGGATATTGTGGGGAGAAATGCCAGGTATAGATGATGGGGGGATGGAGGCAGCAAACCACCTTGCTATGTATGTACCTATGCAACAACCCTGCATGATCTGCACTTGTACCCCAGAATCTAAAGTACAATTAAAAAAAAAAGAATAATCTGAAGTTATTGATTTACTTTTAATGAACAGAATACAGCATAAGAAATGGGAATCTCACTTAGGGTAAGTTATAAAAGACTGCATCTTCTGTCTTGAGTGTTCTATCTCTTGTTATTTATTGGGTAATTTGCCTGAATGAAACCAGCTGACATGACATGAGGCTCACCTATTGAGTGACCACATGAGTGAGACTGGAGGCAGATAAGACCACAGCCCCAACCTGATGCTTGGCTACAACTTTATAAGCCAGAGGCACCCAGCTAAGCCATGCTTAGATTTCTCCTGCACAGAAATTTTCAGATTATAAATGTTTTAAGCTGCTGTGTTCGGGATGAATTTGTTACACAGAAACAGATAACTAAGACAAATCACTTTGAATAACAAGTTATCAAATCTACTGGAAAGACATAATATGCTGTAATATATTGTTCACAAACAGAGATAAAACTGTTGACCATTTATTAGTTGCTTTCTAGACAGCCACTGATTTTCGTTAACACTGAGCTTCTCACCTAGTAATTAGTAATAGGAACAAAGCATCAAAGCATAGAAAAGAGTGATAGGCTATCACACCATTCAGATTCTCATAGATGAGTTTCCTTGTAGCCCTTCTTAGAAACTGATGGAGAAAATATATGTTAAAGAACATATGTATTCAATGTGTGAGCTTAGTTAGTTTTTCCCCATAATGGAATTTTTCTGATGGTAATATTTAAGCAAATGTCTCCAGACCCATTTAATATGCCTTTTTTGGTAAAGGTGTTAAGGCAATTGACAGTTTTGTTTATCTGTTTATACCATAGTTAACTGTGATATTTTCTGTCAGTCTAAATTACAGTAATCTTTATGTCCCTAGAGGCCAGTTACGGGGCATTACAAGTCATCAGTCAAATGGGAAAATCAGTACATCTAGACATTAAAGCCATACTCTGGAAAAATCGAAACCTATTATTGATTTAAGAAACCTCTGAAGAGTCTTACATACTTTTTTGAGTTTGTGAAATCAGAATTATATATTAAATCAACAGAATTATGACTGTAGAAAACATGAGGTTATTTCTCAATATATTCAAGGCTGATCAGATCCTCATTGGAAACATAGTGCCCACTTTAGAAATACATAACTATAGAGAATCTCTCAAATAGTACCTGTATTGAGTAATAAGTTAAAAATTAATAACTATTACTATGAAGCATAAGCACAGAGTTGCCATGAAGGAGATACCTGAGTACATTAGGTGTAGGATATAACAGAGGATTTTGCTGTTTATAAATGCAGTGTTTGGTGTTTATTTTAACAGACCAGAGATAGGAGCATTAAAATTATAATTATCATTTTTTTTCTGATATCAGCAATATGTGCTCATTATAGAAAAAATAGGAAATACTCAAAAAGAATTATTTAAATCACTTATAATGCCAACATCCAGGGATAACTTATTGTAATTCAGCAAATTCTCTATAATCTTTCTGTGTGGATGCTACATTTTTACTTAATAGTAATATAATGCCAAACTGGGCTTAATGTTCAATATGTCATTAAGCCAGCATATTGGACACACAAATATAGGCTAGGCACTGTATGATTCTAAATAAAATACTTCAGATAGACTATAATATGCTTCTTGGAGTTGTATACTATGACAGCCTATCTTAAACGTTCTTAGAAAACACTTGAAATGACCATACAATTGCTCATTACATGACTATGCTATTCTTTATTAACTACTAGCCTACTCTTAGATGTTTAATTTGTGTTCATTTTTATTGTTGTAAATAATGCTATGTGAAGTTATCTCTGCAGAAATATTTCAATTCTCCATTCATTCATCAAAGGACATCCTTGGAAGTAGAATATGTAAGTCAAAGGACGTGTACATTTTAAAGATTCTCTATAGATACTGTAATACATAACAAATGTGTCAATTAACTTCTGGGGTCAGTTTTCTCTCTCTTAAACCTCTATGTACATCAAGAAAAATTTACATCCATGACATGATTTGGGTGTTTTGCTCTTTCCAAATCGCATGTTGAAATGTAATCCCTGATGTTGGAGGTGAGGCCTAGTGGGAAGTGTTTGGGTCATGGGCGTTGTGCATCCCTCATGAATGGCTTGATGTTGTCCTTATGATAATGAGTGAGTTCTTACTCTGAGTTCATGGGAAGTCTGTTTGTTTAAAAGAGTGTGGCACCTCCCTCCTCTCTTGCTCTCACTCTTGCCATATGACATACTGGCAGCTCATCACCTTCCACCAGTCAGCTTCCGGACTCTCACTAGAAGCAGATGCCAGCACCTAAAGCCTGCCCCACTGTGAACCAATTAAACCTCTTTTTTAAAAATTAATTATGCAGCCTCAAGTATTTCTTTATAACAACATAATAACGGCCTAACACAACCTCCAACTCTGTATATATATTTGTGTGATTTAAAGCATGCAGGAAGTAACACAGAATCCATGGCACTCAAAACTCATTAGAAAATGGAACCAAGAATTCAAATGCCATTAGGAAATTAGGTAATCCTAAAATCTGACCACTCTGCTTTTCACATTATTCTCCTCTCTCTAACCCTGCCTTCCTCCCTCCCTTCCTCCAACTTTCAGAATTGCCCTGTAATCAAACATGTTCAAATCCCAGCTCTTCATTTTATATTTCCAATCAATTGACCAGTCTAGACCAAGTGGCATCTTTGATCTACATTACATATTCCTAGGCAGTAAGCCAAATTGTTTTGTTGTGGTTGTTGTTGTTTCACACCAGTTGTTTCTTCTCACTTAACTGATAACAACGAAGAACTTCAGACGCCATGACAGGGAGAGAGGAAGTGGAAACTGAATAAATTGAACCTGGGTCTAGGACTCTTAACTTCAACTAGAGCTGCCTATTTGTATATGTTTTATGTATGGGAATTTCTTGCATGGTTTCAGAGAAAGAGAGAGAGCATAACAGAGAGTGTGAGGGAGAGAAAAGGTAAATAAAGTAAAAGAGAGGTGGCTAGAGGAATTAAAAAGAAAGAGAAAAGGGAAGGGATGGAAGGAAAATGATGAGAAAGGAAAGGAAAGAGAAAAAGATAAGAAAGAGAGAGGAAGGGGAGAAAGGGGGAAGGGAGAATTCTGTGGCTAAAAAAATCACTTGAAATCGCTATGTACTACCTCTGTTTTTGTTTAGCCAGTTTTTTAGGAAGTTGCATGCAGGAGATGTCTATACACATTCCACTGTTAAAGCAAGACAGTTAAAGGGTATTTGAGAGGGAACTAAAGTTTCATGTGGTTAGTTCACTCATGAATTTTCTTTTTGATTCTCTATGCAACCTTAAAATACAGGTCTCTAGAAAACAACTACACAGATAAACAGGGTCCCTGTATATAAGAAAATGAGGTATAACTCAATGACTTTCCAAGATCCCTCAGAGATTGTTAAAGAAAAGGAAAAACTACTCTACGCTTCTTAATTTGTTCTTGTTTTACAAATATTGATAAAATCATGCATATTAAGCAGTCAACATTTCCATGGAATCATTTGTAATGGTGCAAACAGTTAAATATGACTGGATTTTACTCTGGGTACTCACAGGGCTGGTTCCAGGCAAGGCTGTAATGTGAAAGGAAGAGATATTCGTGTTTACCCTCCTCCAAGTTTCTATTAGGTAAATTTTCTTAGATACTTTGGTACTTGTTCTCTTTCTTTTTTGTATTTCCAACCCTGCTCTTCTGGTTATCTATGATCACATAACAAACTACAACACAACTTAGTAGCTTAAAATAATGTTGCATTATTATCTCACATGATTCTATGGGTTTATGAGTTTAGCTGGGTGGTTCTCACTTCAAGTCTTCTATGTGATGACAGGCAGATGTTAGTTGGGGCTGCAATCATTTGGAGTCATCCATAATGATTCATTCACATGGTTGGTAATTAATGCTGCTACCAGCTGGTAGCTAAAATGAGACTGTTAAGCAGAGTACCTACCCTTGGCCCCTCTGGTTTAAAATCCTCTCAGAATAATAGCTTCCCTGCAGGAGCATTCCAGAAGTAAACACTCCAAGAGACTCAGGCAGAAGCTGTAAGACTCATCATAATGACAGCATCACAAGACACAAAATGTCACTTCTGCTACATTCTATTAGCCAAGCAAGTCAGCAAGTCCAGCTCAGATTCAACAGGACAAGGAGGAAATTAGGCTACAACTCCTGATGTGAGGGTGTTGCATTAGGAAAGGCATAAGGAGGGGGGATGCTGTTGTGATCATCTCTGGAAAATATTGTCTTCCATGCCCTCCGAGTTGCCTCCAGGAACCAGGGTTAGCCAGCTTATGAACTTGTTCCAGATCCTGCTGCCCCCAAGTGTACCCCATTATGAAGGCCTGTTTTCATCTTCTCTTCACTCAAAATGAACTTTTTCTACGTTTATGGTCTATAACCAGGCTTTCTTCCGGGAAACTGAAGAATAATGTAGATTAACGTGTTAATGACTGCTGCCTATTTCCTAACACTGGTAACATATTTGTCTTCAAGCCGGTTTTGTCATGGTAAATGACTTAACATAAATAACTAATTAAGAAAAATCTGGGATATTTTGAAATACGTATGATGAATAACAGCTTCTTATGGGCCATGTAGTAAACTCAGTGATATAGGTATATAGTAACTCATTTCCTATTCATGGTAACCCTGTGAGTTAGATATAATGTGCATGTTCATTTAACAGGTAAGGAAATAAATGCTTAGAGAAAGTAGAGGACTTGACAAGTATTTCATCACCAGTAAGGGACAGGGTTTGGATTTCTTCCCAGATGTGTGTGAGACCCAGTTGATCTCTAACCACTAAGAATATTGCCCCCCATGCTTACAAAATCTGTCTCCATACCCAAGAATATAAAAACTTTTTGAACCTCCTTTTTCCAGTGTTTTGCAAGCCATCACATTTTCATCTTTCTATGAGCTTTTCAAAGAAGATACAAATTATAAATAATTGTCCTTAACTTTTCATTCACCTTGCTTCTTATCACAGACACAGGATAATACCTAACAGCTGAATGAGAAAAATACTAAAGAAGGCTGATTCTGTTTATTATTTGGTCAAAACACATATATATATGTACACACAATGAGCCCAAAGTATAGTCTAAATTTGGAGGGTTTTCCAAACTATCTTACTTCAGTCAGAGTAGGAATATTTTCCTTTTACTCAAATCATGTTTTGGAATGAGGACTTAAGTTTGGTTCAGGTTAAAAGATGAACTGATCCCATTCATGATATCTCCCTATTAGAAAGTATGAGGGATGAGGCCGGGTGCAGTGCCTCACGCCTGTAATCCCAGCACTTTGGGAGGCCTAGGCGGGGGAATCACGAGATTCAAGAGATTGAAACCATCTGGCCAACATGGTGAAACCCGTATCTACTAAAAATACAAAAATTAGCTGGGCGTGGTTGTGCGTGCCTGTAGTCCCAACTACTCGGGAGGCTGAGGCAGGAGAGTCGCTTGAACCTGGGAGGCGGAGGTTGCAGTGAGCCGAGATCGTACCACTGCACTCCAGCCTGGTGACAGAGCAAGACTCCATCTCAAAAAAAAAAAAAAAAAAAAAGAAAGTACAAGGGACAAGAAGTGCTTCCCACAGAAGATGTCCAGAATTTCTCTCTCAACTTATAGGAACCTCTCAGTTCTATTGCTATTGCATATATTTATTATTTTCTGGCAGCATCTCTTGGAGTCTGTCCTCTCCTTGTCTTAGCTTTTAATTCTCTCCTTGTTTTTAGTTCCTTAGTGGCTTATGTGCAGCTGACCTACCCTACAGTTCTAGGATTGAAACATAAACTAGAACCTTCCAAAAGAATGGAAGTGCAAAGGTAGGTATGTAAAAAACAACAACAAAAAATGCAGAGTCCTCACAAATATTTTTGCAAGAACACTTAGGTAAAAGGCTTCCCTTTGCTCTGAGAAAGCTAACGATGAGGGTGATGTAAGTCCCATGATACACTGGGTGTCGTCTAAGCTGTGGTAGGTAAGCTGCATTAATTCCTTATCTCTGCATGCATGCCCTTTGCAATGTGACTTTGCTCCTTGTGTCAAGAGATGAAGTCTTTAGAAACCATACACAAAGAGTCTGCTGTAATAAATTCTTCAAGAGAAAAGTAAAAAGTGATAAAAAGAAAGAGATTTTAAAGCGATAGGGACCTTAAGATTTCATTTAAGCTTCTCAATCTAGTGACTCATGAAGTCCATCCTGGACTTTGTAGATACATAAGTAGATAAAATCTATTTTCACATAAGCTATTTGAAATGGGGTTTCTGTCACTGTGCCAGAATTGATCTGGCTTACATTCCAAATTATGAGTTATTACTAATTTCAATTTTAAAATTGTAAAATCTGAGATAAAGAAATAATGAAATATTTGAAATGAGCTTCAAGTAGTAGTTACTATATCTACTCCTTAACTAGTAAATACAATAGCTAATTTTTATATAAAATGCATGGATATGATTTCAAATTTGTTATATATGATTATTACTTTTTATAGTATTAGCAGATCTAATAAACTATGTAGCTAGTATCTAAAATTACAATTTCATATTATTTGTAGTTACTATGTGCTCAACTTCTTGACCCATTCTCAACTATTGAAATACTCCTAAATTATGATAATTCAAACTTTGCCTATTTCGTACATATTAAATATAGCTGTTTTCTTTTAAAATTTTTTTTCAATGTCTTAACACACTTTAATCAGTCAACAAGCATTTATTGAGTATATTTTTAAAATGTTTACTTATGATATATCACGTGCTAAACACAACTCAAGATATTGGAAAATTCTCACTGAATAAAATATGTAAAGCCTATATTCATAAAGAGTGTAAGTATTGGGGATGAGAAACAATAAGCAAATAAGTAATTACATAATATAATTTTAAATTTTGACAGGTGTTAGAAAAACAAGGGAAGAAAATGACAGAAAGAGAGCTGATATTTTGGGTGGCCAAAACGTTCTCTCTGAAGCAATAACATTCTAGTAACATAAACTTGAATTAGCTATGGAAATTTCTGGTTAAAGTGTTTTAGAAAGAGGTAATAGCAAGTTATCATTTAAAATTAAAATAGAAAAAATACGTACATAGATAAATTCAGCATAAAGAAATACACAAAGTTTTCATCACTTTTAATCTTTTTTGAAATTACTATTTTTTAAAAATATAAAAGGCAGGGAACAATATGATTAGATAACACTTCAAGATATTACAACTAGGTTTATGTTTAATAAGATTATGTAAAATATATATATAAGAATATTATGGGGATCATCTGCCCGGGATAGGGGTGGCAGCCTGATGAGAGATGGTGGAGCCTCAATGGGGTGAGCAGAGTGTTTTCACGAGGAAACGGCCAGTGACAGCAACATCCCTGCACAGTGTATCAGAGCCAAGCATAGGTGAGGAAAACATGTAAGTTTGGTGTGGCAGTGGTAGCACTAGGAAATTGGATACACAAGAAACAATGATCAAAAAAATACATTAAGGATAATAAGAGCCTAGTTTCTCAAATGTCAGACAAGAGTTACAGATAGGAAAAGAAGAAAAGCAACAATGAACTCTGTGGTGTTGGATTTTGTAAACAGTGACATTGTTGTGAACTATTAATTAGATAGATGGGAGAGAGAGAGAGATGCTACATATAAATGTAAGTGTTTGTGTGTGTGTATTCCCTACCTTTCTCCACAGAGCATACTGCGATTGTTAATTTCCAATAATAATGAGCACACCTCAAACTCAGATCCTGATTTCTAAATAGCATTGTTTACTCAAGGGAAGCAGAACTTTTTGTAGAAATGATTCATTTAGAGTTGGGAAAGGGAAATTATAAGAAGAGTCTGAAATATCTTGTCAAAAAGAAATAAATTATTAGAAAATGATGGAGAAATGTCAAAGGACACCATATAAATTACCTTGAAAGGAAATCCACTGACCAAATCTGGGGAAATTTTAACATCAAGTAATGAGAATATTGAACTGTGACCCATTAAATAAAATAAGAATCTGTTAATCCATGCTTATATGAATAAATAAATTAAAATTTTGATCAAAAACTGAATATTTGCATAGCTTCAAAATACCTCCCTATACAAAATATTTATTAATTATAAAAAGAAAAAAACTATGATGAGAATCCTGGAAGATATCACCTAAATCAGGCAATCAAAGTCAACTTCGCCAGTAATGGAATAAGTCAAACTTATGTGTCCCCTAATGAGATGAAAGAGTTCAGAGTCACTTTGTGACATTCATGCCCAACTTGCATAACTTTAATCTTCTAATCAAGAGGAAACACATGATAAACTCAGTGGAGAGACATTCTACCAAATGACAGTCCTGTAATATCTTTAAGAATGTCATGGTTCTGAAGTCAAGGAAAGACTAAAGAAATGTTCCACAATGAAGGAGCTCAATAAGATGACAACTAAATTCTATACATACTTCTGGACTGGTTCTTTTCTTATAAAGTACCATATTGAAACTACCGGCAAAACATGAATGGAATCTAGGGCTTAGATGGTAATAATATATCAATATCAATTTCTGAGATGGTTGTATTGTGGTTCTGTAATAGAAAGTCTTTGATCTATGCTAAAGTATTCAGGGGTGATGAGGCATTATGTTCGTCCTTCGCTGTCACATGGCTCAAGAAAGTGTTATTTAAATTATTTTTGCAATTTTTTTAAGGTTGAGATTTTTTTCAAAATAAGAGCATTTTTAAAAAATTAAGTGACAAGTACAGAATAATTCAACAACACTTAATGATAAAAAGATAAGGGTAAGTATTATGATGAGAAATTGAAGGACCTAAAGTACAGGTGCTTACTCTCTTAGTATCATTATGTTATCAATACTAGTTTAGGTTGTCCACAGGCAGGCCCTTAATTCTCAGTGTGAAGAAGTTAGAAATTAATATAATATCTTAACATATAGAATATGAACTACAAACACACATATTTGAAATAAATCTTATGGTTTATATTTTCTAACTAAAATATATGTGGTGTAGTGATTCTAAGTCAACCATATTTTGTCTTTAAAAATCCTGAACCCTCCATGAAATATCTAGGTATATATACTAACAGAAGCCCCAAGTAGGCAAAATCAGGTAAGTGGTTCTCTATACAGAATTCCCTCTGATAGATATTAGTTCTCCAAGATGTTCTATCTGTGATATTATATTTTTAAATGCTGGGCTAAATTGAATGTGATAGAAATATTTACATAATGAAATTCCCAAATTAGGTCTACAAAACTTAATTATAAATGAAGATCTAATATAAACATTCTCTGGATTTTAGTGCAGGAGTAATTCTTTGAGGTATGGTTAAAAATAAAAGGAAAGTAATTAATAATAAAGCACTCAACCCTCAAGAGTCATAAATCTATTTGCACTTTAAAATCTTCTTTCTTATATAAAGATTATAATCTTAATGTTTCTTTGGAAAGTGACAAAATTTACATAAAATCAAAAGATTAAGTCTTATTAACTGACTGCTGTCCTTGCAAATAGGAAGTATCAGTTTTAATTGGAGGAAAGACTAATTGATGGATCAATTTCTGTTTGTCTAGTCCTTCGAAAATTAAGTGTTATCCAAATGAAATAATATTTTTATTCATCACTATCAAGAGCAAAGCCTATCATAGATATAAACTCTCTGTAATCAGTCTTTTACTTATCAATAGAATCAGATTAATTCTATTAACACAAATTAAAATAAAACGTAAGGTTCCAATACTTCCCCCAAAGGAGAGTAATTGAGTCCAGTAATTGTATAAATAGTGCTATTGTCTTATTCCATTTACTGTTGCTTAAAGCAGAACATCAGAAACTAAAAAATTTATAAAGAAAAGGAATTTATTTCTTACAATTAAGGAGGCTGAGAAGTCAAGGGTTGAGGGGCTGCATTCAGTGAGGTCCTTCTTGCTGGTGGGAGCTCTCTGTAGAGTTAGGAGACAGCTCAGGGCATCACAATATAAGGGGGCAAAACATATCAGCTCAGGTCTTTCTTCTTTTTTTGAAGCCATCAGTCTTACACCTGTGATAACCCATTAATCCATTAATTCATGAGTGGATTAATTCATTCATGAGGGCAGAGCCCTCCTGATCTAATCACTTCTTAAAGGCCCCACATCTCAACACTGCCACATTGGGGAGTAAGTTTCAGCATAACTTTCAGAGGGAACAAACATTCCAGTCATGGCAGTTATGTGCCTTAGTGAATTGCTTTATCTGCAGATATTATAAGCATTACAGAATACATCAAAATGTATCAGATTTGCTCCCTCCTTATTTTACACTTTCATTATACTGTGTCATTTTGCTAACTCATAAATGCAGATTGATGCTTGGTCTGAACACAGCTTCTAGAAGTTTCAAAGCTTATATAAATTAATAAAACATTCCTTTTAAATTAATTCTTTATACTACTTTAATTGCTTAGAATTGATTTGGTGATACTGGAGGAAAATATATACATATTTGCTGGAACTCCAAGAATGATATCTAAGTATTACCCCATATAGCATTTTTCTTGGTTTACCATGAAAATGAATAAAATACCAAATTGAGTCATAGATTATAATGTGCTCTTGGAATAGTGCTAACAAACTTGTTTAAAAAAAAAAAAAGGCCAACGCTATTTAAAGTAGCCATGCGATACCTCCTATTTTACTTTAGATGTTTATGGGACTATGTAAACTAAATGACAAATTATTTTATCTAAGACCAAACTGAATTCTTGGCTCCTTTCAGTGGAATTTTATGTGATATCTGAATGTATTTTCTGTTACCCAGACCAATCAGAACTGTTTATTGAATGTCTTTCATAATCTCAACGTACTGCTAGATGTTGGGCAGGATATAAGAGAATTTTAAGCACACAACCCTGTTCCAGAAAACATTCAAAATACTTTACAAAGATAAATTTTAAGTTAGTACAAATTAAAAATAAAAAGAAGACAAATTAACAAGGGTAGGAACACAGGATGTTACACAATCAAATGCAAGAATGTAAACTTCCTTTCCAACCTAATTCCATATAGCCAGTCCTTTATTCACTCACTCCTGTCTCATACCACCCTTATATCTGATTTGTGAATGTGCAAGCTCTTGGGAATTTGCTCTTTCCTCTGTTATGTTCCTCCCACTTAAAATGGTGACCACCTCAGTTACAACAGCACTCAACATTTATTCTATGTATTGCCTTCTTTACTGCCCTCAAAGCATTTACTACATTGGAGAATTATTCTTTATTTGATAGTTTATGTGTCCATTGTCTGCTGAACCTATTAGAAGGTCATCTCCATAATGACAAGGACTCCCTCTTTTATATCTGCATCCTCAGTTCCTAGTTCAATATCTAGGATATAGTAGGTGCTTAATAAATATTCATTGAATTAATACATTAAATATAGAAATGCACTATTTTTTTCTGAGTTTGCAAGAAATTAAAATTAAAAGATTTTTATGGGCTCCTAAAGGGATTGTGGGTTCCTAGATGGTATGTCTACTGTGCTTACAGAATAAGTTTACTCGTTTTTCCAAGGATAATTTAAATGTCACTTTACCCTCCAAGTCTAACCCCAATAATTGTAGAAATAAACACACACACACGTGCATTACTTCTTCTTCTTCTCCATTTTCATAGGACTTTCTATGAGCTCCAGTAAACTTCGTAATAGACTAGAAGCAAAGTCTGTTATCTAATTCATCTTTCTACTCCTCCAACCTTCCACCATAGAGCTTTATATTTGCTAATTAAAAATAAATGTATTTTGATTTGATATTGGATTCCTATACTAATAATATCTGTTCTAATAGTTAAGGAAGCTTTCATGAAACAAGAGCTACTTTAAATGGCCCTAGATTCATGTCGTAAGTGATAAAATGTTGAATACATTTGGTAGAAACACTTCATAGGTCACACCTGCGAGGATAGTAAGTTGGGACCAGATGACAAAGAATTGTGACTTTCAAGCAGAGAGTTTGGATTTTTGTTTTTTTGTTTTTTGTTTGTAGTGGTACAATTTCAGCTCACTGCATCCTCAACCTCCTAGGCTCAAGTAATCCTCCTGCCTCAGCCTCTATGTAGTTGTACTACAGACATGCACCACCACACCTGGCCAATTTTCCTTTTTTTTTTTTTTTTGAGATAGGGTTTTTCCCTGTTGCCCAAGCTGGTCTCAAACTCCCTGGGCTCAAGCTATGCATCCACCTCGACCTCCCAAAGTGCTAGGATTACAGGCATGAGCTACCATACCCAGCTGAGAATTGTAATCTTGATGCAGTAATCCATGAGGAGAGCCTGTAGGTTCTTAATCAGGAAGGCAACATGGTGAAAATGATATGTTAGGAAGATTTGTCTCTGAGTTGGCCATTGAAGAGATTAAAGCAGGAAAAGTCTGGAGGCAAGGAAACAAGAAAAATTATAGAAATGAAATGGTATGACTAGCCTATGTGCCAAGATGTAGTTTTATTCTATTTTTAATTTATTTTTGACTTCATTTACTGGTAAATACAAGACATTGTATTCAGGATATTCATTTTCTAAGCTACTTCTAACTTTTTAAAAAATTCATTATCTTGGCCAGGTGTGGTGGCTCACACCCATAACCCCAGCACTTTGGGAGGCCAAGGCAAGAGGTTTGCTTAAGCCCAAAAGTTTGAGATAATCCTGGACAACAAAGCGAGACTCCATCTCTACAAAAAATAAAAATAAAAATAAAAAATGATTAGCCAAGCATGGTGGCATGTGCCTGTGGTTCTAGCTACTCAGTGGGGTCTAAGGCTGGGGGGGTTACCTGAGCCCAGTAGTTCGAGGCTGCAGTGAGCTATGATCGTGCCACTGCACTCCAGCCTGGTTTATGAAGTGAGACCTGCCTGGGAAAAAAAAAAATTCATGATCTTAAATGTGTGTTGATACACGTTTCATCAGAAACATTGCATATTTCCTCCACACATGAAGCAACAATGTATTCTTTTTTTTTTTTTTTTGTATTCTTAAGTTCTCAATCCAATTAGTCAATAAACAAGCAATTTTTGAGCAATCTTGATTACTTTTTTTGATTGAGGCCACATCAGATTTAAATGCAAAAGCATAATAAAAGTAACTGTTCTATATGTGGTACTTTCTAATAAAAACAGTTTAAGTTATATTATTTTATTTACTTATTATACCAACAAATTATTGGTATTACATAAAACCCACTTTATAGAAGACAAAACTGGTAAGTTATGGAGCTAAGAAATGAGCCTAGTGCATCTGACACAGAGCCCATTTGCCTTTTATCTATCTTCTCAAGAAAGGTAAACATGTATATAAGACCATCATATTAGAAAGTAAGAGAGCAGATGCCACAAAGTCTAAATGCCTGTCCAAAAATAAAATTTCATGAAAACATTGAACATGGAAACATGAAAAGTTTTACTGGACCTTGAAATCATAGTTTGTTCAGAGAATATTCTGAATAGAATAAACAGCATGAATGAAGAGTGGAGGTAAGAATCATCCAGTGAATTGAACTGGAAAAATAAGATATGATAAGAAAGAAAAATAATACATGAAGAATGCTTCAAAGATATCTAACAAAAAAACTGAGTATATGGGAGAATTACCACTCAGGAAAAGGAATATGGAAGGAAGAAAATGAAGAAAGGAGGAGTGACAAGAGAACGAACAATGTTTTTAGTTTTTCATATACTGTATCCATATGCAGTTGTGTTTCTTATGAAGTTGATCAGTAGATAGCTGGGGATGGCAAAATTCAACTGAATTATAAACAGAGAGACCAGGAGCTCCTAGAGTAGCCCATTACTAAAGAGAGTGCAGACTGGGCCATGTTGCTATCTGTCAAGGAAGTCTGAAAAAATATGGTTACATCTTCAGAAAGCAACCCTTAGAGAAAAAAAAAATTGTGTATTATATGGGGTGTAGATTGTCATGTATATAAGGTCAAAAAATGTAGGGCAGGCTAAAATAGGTATCAAGTACACTTGTTTAAAGATATTATTTCCCTGAACTTAAAATAAAAGTTGGAAAAATTTTAAAAAGCTATGATTTTCCTGCATTATTCCCCATTTACTTTGCATACAAAAAACAGATAGGTGAGATTTAAAACTTTGCTCACTGTGATATATATCAGTATACAACAATCACTTCATCACAGGAATTTCTATGTGTGAATGGAGGAGGGGGTAACTGGACAAGCCTACAGAGTGCAAGAAGTAGAAATAGGCCTTTGCTATGCACTACTAAATTTAATTCTCTCAAAAGCTTATGATCCGGCTACTATTGGAGGGGCAGGTGTGGAGCTGATACTACTTATTTACTGGATTGGAGAGCCACTATTCAATCCCAGATTTTCCTCACTCTGAAACAGGCACTTTGGTCTACTATATTGTAAACTTCACTAAAATTAATGGGTTGAGTGAAGTCTGGATGCTAGAATATAAATTAGTAATTGAATGTGTTCAAAATTATAGGTCACATTTCAACATCATGCAGCAAAGGTAGGTTCCTCACCAACTCTGATCACTATTGTTCAGTAACAAGAAATTAAAGATATTTAGCACATTTTTAAATAAATAAACTCAGTTTAATTCCACTTCTCTTTTTCCTCTCAAACATTTTGAAGTATGTATCTACAATGTGCAAGGCTCTAGGCCTTCTCTTGAATTCATCTCATAAGTAACTGGAAGTCAGATGTAAGTTGCAAACAAATAAAAATAAATAAGAAGGTTTATTTTTCTCTGACTTCCATCAGCCTCTGGTGAAATCTTATTTAAGTATTTTGTTGTAAACTCATTCCTTTCCTATCTTTAAGATGGTGAGCTTTTTAGTCATCATTTTAAAATGCCAACTCATTCTTTAGCAAGAACAGTTATAGAGAGGCCAAAAGCAATAACTTTTATCATTTTATTCTGAGGGAGTGAATGTATTTTATACCATCTTTGGACACAATGTAAATCTCAGAGAGAATCAGGAGCTAGAGTGTTTGTTTAAATGAATTAATTTCATACTGAAGTAACTATGATACTTTGAGCCATAAATTAAGCTGATTTGAAAGAACTCAGAAGAACATTCCAAAACTGGTTACAGCACCAACGAAGAGGCTGAGATCTTTTACTTTTAAAGGAAGTTTTTAAACAAGATCTAATAAAATTCATTTTCATTTTTGGTATGGTGTACTTTGGAGCCCGGGAATTAGAAGAAAACTATATGACCATTATCAGAATGCTGTATGGATTCTACTTTCTAACAGCATATTAAAATTTTTTCCCTTCAAAGTTTATGTAGGAAAAACTGAGTATGATATTTTCTCCTGAAATAAAGAAATAGAATATTTTTCTATTAGAGAAAAGAATAATAACATATATTTGTAGATTTGAACTATAGCTTATAATTTGAGATTGTATAATTAAGGTCCATTAGTAAAGGTTTTCTTATTACCCCTAACTTGTCTGTACAGATAAGATGAAGCTACGTCCTCATGCACCTCCCCCTATATGCTTTCATGCATTGTCATGTTTCCTTAATATAGCTTCTAGGAAATAGATTAATTAATTCCAGGTGATAAAGAAACTGAGGCATAGAGGGTTGTCACTTGCCCACTCAACTTGTAAGGGCCCCAGCAGGAATTCAAACCTAAGAAAACATACCTCCTTGATGGGCTGGCAAAATTACTATGTTTACAATATTCTTTTTCTTTTTTAATCAACTTTATTGAAGTAGACCTTACATAAGACAAACTATATTTAAGTGTCCAGTTCAATGAGTTTTGGCAAATGGATGTAGCCATGTAATTATCATTACAAGAAAGATACAGAACATTTCCATCACTCCCAAAAGTTCTCTCCCACCCATTTGGTGTCAATACCTCATGTCTTCTTTCCTTCTGACAACCACTGATTTGCATCACTAGCTACATTTTTCATTTTATTGCATGCATATTTTGTTTAAAACAAGGCTGTTTTACATAAAACGCCAAATGCATTTTTATTCATATTTAACGGTAGGGTTTGAAATCATAGGGTCCTTACTTTAATATTTGTAAATTTTGCCAAATAAAGCTCCTAAACAAATACATAGCAATCAGTTTAGGGTTTAAAGGCTTGATGGCAATAGGAGGAGAAGAGAAGAGTATCTAAGCTTATTTTACAAAATTTGACTGAATGAAAAACAAATCAATAAGTAGTAAATAATTTTTAAACAAAACAAATAGAAGTAAATGTAATATGATCTTATATACCTCAAAGTGATAGTACCCAACTTAGAGAGGCGATCACTACGTCCAAATAATCTAGACCTCAGCCATGGAATCACCAGTCTTCTTTCTTCCTGACATGGTACTTCCTATCGCCTTTACTCTCCTCCTGTCGCTCAGCTTCCCTGGTTCCTTCTTCATACGTAACCTGAGGCTCTCCAGCTACCTTCCTTCTTGGACCTATGAGTGCTTGTTCTGACCTGTGACCCAGGCAACAACTGAGAGAAGCAAATTGCTACAGGGCTTGACAATAATGCCTTCTTAGTCCTTTCCTATCTGATCACTGTGGTATAATTAAAAGAAGTAAATAATTAGTTACAAACAGATGAACCACTTCAGGAGGTAAATAGAGAAATTACAAACAATGTTCAGATATGCAGTTTTTTTCTATAACTTTTTTTTCAAGTACATGGCAGTTTTTTTCTATAACTCATCAGATTTTCCTTTGAAATTCATACTTTTTTCAATAGTAGAAGGGAAAACAAAACACTCTTCAAATAACCTGGACTACAGTATTTTTTTTTCTTCCTTGTTAACTTGTCTCTTCTGGTTGATTCTGTCTTTCTCAAGAAGGTCTTTTGGATGCTTTCTCCTTCTTCATGCTTTTTGGAGAGGTGGTGTCAGGATATGGATGGGCTTTCTTAGCCATGTGGAGGTAGCAGAGAAGGATGCTCAAAGCCACAAAGTTTTTTTAAAACGTGTCTATCCGGACTATATGTTCTTTTATTTTGATTATACTTGTCTTTTTTTTTTTTCATAGTCAGATGGAGCACACAGGTTGAGCTCTCTACTGTCTCTTCTGCATGTCATCTCACTTCTTCTCTGGAGGATTAAGCTTTAAAACAGTCTGCTCCACATTGGTAAATAAAAGCTGTAATAAAGTCAGATCACTGGCACCAGATCTCTCAGTGAAGCTACAGACAATTAGAAAATCCTCTTTTATTGTAGCAACACTAAACTATGAAGGCTGTTGTTTTGCTGTGAACACAAAAACATAATTTTGCAATTCAAAATTAGTACCGATATTCTTTGTCCTCTCTCTCTCTCGTCATTTAGTCTCTGATGTAGCGATGCCAATCTTCCTTGAGCTAAAGTGAGGGACTGTACCCCCCCAAAAATAAAAAAGAAAACCGTATTAATAGACATATTTAAATGCATTGTCATGATTTCAATTATAAATGGAGAAAAGAAAAAGAATTAGAAAAATATACATTTTTGCTTAATGTCATTTCACATTACCCTTTTTTATAGTGTCAAAACCTCAGCCAGGCATTCAAAATTCTTCATAAAATTCTCCGTTTTTTTCTTGAACTGTTTTCCTGTAAAACACATTTTCTAAACACAACAACCCTTGTTTCTCTAAATATGTCTACTCTTTTGTTTCCATGTCTTTGCTCATGCTATCCCCACTATCTAGAATATCTTCCCTTGATAGACATTTTTGGAAGCCTATTCATTTAGGCCTAATTCAAATCCCATCTCTACCATGAAGCTAAGCAGTATTCTCTATCTTATTCTACTTCGTATTTCTATATGTTTTATGCCCGGTGTAACAATTTATCTTTTCCTATATGTATTAGAAATGTCTTCATCCTTTTGTCTTTCACACTGAAGTAAGTAGCTGCAGGTAGAAACTGTAGCTGGTGACAATTTGTCCTGGTCTCACTGATAATATTCAGCACAATACCTTACACAGTGTATGGCATATGGTATGTAATCAAATCTGTGATGCTGGTTGAATAACAATATTTTTTAAAAAATGTTAGTTCTGGCCGGGTGCACTGGCTCACTCCTATATTCCCAACACTTTGAGAGGCTGAGGCAGGCAGATCACCTGAGGCGAAGAGTTTGAGACCAGCCTAACCAACATGGTGAAACCTTGTCTCTGCTAAAAATACAAAAACTTAGCTAAGCATGGTGGTGGACACCTGTAACCCCAGCTACTCGGGAGGCTGAGGCAGGAGAATTACTTAAACCCAGGAAGCGCAGGCTGCAGTGAGCTGAGATCACACCATTGTACTTTAGCCTGGGAAACAAGAGGGAAACTCTGACTCAAAAAAAAAAAAAAATGTTATTTCTGAGAAAATTCAGAAGAATTGTGCCTAACCTTTTGGGATCAAATGATACTTTATATATAAATCCCATACACAGTCTGTATAATACAAAGAACTTCACAGAAGACAGATTTTTTTTAAATGTACTTTTCTAGTAACTAACAGAGATTAAGAAGGTCTATGCAGAAGCTTTGTTTTTAAATTGCTACATTTTTAAAAAACAAAAAACACATTTTTATACTACTTGGAAAATTTCATGAAATTAGGTTTTTAGATCTTGGTATCTGTTGAATCAATATAGATTATTTATATTGTAATTTCAGAAGAGCAGCTACAATGATCAAAGAGTCGAAGATAGTAATTCAAATTAAAAGCAAAAAATATAGCACAGGCTAACTTATATCTTAAAAGCACAGCTCAAGCTGAGCATGGTGACATGTACCTATAGTCCTAGCTACTTGAGAGGCTGAGGTAGAAGGATCACTTGAGCCCAGGAGTTTGAGACCAACCTGGACAATATAATGAGACCCAGCATATCTTTTAAATAATACTTTTAAAAAAGTGCAACTCAAGGTATCTTAACAGACTTGGAGAGTAGGAAGGTAAGAGGAGACAATAATTTTATGAGAATATAATTAGGAATAATTTAAATAGCCAAACATGGTATGATATATTATTTGGGTAGAAAGTATTGGCAACAAATTTTAGTGCAATGGGTAGAATGAAGGTAGAAAAATATAATGTATTTGAATAGAGTATATCATTATTTGAAATACATTGACATTAATATTGGCATAGTGATAGCCAAGACGACTGAATGAGCCCATTGCCTCCCAACCACAGATCCATGGATAAAAGATACAGGAAGTAAGACCAGAATCATAAGAAATTTAAAGGGGTAACTAAAAATATCTCAGGAGTCATAAAAGTGTTCAGAACAAATCACAAATAAATAGAAAAAATAATTTTATTGTAAAAGATAGACTTTTTAAAGTTGTGGTGCAAACTTCCCATATTACCCATAAATATTGCTAGTAGCCATTACTTTACATGTCTCTCTAAAGCAGCATTGGAAAAGCTGTTCTGAGTCAGAACATTTAGCAAGAAGTGCTCTCCCTGACAGCAGTGCCAAGGGACATCTTGATGGATATAATCAATCACAAAGTCCTCTATTCCCACTGTCATGCTTCATCCAATCACTAAATATTATCTGTGCTTTTACTATGTGCAAGACATTGTTCTAATTTTATATACCATAAGAATGAATCATAGCATCTGCTCTTAGGAACCATCTACTCCAGAGGACATATAGATACGTCTATTATAGGAGCAGAAGAAGTATGTGCCACAAAAATTTCTTTCAGGAGTTTGTAGAGGAAAGATTATAAAATACTGTAACCCAGTGCCTTATATACAATTAATATTTGTCAAATTGGTTAATGAATTTATGAATCCAATGATTTTTCTGAGCTTTATATGAATCTATTAGAGATTTTCATCCTGTATTATGTTTATGGCACAAGATTTAGAGCTACCTCTCTGTATAATGATATGTATGTATATATGTGAATAAAATGACATTCAAGCTTCTGTGAATAATGCCTTTTTATGAATCTTGGTCTATTATTAAAATCTACACACGATTTTATGCACTTTGATTATATACATCTTTTGCTTTAATTACTCGGAATTTTAGGTGCCATAATTTCCCAAATTCTCTTCAAAAATCCTTCTGTCTCCTGGTCGCCCTCCCATCCTTCTGGCTTCAGTTTCTCAGTCTCCTTTGTGGCCTTATTTCTTCTCGATCTTCTTTGTAATTTGGTCTTGCCAGGTTTCTGTCCTCAGCCTCTATTGTGTTCATTATGCATTTTTCTCTAAGTAACAACATTCAGTCTCGTGGTTCCAACGACTGCTAGTCTCACACTATTGCCGCATCTAATCCCCTAGCTTAGATATATCTTTTAAGCAGAGACTCAAACACTCAGTTCTATACTGAAAAGCGACATCTGGATGACGTGACACACAGAGATCTAAAGCTGAACAAGTCCTATAAATTCTGTCCCCTACATATTTCCAGATTCCTTAACCTACACATCTGCTCATGGCTACACCTTTAGTTGAGTCTCTTATTAGTTCTCAGAATTCAACGTCACTTCTTTGACTTTTCTATCCCATGCTTGCTCCCCAGGGAGCACATCAGGATATATTCTCCACACCACTGGCAGACTAATCTTTAGAAAGCTAATCTTATTTTGTTACTTCCCAATTAAAAATAGTTCAGTGATATTACATAAATTTAAAAATAAATAGCATGGTATATGCCAACATTGATGACTTTTCTACTTTCACCACTGATCATTCTTTTTATTATTCTCTGTAAACCAACTAATAGTAAGCTTGCAGGTGATGTCCTCTCTTCATTCTGTGCCATTGGAAATGTGTCTTTCTCTGCCCTTTCTCTCTTCTTTATCTGGTTAACACCAACTCATTCTTTAACCATTTCCCCTAATACATTTTTCCTAATACATCTTCAAAAAGCAGTCCTTAATCATTATTTTTTTTTTAGATATTGCCCTAAATGTATTTGGCAGGTCGTAATCTTTGATGTAGGTATGAGTGCTTCTTTAAGATCACTTTAAGAGTTAAAAGTCTTTTTCTTGCTATTAGGAAATCTGAATGAAAAGATAATACAGATTAAAATTGCCATAGCTGTGTATATTGGTGGTTAAGAGTTACTGATCTAAAGACATGTGTTTGAATCCTGTCTCAGTCAAGTACCAGTTTGGTAATCTTATGCAAACTTTTTTTTTAATCTCTCAGTTTTCTACTCTCTAAAGTGGATAGAGTTAACTGCTTCACAGGGTTTTTATGATATTAAATAAAATGTCATATATGAAGCATTTACATGAACATAATTATCCCAGAAAAGCCCTCCAAATGATCTATGTGCATTAAACATAATCTTTTATATTTAAAAGAATATATCTGATATATTTATGAACAAAATAATATGATGTCTGGGAATTGCTTCAAAATAATCCAGTGAAGAGAATAATTAAAAATGTGGTAGTACAGAGGAAACATGATTGTTTCTGAATTGCTAACTGCTGAAGCTTGTTGATGCCATGAGGAGGGTTCATTACACTAACCTCTCTGCAGAGTATGTGTTTGAAATTTTTTAGACTAGAAGTGCTCTTTTAAAAGTATAAAGATTCATAGTTTCTTTTATTAAGGCCAGATGAAGTGTTGGTTTGCATGTAGAGATCTCATCATATAAAAAGTATGTACCTTTGACTAGAATCACCCTCTGTAAAATGAGAAGCTATGCTTTGAGAGGTATGAGAGAACTGAGATGATTTAGGTCACAGAAAATTCAGAACTCTAATCTCATGTTTAGTTCAAGGACATGCACCGTGATGTGCTCTGGCTGGCAGATAAACCCAGAATACTCTGTCTCTTTCTCTCTGTCTCTCCCTCTCTCCATGCCCCCGCAGCTTTCTCCCCTCTCTTCTCTTCCACCCCCAGCATAAACTTTTAAATTCATGTAATATAAATGAATGTATAATATCACATCAACATATCTGGTTTTATTTTTTTACTTCCAACTTTTATTTTAGTTACAGGGGTTACAGGTGCAGATTGGTTACATTGATTCATTCTATCCATGGGCATAAAATATTTTTCCATTTGTTTGTGTCATCTCTGATTTTTTTCAGCAGTGTTTTGTAATTCTTGCTGTAGAGATCTTTCACTTCCATAGTTAGCTGTATCCCTAGGTATTTTAGTCTTTTTATGATTATTGATGTGTCTCTCAGTCTGAACATTATTGGTGCACAGAAAGGCTACTAATTTTTGTATATTGACTTTGTATCCTGAAATTGTTTATTAGTTCTAGAAGCCTTTAGACAGAACTTGTGGGGTTTTCTACTTATAGAATCATATTATCTGTGAAGAAAGATAGTTTAATTTTCTTTCTTTCTATTTAGATGCCTATTATTTCTTTCTCTTGCCTGATTGCTCTGGCTAGGACTTCTGGAATGTGGTTGAATAGGAGTGGTGAGAGCGGGCATCCTTGTCTTCTTCTAATTCTCGAAAACAAGGCTTCCAGCTTTTGCTCATTCAGTATGTCAGCACACATGGTTTTAGGTAGCAGAATTGTATTGTATTCTCATTGTATTTGCAAGTGCCCTAAAGTTATACATTGTAGCCTCTTAAGTAATTAATATAGAATTCATGTACATTTTATAGTAATTAAAGAGTACCTTTTTAACAATAAATATGTGAGTACTGTTATATATAAGAAGAAGAATTTAATTGGGTGTCGGGGACACCCATTTAAAGCTTGGTTTCAAATTTTAAGGATTTTAAGCTTGGTTTTCAAATTCTTCTACCTGCATAGCTATGACTACAACACTCAAACTCTCTGAGCCTCAGTTTCTTTAACTGTCAAGTGGATACTTTTTAAAAATGTTGCTTTGAGGAGTAAATGCAAGAAAGTGGGAAGAAATGAAATTTCGTGTACCTACAATATGCTAAGTATTTTAACATTAAAAAAAAATTTAAGCCTTCATAGGTATTTTGGCTGGGTGCGGTGGCTGAGCCCTGTAATCCTAGCACTGTAATCCCAGCACTTTGGGAGGCTGGGGTAGGTGGATCATTTGCAACCAAGCGAGACCAGGCTGGCCAACATGACAAATCCTGTCTCTGCTATAAATAAATAAATAAATAAATAAATAAATAAATAACTTGGGCAAGGTGGGACGTGCCTGTAATCCCACCTATTCAGAAAGCCAAGGCATGAGAATCACTTGAACCCAGAAGGTGAAAGTTGCAGTGAACCAAGATCACGCCACTGCACTCCAGCCTGGGTGACAAAGCCAGACTCTGTCTCAAAAAAGAGAAAAGAAAAAATAAAGTGCCTTCATAGGTATATTTTCCTCTTTCAAAATTAACAAAATTGGGGTTCAGGGAGATTAAATAATCAGATAGCATGGGTATACAGAGTGAGCAAATAGTACATAGTAGGTGCCTACTAAAGACTTGCTCTTGTCCCAGTTCTCTATTTATAACGTATATTCAAAACTGCTTTAGAGTAATGAATTTTAATAGCCAAACCTAAAGAATTTTATGACAGGTCTTTCATAAGATAATATTTTCCTGATGCTTTCTGGTTTTTATAGATTCTCTTCTTTCGGTGGTTTCTTTTTTTTTTTTTTTTTTTTTTAAAGGGGGTTTCCGTTTTTGTCCCCCAGGGTGGAGTGCAATGGCGCGATCTCGGCTCACCGCAACCTCCGCCTCCTGGGTTCAGGCAATTCTCCTGCCTCAGCCTCCTGAGTAGCTGGGACTACAGGCACGCGCCACCATGCCCAGCTAATTTTTTGTAGTTTTAGTAGAGACGGGGTTTCACCATGTTGACCAGGATGGTCTTGATCTCTTGACCTCGTGATCCACCCGCCTCGGCCTCCCAAAGTGCTGGGATTACAGGCTTGAGCCACCGCGCCCGGCCTTTTCGGTGGTTTCTAATATTACATTGTGACAAAACCATGAACTGACCACATAAAAAGTTAAATTCTCATCCCTTAAAGCACAAAAAGTTGATCTACCATTCGATTCAACAATCCCACTACTGGGTAGCTACCCAAAGGAAAAGAAGTCATTATATTAAAAGACACATGCACATGTATGTTTATTGCAGCACAATTCACAATTGCAAAGATACAGAACCAACCTAAGTGTACATTGATCAGTAAGTGGATTTGTAAAATGTGGTATATGTACACCATGGAATATCATTCATCCCTAAAAAGGAATGGTATAATTTCTTTTGAAGCAACTTGGATGGAACTGAAGGCCATTGTTCTAAGTGAAGTAACTCAGGAATAAAAAACCAAATGCCGTATTTTCTCACTTATAAGTGGGAGCTAAGCCATGAGTACACAAAGGCATACAGTGTGATCCATTGGACTTTCAAGACTCAAAAGGGGGAGGTTAGGAAGGGGATGACAAAAAAACTACATACTGGGTACAACATACACTACTGGGTGACCGGGCCACTAAAATCTCAGAATTTACCATTATACAATTTATACCTGTAACCACAGACCACTTGTACCCCAAAAGCTATTGAAATATTAAAATATATTTTAAAAATAAAATAAAGTTAAATTCTCATAGGAAAATTTAAATACAGATTTTACAATTATATATAATAAAAGTGAATATTAGAGATAAGTAGGAAAATTAATATATGTGATTGACATGTTATTATTTGTAAAATAAATAAGGAATAAATGCATTACTGAATAGACAGTCTGTGATGTCTCTGTGTCTTGCACACTAGGCAATACAACTACATTGTCTACTGACCCTAATTTTACCAAATAGGGTAAACTAAAGGCTTAAAGGTATAGTTTCAGTCTTTTGTTTAGGGATCTTTCTCACTTCTGGCACTCATAGTTACAGGTCTGTATCTGGTAGGAAAAAGGAAAGTTGGAGTAATGGCAGGGAGGTAGGGGCAGGGTGGGGAACAGTGTAGTCACACCAGCATGCTCTCTCACATCTTTCTCCCCAGATTCTCCAGAAAAGTAGAAGAATTTATCTAGTGGAGACCCTCCCTTGGACCCCCTCATGTTGGGTATGAGAACACTTTCATGAAGATGTATAAATCAACCTTTCTTGCTTTGACCCACCCCATTTTAGACAACGAATTGTCCAACTGCCTATTCTAGCTCCCTATTAAACTGCTACTCAGAAGATTATGTCTCTGCCTATTGCTGGACATTACAAGCTGTAAAATGTGTTCCTTGGTCTGCGGAAACGTAACTTAGCAATCCAAATTGGTGCAGTATCTTCTGTTCCAGTCCTTTTATAGTATTTTGAGCATTTGCATTCACCACTAAGTATGCAAAGCCTAGCCAGAGTGTCTATTCCTGTCAGGGCTCATTTGTAGTCTCCAGGGGCTACCGGCATCAGTCCTACTTGCCAGCTATGTGCAGGGCCTTCTCCCTGGGGACTCTGGCCCATACTATTAGCAGTCTCTGTCTTTCTTGTTGGCAGACAAGACAGTTCTCATTGTCAATTTCTTCCCTGGAGTGTGTAAAAGGAATATGTCTAAGATTGGGCCTATCTCTGCATTGCTGCGGTCCCCACTGTCCACACATTTCATGGATCCAAGTGGTCTCCTTGAGCAGGTACACCAGGATATCTATTTGCCTGTTCCAATCACCTTCTGATCCTTGAGGGGTCTTCTGATTGGCATCAATATATCCCACTATAACACACCCCTCAAATTCCCATCATGATCTCCTCAGGGCTATGCCTCATGTGTGTATCCCTTTAATAGGCTACTTTTCTATTGCCTCTATGCCTAGCTATATGGCCAGGATATTAGCCATCACATATGACTATGACTCAATAAAAACTCAAATATAAAGACAAACAGAATGCAATTCTGCCTGTCAGCCTAAGTTATTTTTACCTCTTCCAACTAGAACATCAGCCTTCCAAGTAAAATGTGGTTCACTCACATTGGAACTGCCATCTATAAACCAAGGAGCTCTTTGTTGATCAGCCAAGAGCGGTTCACAAGTACCATCTAAGTGGCAATAGGATTTGGCAAGTCTTCAGGTGGTTTCAAAGTCAGCTCTAGGGGGAAAGATGTTCATGACACCTTTTTGAATTCCCTCACTAGCGGCATGTTCCATATCAACCATTTTCATTTTATCATGGAATTTTCTTGGGCATTGTCTTCTCCATCAGAATGTTTCTTTGATATTGCAAAAGGCATTATGGGTATTTCAGGTTACAAGATTATTTTGTGCTTCTCAGTCATAGGAGGATTTAATTCAATTTCCCAATTTGACCATCAGTTTAGGGCTGTCTTAAATGGCAGACAATAGCAAGCTAGGTGTCTCTCACTAGATATTTTTCAGGTCCAAAATCTCAGTGGTCATTGCTAGGAGGCACTTACAGGCTTTTGCCATAAGCCCAATTTCTGTTCCACACAGGCCTAATGTGCTAAAAATGTATCCATACCAGCACTCCAGTTTCTGGTGTGTATTTCAAATTAACCATTTGTCTGGGTTCCCACAAACTTACTGGTTCCTATTTAGCATGTCCAATCAATACAGGAAAATGGGCAGATTTACATACCTTCTGCTTTACAATAATATGGAAAATATTCTCCTGTCACACAGAATACCCATCTCTAATAATACATTCAGATAAAGGAGATGCAATTGCTGCACATAAAGTTCATTCAAACATTTCAATTCTTATCTAACTTTCCATCTTTACTTCATTTATTTATCCATTTATTTAATTTGAGACGGAGCCTCACTCCGTCACCCAGGCAGGAGTGCAATGTGGCTCAGTCTCTACTCACTGCAACCTCTGCCTCCCAAGTTCAAGTGATTCTCCTGTGTCAGCCTCCTGAGTAGCTGGGATTACAGGTGTGCACCACCACACTCAGCTAATTTTTGTAATTTTAGTAGAGATGGGGTTTTGCCATATTGGCCAGGCTGGTCTCAAACTCTTGACCTCAAGTCATTTGCCCACCTTTGCCTCCCAAAGTGTTGAGATTACAGGCATAAGCAACTGCACCCAGCCTTCAAAATTCTTGAGTTGTTGTTAAGTTATAGAAATTCATGCTGTGCACAATGGCTCACACTTGTAATCCCAGCATTTTGGGAGGCTGAGGCGGGCGGATTACCTGAGGTCAGGTGTTCGAGACCAGCCTGACCTACATGGAGAAAACCTGACTCTCATAAAAGTACAAAATTAGCCAGGTGTGGTGGTGGGCGCCTATAATTCCAGATACTCAGGAGGTTGAGGCAGGAGAATGGCTTGAACCCAGGAGGCAGAAGTCACAGTGAGCCGAGATTGTGCCACTGCACTCCAGCCTAGGCAATAAGAGTGAAACCAACTCAAAAAAAAAGAAAAAGAAAAGGAAAAAAGAAATTCATACCTTGTGGATAATAATTCTGTGTTAGGTGTGATTTACAAACTTTTTTTTCTCTTCCGTGGGTGGGTTGTCATTTCACTCTCTTAATCGTGTCTCTCTTTTTTTTCTTTTTTTGCTAGAGACTTGCTTAATCGCCCAGACTGGAGTACAGTAACACAATCTTGGCTCACTGCAACCTTCTCTCTCAGCTTCAAGCGACCCTCCTGCCTCAGATTCCTTAGTAGCTGGCTGTACAGGTGTGCTACCATGCCAGGCCAATATTTTGTATTTTTAATAAAGAGAGAGTTTCGCCATGATGGCCAGGTTGGTCTTGAACTCCTGACCTCAAGTGATCTACCCACCTCGTACCCCCAAAGTTCTGGAATTACAGGCCTGGCCCCATCTTTACTTTATTAACCATTACATTGCTATATCCTCCCAATCTAACTGTAGGCTCGGTTAGCACTTCAACAATAGGTTTTTGACCTGTAGTACATGGAGCTTCTATGCCAAGGAGTTCCAGACATGTTTCTCTTCTACCTGCTGGCCATTTTACTCACTCAAGTGCATATGACCTTTGTTCCCCAGCTGGGGGTTGTGCCAAGGAATCCAGGCCCTCTCAGCAGTCTTTACCTTGCTTAGATTATAGAATCATCATTCCAGGCAATTGAAGGTTAGGTTTCTCGTTGTCATTATTTTCCTGTATCTTTTTATACTACTCCAAACTAGGGTGAATAAAGCAAATTTGTTTATGGCCCTTCAGTGTTGGGGACTTTTATGTTCATCCCAGCGGTGTCTGATTATTTATTTATCTAAAGGCTGGAGTATAGTGGCACAATCTCTGTTCACTGCAACCTCCACCTCTAGGGTTCAAGCAATTCTCCTGCCTCAGCATCTCGATTAGCGGGGACTACAGGTGCCTGCCACCAGGCCCTGTTAATTTGTGCATTTTTAGTAAAGACAGGGTTTTACCACATTGGCCAGGCTGGTCTTGAACTCCTGACCACAAGTGATCCATTGGACTCCCAAAGTGCTGGGATTACAGGTGTGAGCTATGGTGCCCGGGCTTTTTAAAGATTTCTAACTTGCTGAAATGAGTCCCTTGTCTCTTACCCGTTTGTTTTGTTCATTCTCTTAAATATCATTCTAATCTTCTTTGTTATCTGTTGTTTCAGCATAATTATTTTCCTTTGAAAGTAGCTCTGAGGTTATTGGCTGTAGGTTAGACCAGCCAGAATCTAAGCATAGCTCCCAGTATAAGGATCTGCCCTAACATGTGCCTTCACTTTTATTTATTTATCTATTTCCTATTAGTAGAGGCTCTGTGGCCAGAGGCTATAGTTTGGGCTAGCCAGAATCTAAGTTTGGCCCAGTGTCAAGACTCCACCCACTTCAAACACTCTCTCTTACTTTTGCTTTCACTATTACAGGTAGTCATAACCAAGGGATGGCATAGTTTTTTGTTTTTTGTTTTCTACCTTGAATTTCCTTATGTATGCAGTGAGTCAACGGTCTGGGAGATGGAGCTATTATTTCCAGATTCCATTAATAAGTTTTATATCCAGTAATGGACTGCAGTACATCAGTCATTCATACATAGCTGACCCTGTAGTCTTCCAAGAATCAAAAGTTTGTTATCATTTGCCTTTTCATTCTTTCTCTTCCCAGACTACATATTTCAGTGACTCAGGATTTTTCTCTGGAATCTCACTTCCTCTGACACCAAATTTCTATAGTGAGCCAAACTTCAAGGCTTGAGGACACAGTTCTCTACACTGCCAATTCTATGTAAGACTTCTGACACAAACTGCAAGTTCAGGAGTTTCCCAAAACCACTAACAGCTTTGATAATTTCCTAGGACACATAGGACTCACTGAGACTATTACACATACAATTATGGTTTGAAACAAAAAAGGGGTGTATTAAAATCAAACAAGGGAAGAGACACACATAGAGCAGTCTAGAGAGTTCCAAACGTAAGACTTCCCTTGCCCTCAGTAAACATTACCCTCCTGGTAAAAATGTGTGACAATACCCTTAGAGAATTGACAATCCAGAAAGGCCACCTACGCTTCAGTGCCCAGACTCTTTACTGGAGTTTCATGACTTGGGCATGATTGATTGATTAAGTTACAGCCCACATGGTTGCTCTCAGTCTCTATTCCCCCACTTCTCAGAGTTGCTATCACATGGCCCAAGAGGCCCACCATGGGTCACCTCATTAGCCTAAGCTAACAGGTGTGATCAGAAGTGTCCACCAGGAGTCACCTCGTTAGCATAAACTAGCAGATGTGATTTACAAGGCTCCCATGAATAACAAACACACTCCTATCACCAGGGATATTCCTAAGAGTTTAGAGATTAGTTTTCAAGGGCCAGGGCCAAGGCAAATACTTTACTAAAAATATATGTAATTAAAAAATAGATAATCCATTGAATTTCACCTTTGAAATTGTGTTTTTATGAAATATTTGTGATTTATAGACAGCAATTAAGTCAAACAATTATAATAATGATGACAAAGAACAATATCTGAGGTATACTCAAAAGCTTATGTGGGTTATTTGCCAGTTTTCCTGGCTATTTCTATGCTCTTTGATCTCTAGTGAATGTTGCTAGTCCTGATTTATCCTAATTTATCCTAATTTACTGTTGGCAAGGAAGACACTAATCAAATAGTCCTGCAGATAAATGAAAAATTAAAACTGAGATAAGTATGAAGAAGAATAAATTCAAAACTGAAGAAGGAGAAAATAATTGGAAGAGAAACCTGGTCAGAAAGGGGACTTCAAAGAAGATTTCTCTATGGAAGTGTCAATGGACCCACAATACAGTGGGGAAGGAAAAAGATGCTCTGGTATTCTTTCTTTTAAATGACAGTTTTATATTCAACTTTAATGGTACAAGCAGTAGAAAGCCTGGCTGCTCACAGAGATGCAGAAACACTCAAAACCTTGTTTCAGGACCCACCCAGTGTCGTTCCCATTTGGTATCTGACTCATAATGAAGCCAGAGGCTTCAAGTTTCAGACGCATGCAAAGGTGGTACATTTCAATACTCAATTCCAATTAATGTGGATATTTCCTGGGATCAGAGAAGGACAGGTTATTTGACCCATCAGGCCTCTGACCTTTGCTCCTGCCAGAAGCGAGAGAAACCATGCCTGTTTTTAAATAGCAGGAGAGACTTTTTCAGCACAGGCTGGTGGGAAAAAGGCAAATCTATCTACCCATCTGGGCGTTGTTAGACAGGAGTGTCGCAAGTGCCTACACCCTGCAGCGCATCTGGCAGGATTAGGGCTCTCAAACTTTCCCAGTGGCCCAGCTTGTGATTCCTTCTTGCTTTCCAAGTTTCCATATGCATGTATTATTAAAAAATGTTCTTGGACAGTTTGTATTAATTACTCAGATTTTGAATGTGCTCATTGTTTATCATCATTTTAATAACAGTCCTACCTCAGGTTTATGTGTTTATTCTTATATAGTTGTGTTCCTTTAATTATCTTATTTGTCTTTATGATGTCTGCAAAATAAAAGGGGAATGAATGTTATTATACCAATTTTTATGGATGCAGAAACCTGAGCACAGTCTCTCATCATGAGTTGCTGAAGTCATTTTTCTGACACAATCCACAACCGGACTGACTGCTTACCTAGACTCTTAGCTTTGTCTGGAGCTGTCTCAAGCTGGTTAGCGTGCAAAGTACAAATTTATTGACTGAAAGAAAAAAACCTTGAAAAGATAGTACTAAATGTAAATAAATAAGTCACAAAATATGCAGCCAATTGGATTAAACTCATCAAAAAATAACCCGACACATAAACTATTTTTAAATGCCACCTATTAAATTATAAAGTTTTATGATTGCCGTTATCATGGTAAACAGAATTATTATTGACTGCAACACTTTAGATTCCAAAGGTGGTATATGCTCTAAATTTTACCAATAAATTACATGTATTAAAAATTTGCCAAGTGTGGAAATACGTAGGTTTTTCTCCAAAAATTATTATTTTTGAATTATAATAGAACAGTGTATAATTAACCCATGCATGGGGAGACAGAAACTGAAACAAAAGGTGTATCTTTAATATCTCAGCCTCTTTTTATAGCACTTTATTTTCTGAATAACATTATTTTTGGGGCAGATGCAGTGGCTCACGCCTGTAATCCCAGCACTTTGGGAGGCCAAGGCAGGCAGATAACCCGAGGTCAAGGGTTTGAGACCAGCCTGACCAACATGGAGAAACCCCATCTTTACTAAAAATACAAAAATTAGCCAGATGTGGTGGCAGGTGCCTGTAATCCCAGCTACTCGGGAGGCTGAGGGAGGAGAATCACTTAAACCCGGAAGGTGGAGGTTGCAGTGAGCCAAGACTGCACCACTCTACTCCTGCCTGGGCAACAGAGCAAGACTCCATCTCAAAAAACAAACAAACAAACAAACAAAATTCTTTTTCATATATATATATATATATATATATATACACATACATATATATTATTTTATGGTAGTTTAATTTATGAGCATTTGACTCAGAACTGATGACATACCAAATATATGAGACCTCTGGGTTTTATAGTTACATAATGCTGTATTTAAAAAAAAAGGCATTGTTTTTCTATGAAAATTTAGAAAGAGTAATACATGTGGTCTTTCAAAAGAGCAAGATTTAGTTTATTCTATCTTTTAAAAGCTAGAGAATTTCCTGCTTATTATTACTGGAAACTCTGCTGTTAAAAGCCCTTCTTTGTATATAGGTTTCTGTCTTGTTTCTGAAGAAAATAAATAGATATTGCAAAAAAGAATGATTATTTGCCGGGCACTGAAACTCAAAAATGATTTTACACTTTTTAAGACTATCTGTGTTCTTCAGTACTGCCCCAGACACTGGAGCAGAAGGAGCTCCAGGGCCTCCACTGCAGTTAAAGCGACCCCACTTTTATCTGTACCTAGAAAGGTTTCAAATAAAAAGTGTTCCCCTAAAAGAAGCACCATTAAAAATTCCAGGGCAGAAGTATATCCCCCAGATGTTATCAGATCACTTGTATGGCTTTTTCAACCTGCTTGTGAGATAGGCCTAACAGACTTTGAAATTACTTCAAACTTGGGGATCCTTTTGATAATGAACACATCTGTGATTTATGAGAATGTGGTTGTACTTCAGATGGACTGTGATGTATTTTAAAGCATAGTGTAGAGCTACAACCCACCATCTCAGCAGAGAGTTTACAGAATTACCTGTGGCCAGATGTGGAAGAAACAGAGCACCTCAGCCCTGACTTTGTGACCAACTAAAATGGTTCCAGAAACTTTACATAAACAATTAGTCAATCCTTACTGTTATTCTCTAACATATTTTGGTAATAATCCTATTACCATTTTCAGACCCTTCTAGAATTAAACCACTTCTGTGACTGGATGGTCGTGGAATCTGTGATATTTAACACTAACTCTCTCTTTTTACCACTTAAACTCATTGCATAGAACAGAGACAGTGACTCAATTCTGAATAATTAGTTCTTTATAAGATATGCTGTCACTTAGGAAAAATAATATTTTAGATGTTTTTACTAATTCATAAGACATTTTTAACAAGCAGTACTGGATAATATGCTTGCTAAGTTTCAATTTTGTTTGACCTGCCAGAAGTAAGTTGTTCCTGTAATATTTTAATAATCCATGACGTGAACCTCAGGATTTTTTCTAAAGGTTGTCATTATTAACACTTATATAAATCCAGAAAACATTTTAATATAAGTTCAGAGCCATTAGGTCCTAGAGGGAAAAATGACTCTTAGGACATTCCTGACATTCAAAGAGGATATTTTGAAACAATAATTCCTCCAGACTAACAGGCAGAATCCACTGCAGCACTATGCTATGGTGTCTGGAATAATTATTTTCATTTTATTATTGTGATCTGCAGATCACAACAGAAGAGGCCTTTCTCACACAGAGACATCTGCTCAGCTTGCTTAGTTTTTGATCTCCTTTCTTCAGTTCGTATGGATTTTGTAGGAACTTGCCATGTGTCACACTTTACCTCATAAACAGTAATGTATCTTTGGAACAACTCCAAAGAAACTATGAGAACATGTGAAGTAGACTAAAATTTATTTCAAGAAAGGTGCTGTGTAATTATGAAGTATTATGATACTTTGTATGCTGTAAACATCTGAACACATTCTGAAGTGGAAATGTGCATTTCTTTGGAGTATGAGACTACCACACTCACCTAATAACTCATAATAATCCCATAAATGTGAATATTTAGCCTATTGTGCTGACTATTATTTCATTGAAGGTGTGTTTTCAGTCTGAGAAAAAAATTAAAATGACAAACCAGATATTTCACATTTTTCGTAAAATCATGGTGCTAAAAAGAATCAACCACAGAAATATAATATGTATGAAAACTCCAAATTGTTCTAGATAGAGAGATTAAAAAAATAAGACAAGGCATGAAAATAACCTCAACTAATATTCTGAGGCCCAAAGAGAATTGACTTAGGTGGTTTGGGTTGCTCTATATTACATTTCTGTACCTGTTGGATTTAGTTTTTTTGCTAAAAGTATCTGTTAGAGGCAATGCTTGTGATTACTTAGTTTTAGTGACTTGGGAATAGGAAAGCAGTAAAAGTAGTGGGAGATAAGGACAGTCTTGGTTAGAAATTCTAAAATCTAATAAATGCAAACCTAACAGTTTGAAAATTATGCCTAAGGCCATTTTTTTCATTATGAATGAAATAAGTAAACTCAGTGAAAGTTTTGTATTCAAAATGTTTCATTGATGTAATTGACTTCTTAAGAATTTATGCATTTATTGTTGTTATTTTACTCTATTCTTTGATTGCCGGTTTGTTTGTTTCCTTTGAATCAAGATTGTATGCTGAATCTCAATGATGGTAAGCCGTGAGATTTAGAGAGCTATACCAAGAGCAATCGGATTTATCTAATCTCTAGAATGTTTGCCTGTTTGCAGCAGTCTGCCTCAATACTGAAGTTTAACATATTTTCAAATTGTCAAAGAAATTGCAAACCTTTAGCTAAAAATAACCATTACACATTCTCATGTTGAAAGGTAAGCCTGGGTGTTGAAACAGCCAATAGTGTAGAGAGGGAGTGCCTCAAAAGCACTCAATCAGCCCATTCAAACAGTCCATTATTTCTAACTTGTCTATTCCTGTCATCACTACCAGTATCTTCCAGAAGGCAGAGCTTATAATGCAGAGTTAATTCCCTACATTGCTTGGTCTCCTAAGCAATCAGTTATTTTTACTTTTTAGTTGATTCCAAACTAGCTTAATCTTTATTACTTCTTTTTCATGATGTTATAATAGGCTAGTCTGTGTTCCTATTCCCTGTCTATCCCTTTTGACCAAAGGGAAAAGTTTTGCTTGCTGATGGTACATTGATTTTTCTAAAAAATAGATGGAGAAAGAGAAAGAAAGAAAGAAAAAAAGAAAGAAAGAAAGAAAGTCGTCTTCAAAAATTCACACTCAAGAATCTTTTCTGTACTATTAGTATTTCCAAGACATTTTATGACATTGGGAGTATCTATATAGCTGAATTGTAGTAGTTTTTTGTATTTAAGTTAAATTAGGGATAAGCTGATTCTTATATTTCTATTTCACAAAATACTTTATTCTAAATTACAGTTCATGACTCATTCATAAAATCAGTTTAGTTCACCAAGAAGTTTATTTTTTCAAATGAAATAGCTAAGATTGGAAAATATCAGAGTGGCACATAGAGTAAAGATGAATATTCATTTGTGGTTCTTTTGTTTTTGTTTCTTTTTTTTCTTGTGTCTGTATGTACACTTTTGTTTTTTGCATTCCAATGCACGAATGTATTTTTTTACCATGTATCTGGTCATAAATATTTTTTAAACTTTACAAAAATTATGTCTGTACTCATTCATTCATAAGTACAGTTAGTTATTCGTGCATTCAACATGTTGAGTATACTGGAAAAATAAAACATAATAAAATAGTCTCTATCTTGGAGGACCTAGCATTCTCTTAGGAGAAATTGCTAGGTACACAAACAACTGGAGATGACATGCCTAAATTCTGATGTGCGGAGAACAGATAATTCTCTGAGAAGGTGAAAGAAGTAATAGTGGTTTCTTAAGTGTCTTTTGTTTGCATTTATTCTTCATTTTCCTAGTCAGAAATCAACATACTGCGTTTTAATTAAAATACTGTAAAGATGTTTGTTTCATGCCTAGTTTCTTCTCCTTTTTTAAATGAAGTATATGGTTATTGATAAGTAATGGAGCTAAAATATAAAATTCTGTTTTGGGCAGGTTGTAAAAATAATAAATTCTCTTCAACAGACTTGCACTATTTTTTAAAACAATGATACTGAGTCATACTTCAGACAAGTTGTATCTACTTAAAGGAAGAAGTTTATGGGGGGATAAATGACCTCCATAAAGTTCCTCTATACACAAAATGAGAAAACTAAATCATAGTAAACTAGCCGTCTTCTTCTTTCTTCATATTATTAAAATAATATGCAAACATGTTACAATATAGTATAACATTTTAATAGTAATATACATGTGGAATGCCATATTGATACCTAAAAATCATACACATTAACAAAAAATATTTAATAAACAGCAGATTTAAAATAACTCAGACAGACATTCTGTTCTAATTTTTTCTTTCCCAAAATGCAGTGCACTTTCATTTGACTGGGTCTACATTAAGAGCCAAATAAAGAAACATTTTTATAAGAAGATTTTTAAAACCCTTGAGAGTCTCTTTAACATAGCAAACATTAGAATACCAATCAAATTAAAAAAGGAAACAGCGGATTGTCATTCTACAAATGTGACCAAAACTTGCTACTGATTTCTAAATAGAGTGCATTCTTGAAACCTGAACAAATATACCCCAAATGTGTAACCTATCTGTTCCTCTGAATTCTTAGCACATGCATTTAAATAGTGATATTTTATTATTTCTCCAGCCCTAATTAATTTCTGTAATTATTCTTCATTTGAGGTCCATTAGAAGTTTTTATATATACTAGTTTCCATACGTGATTTTAAAGTTGAAGAGCTTCTTCTGGCACTGTCTTTCTCCACATGCTGCATTAACTGGAGCTCTTTGCTATGTTGTGCGCATGATGCTTTTTGTGCAACGCATTTCCAATGGCTTAATCACTTTATAAAGTCTTGAGGAACTGTTTGCTTTATTTTGAGGAATCATTGTTCAGAGTCCAAGCCACTGGAGTTTATGCCCATATTAGGAGGTTGATTGAATAACCTTAAAAAAAATTCTTCATTTTATTTGGCTTCCTGAAACATCTTGAAATTTTACTGAATTTTCAGTACATTGTGTTTAAGCTAATAATAGGTATAAGCTCCAGGAATGAAACTCCACTTCATTAATTTTTCTTTCAAACCATCTAGTTTTATTTTCTGAGAAGTCCTGAGTTTATCTGTATGTGTATGTGAGTGTGTGCTTTAGAATATGAGAATTGTATATGATTGATGTAAACTGATTTTATAGATTGAAAATACTTCCTTGAGAATTTTTTCCTTGGAGATTGGGTAGCACTTTTTAATGTAATTGATCTGTCTGAATACTTATATCTCCTCTGGTATACAATATATGATTAGTTCATCCAGACCAGGACATGGTAGCTAACAACTGCATTGGGTTTTATGCTTTCAAGGCTTCTCTCTTACATTAATACATTTTTATCTACTAATAACCACATGAAGTACACAAAGCATGAAATATTTTTGTCAATTTACAGATGAGAAAACTGAGGCCCAAAGAGTTTTTCTGACTCCAAATTCCATATTCTGCATATAACTTGAGTATATGAAATAGTGAAAAGTCAGGACTCTTAGAATTGCCCATGATTACTCTCAATATGTTGAGATTCCTTTTTTGAAAGTTGCATAAACTCTGACTTTAGTGCTAACCCCTCTCTTCTCCTTTACCTCTCCACTGCTGTTTAGGCTGCCTGCTTTCATGCTGCTCGGCCCTAAATTCTATTTCAGCAGACTTTGGGAACTCAGAGTAGTGAAAAACTCTCCAAAACTCAGTGTCATTCTAAAACCCAGAGTGAAAAGCTAGTCAGGGAATGAATTTTCTAGAATCTAAAAATTCTAGGGAATGCACCAGGTGATTTACACCTGGTAATTCTTTTATTACATATAACAGTATCTGACAGGTGTTTTCAGCCCCACGTTAGGATGAGCTGAGATACAGAAATGTTGAATGACTTGCCAAAATTCCCTTGATATACAGGTAGGATTCTAGGATTCACCTCGAGGTCCATGTGGCCTAAAACTTAAGATCATTCCTCTACATCATTCTTTTAGAACATGCATGCAAGTGTGCTTGTTCTCACAAGTGGGGTTTCTGAAGACAGCTTAGCCTTTTGTTAAGTTGTTGTTTTGTTGACTTTTGTTCAAAAGCATAAAACATTCAGCCTTTTTTTAAGCAAAAGGTATATATTTGCTATTATTTTCACTTACATAACTGGAAGACCTGATATATACAATGAGCTTTAGAAATTCCTTACTCAGATCACAGGAAAGGATTTGCTCTGAGAAGCTGTGCAAATTGTGTTTATCAAAGAGGATTGGATTGAAATCAAAAGAAATTTTTATTATAACTGTCAAAAAAAGTCAGGGTTAAGCTGCATTACACGATACTGGCGTATAGATTAGCTATACTCCGTAGACGACATATTTAATTCATGACAGTGTTTGCAACCCCTGCAATAAGAAAAGACCACGCAAAGCATAAACTTTTGGATAAGGACAATCAGTGAAATGCAAAAGCAGAGTAGAAAATGCTTGTTAAAAATTTAAATAAGTATCTGTCTTTTGGAAAAAGTTTTTCAAAATTTCACACAATTAAAACCACCTAAATTATTATTTAATTATATTTAATTTCTGATGCCCACAGTTTATAATTTATCTTTTTAAAGAGCAAATTATCTCAACAATCTAAGAACACCCTCTGACTCCTATGTTTGTTTGATTTTCAGTCAGATATGTTCAATTCTAAAACAATTCACAGCAATTTAGATATAGACACTGTAAAGTCAAGAAGATGGCCTTGCCTATAACTAGCTGTGTTCACAAAATAAATCAACATTCCCAAGGTTACAGAGACACATATACAACTAAATCTTATCTTAAGAAAATCAAATATATAGATGTTTGATTTATAAAATAGGAAAATCATGCTTTATTTTCATGATGGAAGGTTCTACTGCTATTCTTTGTAACACAGATAACACAGATTTCAGTTATCATGACAACAGAGATATTTACGATGAAAATTCCCAGGTTCTAGTAAATTTGTTTTTGAAGAACATATATTATTGATTACTGACTGCATTTTCTAATTGTTTTAAATGAATCTTATTCTATCATTCTCCCCCCAAAAGTCATAGTCCTAACTAAATTTCTAAGTAAATTTGGAGTATCTTTATATATGTGACATTAAAATAAATACCGATTCCTCAAACTTAAAGTATCAGAGTAAAATGTTCTTTTCCACAGAACAGCAAGCCCAAAGAACAGGCTACTTTGGGTGTCAATTTTTAGAATGCATGGAACTTTTATAGGAGCCAAGAGGAATTTCCCTGGGTCAGGCTGCTCCTCTCAGTTAATTGCCTTGGAATTAGGAGCCTTCTTTTGCCTGCAGTGTAGAAATATTAACCCTTCCAATGGGATGCTCATAAGCTAGTTAATAACAGTATCCTGACTCTTTGTGTTTTGTGATTAACCTTCACAATCCTAAAGGGGTTGAATAAATCTTTGAGATAAAGTAGTTTCCATCAAACATCTTAATCTACTGACAGATGGGGACTAAAAATAACTCTGGCATAAAGTTTTGAGGGGAAAGCCAAATAGAGTCATGTTCACTAACCACTACAGATCCCCTCCAGAAGACAATACACTTCCATATAGGACAAAACCAGAATATTAAAACTACTGGTAAGGGCTGGGTGTGGTGGCTCAGCCTGTAATCCCAGCACTTTGGGAGGCCAAGGTGGGCGGATCACCTGAGGTCAGGAGTTTGAGACCAGCCTGGCCAAAATGGCAAAACTCCGTCTGTACTAAAAATACCAAAAAACTAGCCGGGTGTGGTGGTGAGCACCTGTAATCCCAGATACTCAGGAGGCTGAGACAGGGGAAATAGCTTGAACCTGAGAAGGCAGAGGTTGCAGTGAGCTGAGATTGCCCCACTGTGCTCCAGTCTCAGGCAACAGAGCAAGACTCCATTTAAAAAAAAAAAAAAAAAAAAAAAACACTACTGGTAAGAAACAATTTTGCCATAAACTGAGAAATCATTTAAATATTTTAATTATAAAGCTATCAAGACATTTTTTCTACCTTCAGGCTTATTTCTAGATAGAATAAGATTATAATGGTTTGGTGCCAAAAATCTTGTAGCAAAAGATTATAAAGAATGTTCAGCATATGACATAGACAAGATAGGTCCATACTGATATACATAAATGATTAAATTAAAAAATGAGGGAGAAGGGACAAGTCTCCTATGGAGAAGAATTTTAAGTGCTTTATGCAGATACTCCACCCTTAAAAAGGTAGAGTACAACTTTCCACTCCTTTAGTGTGAACTATACAGGGTGTCTATAAAGAGGGCTGTATGAAAAAAGAAAAAGGAGTAACTTTGTAGTAAAGAAACCTGACAGACCTCAAGCCCAGCGATAAGGTTCACGTCAAGAATCGCAAATCATATTGATAGCATGCATGCTTAAAGTATTTCATGAGAATGGCATTATATCTTGGTGGGCTTCCTCCCAAAAATAATTACCACAATTTAATTATGAGAAAAACATCAGACAAATCCCAAGTGGGAGACAGTCTGGGAAATACCTGATTGTTACCAATAATTGGCAACACTGTGAAAGTCACCTAAAACAAAAAACACCTGAGAAACTGTGAAAGCCAAAGGAGCCGAGGAGAAATGACTATTAAATTTAATGTGATATCCTGAATGGTACCCTGGAACCAAAACAAAGGCATGTTAGGGCACAGTTAAAAAAGAAGATAAAAGACAAACCACAGACTGAGAAAAAATATCTGCAAAACGTGTCTGGTAAGGGACTAGTATCTAAAATATACAAATAACTCTTAAAACAACAATGATTAAAAACAGAAACTGAATGTGGGATACACTGAAAGTCTCTTTAGTATCTTTGCAATAATTCTATAAATCTAAAATTCTCCTAAAAGTTTACCTTTAACACAGTTAAAAATCATATCCATTTTGAAAAAACCTAAGTGTAAACTTTTATCTCTGAATAAAAAAAGTTGGAACAAAGCAGTGAAGTTCATTTATGATGCATTATTCCTGAAGAATTCATAAGAGATTCTGGCTTATTTTACTTTTCACCTAAAGCCAAGGTGTGTGTGTGTTTTGGGGGTGACTGGGGTAAGTAGAGGAGATGATGATATAAAACATTTCTTCCATGCTATGATGCAGTTTTTTCACTTTTTAAATTTCTAAAGTCAGGATGTAGTCCACTTAATATGCTAGGGATTTTGTTAAGTTCACTTTGGTTTCTTCTCTGCAAAGCTGTTATCAAACCAGTTGTGTCTGTTACAATCTATGGTGTTTTATGATTGAAGAAAGATGGTACATGAACTCCATGCGAGTATAGAACAACATTGTTCGTCCCCCCAAAAATTATTCAGTTCTTTCAGTTCATATAACAAGCTAACTTTTCCCCAAGAAAAAATTGTATTTATTTACTTTTATATTCGTAATTCAACTTTGTGAATACAAAGGTCAAGGTTTACTGAGTTCAGTTTTGAACATTACCTTTAAATTATATTTTACATACATATACCAAGGCTTTCTGTCACCAACCGAGTGAAAAAATATTTCAGGATGGGGTATACCACTTTTTTTGTTTCATATCAAACTTCTAGAGAATTGAGTGTTATTCTTAGGTAATCTCAATACTGAAATCTGTCCCAAATCAGCAACAGTGCAAAATAGGTAAAATATGCATTTGTTGGTTGGCGCCTTCTCTGTCTTAGCTGTGGCTGCTAGAAAAAATTACCATGCACTAGGTGACTAAAGCAACAAACACTTATTTCTCAAAGCTCTGGAGGCTGAGAATTTCAAGTTCAAGGTGCTGGCAGACCCCATGTCTGGTGAGGACCGTATACTGTATCATTTGCAGATGGCCATCTTCTCATTGTATCCTCACATGGTAGAAAGCAGAGAGAGAAAGCAAGCTTTCTCATAATTTCTCAAAAGGGCGCTAATCCCATTTGTGAGGCTTCCGCCTTATGTCCTAATCACCTCCCAATGGCCCCATTTTCTAATACCAACATGTTGGGGTTTAAGATTTTAACATACGAATTTTGGGGGACGCAAACATTAAGTCCATTCCACTCCCTTATGGCATATTACCATCCATTCTCTCCTCCTTAAAGGCCTTTAGCTGTGCCTGGTGACTTTTCGAAGATAGTCACCATAACTCTCCTCAAGGAAAAAGTTTAATCTCCAAATTCTCTCCCTGAGTTTTTCTATCCATAGTTCCCATTCTTGTAGAGACTTCTTCATGCTTTCAGATGTTATATATATGTGACAATTGACAAGGAACTAATGATACCATATTTAAGGATCAGCAAACTATTGCGTGGCCCGAATCCAGCCTGTTCCTTTTTGCAAATAGAGTTTTCTTAGAGTTCAGCCACACCCATTTGTTTAAGCATTGTCTTTCACACTTTTGCTCTACAATGGCCATGTTAAACAGTTGGGACAGAGAACATACAGCCCACAAAGTCTAAGATATGTGTTATCTAGCTCTTTATATAAGAAGTTCTCTGACCCATATTTTAATACAGTTGACTGGAGCAACATACGTTTCAACTGCACAGGTCTACCTATACATGGGTTTTTTTTAATAAATATACTGGAAGACTTTTTGAAGAATTGTGACAAGCTGAAAATAATATACATATGAACCATGTAGCCTAGAAATATTTTTTAAAAGTAAAAAAAAAAAAAAAGTTAGGCATGTCTCATGCAAAAACTATATGTACATACTATTTGTCATTTACTGTAATAAGATGTACACAAATCTGTTATAAAAAGTGAAAATTTATCAAAATGTATGCACACAAACATAGAGTATACATGGAAATATTTACAGTTGAGAAAAAATATAAACAAATATAAAGATGTAGCATTAAATCATAATAAAATTAACTTTAGCACATACTGTATTACTGTAATAATTTCATAGCCAGCTCCCATCGCTATTGCAGTGAGCTTGTGTTGTATCTGCTTAAAACACCATTGTACACTAATCATCTCTGCATGAGCAGTTTGTTTCTCCAGTAAATTACATATTGCAATAACATGTGATCTCTTGCAGTCTCATAGTGTTAATGTCTCATGCAATACAATAAACCTTGAATAACACTATAAGACCAATACAAAATGCCACTAGTGATGAAGGAAGTGCTCACAAAAAGCTGAGAATAGTCATGACATTAAAAGAAAAAGTTAAATTGTTTGATATGTATCATAGGTTAAGGTCTGCAGCTGCAGTTGCCTGCCATTTCAAGATAAATGAATCCACTGTCAGGACCACTGTAAAAAAAGAAAGGGAAATGTGTAAAGCTATCACTGCAGCTATACCAGCAAGTACGACAACACTTTTTTGTGAAATATCTTTTTACTCATATTGAAGATGTAGGCTTTATGTGGGTTCAGGATTGCTATAAGAAAGGCATACCTACAGACACTACTATAATTCAAGAAAAAGTCGTCATTATATGACAACTTAAAGCAAAAGAAAATTATAGGATCCAGAGCTAGAGGATTTAATGCAGCAAAGGATGGTTTGATAATTTTAGAATGATATTTGGCTTCAAAAATGTCAAGATAAGAGGAAAAGCATCCTCTGCCGAACTAGAGGTAACAAACAATTTCCCAAACACCATTAAGAAAATCATTGAGGAGAAAGAACAGCTGCCTAAACAGGTTTTTAGTACATAAAAAAGTTTTCTATTATGGGCCGGGTGTGGTGGCTCATGCTTGTAATCCCAGCACTTTGGGAGGCTAAGGTGGACAGATCATTTGAGGTCAGGAGTTTGAGACCAGGCTGGCCAACATGGTGATATCCCAACTCTACTAAAAACACAAAATTAGCCAGGCATGGTGGCACATGCCTGTAATTCCAGCTGCTAAGGAGACTAAAGCAGGAGAATTACTTGAACCTGGGAGTGGGAGTTTGCAGTAAGCCCAGATCACACTCCTGCACTCCAACCTAGATGACAGAGTGAGACTCTGTCTCAAAAGAGAAAAAAAAAAAAAGTTACCCACTCTGAAAAAACAAAGCCACAAAAAATGTATTAGTAAGGAAGAGAAGTGAGCACCAGAAATTAAGACAAGAAGAGAAGAGACAGGCTAACTCTAATGATTTTCTGCAAATGCTGTTGAGTTTATGATAAAGACTAACCTTACTGCTAAAGCTGCTAAACTCTGAGCCTGAAGGAAAAAAGTAAACACCAACTTTCAGTCTTTTGGTTGTACATCAACACAACCTGGCTAATGAGAACCCCTATTCTAGATCAGTTCAATCAATGCTTTGTCCCTGAAATCAGAAAGTACATTACCAGTAAGGAGCTACCTTTTAAAGTTATTTTGATATTGAACAATGCCCCTGGACACAGAACCTCATGAATTCAATACTAAAGGCATCAACATGGTCTACTTGCCCCCAAACACATCTCTAAGTCAGCTTCTGATAAGGGAGCCATAAAGACTTTTAACGTTCTTTATGGTATATGAAAAGGATTGTCAATGCTATGAAAGAGAACCTAAAAGGAGAGAACATAATGATGGTCTGGAAGGATTACATCATTGAAAATGCAGTTGCTGTTATAAAAAAAGATGTGCAAGCCGTCAAGCCCAAAGCAAGAAATTCTTACTGGAGAAAATTATATCCAGATGTTATGCATGACTTCACAGAACTTCTGACAGCCAATCAAGAAAATAATGAAAGAGACTGTAGATACCGTTTTTTAAAAAGGAAGAAGGAAGGTTAAGGGTTTCAAGATTTGGATCTTGGAGAAATTCAAGAGCTATTAGACACTGTACCAGAGGAAGTAACGGAAAATGACTTGATAGAGGTGACTGCTTCCAAATGTACCAGACAGTGAGGAAGAAGACACAGAAGAAGCAGTGCCAGAAAAAGAAAAAAAAAAAGTTGACATTAGATAACCTGGCAGAAGGGTTTTAGTTATTCAAGAATGCTCTTGACTTCAGTTGTGATATGGACCCGTCTATCCTGTAGGCACTGAAACGAAAGCAAATGGTGGGGAAAAGATTGGTAACATATAAAAATATTTTTAGCAAAATTAAAAAGCAAAAAGTCAGAAATTAAAATGTATTTCTATAAAGTTACACCAAGTGTGCCTTCCACTTCTGCCTCCTCTTACACCTCCTCCACCTCTTCTGCCTCTGCCACTACTGAGACAGCAAGACCAACCCCGCCTCATCTTCAACATACTGAACATGAGGATAAAAATATTTATGACAATCCGTTTCCACTTAATGAATACTCAATATATTTTCTCTTCCTTATGATTTTCTTAACAATATTTTCTTTTCTCTTGCCTAATTATAAGAATACAGTATGTGATACATATAACATACAAAATATGTGTTAACTGTTTATGTTATCGTCAAGGCTTCTGGCCAATAGTAGGCTATTAGTAGATAAATTTTGGGGGAGTGAAAAGTTATATTTAAATTTTCAACTGCAAGAGGGATCCATGCCCCGAGTGCCCACACTGTTCAAGGATCAATTGTTTAATATTGGCATTGAGATATAGAAGTAATTCAGCAGGTAACTGATTTGAAAGGGTCCTGCTGCAAAATAGGAGATGGCCGCTATATTCTACTTCACTTTTTCTTTACAAAGGTATCATAGAAATAACTCATTAAGTAAATGTTGTGGTTATAATGTTGAGAAATAGCTTATGAGATGGAGGATGCTGCAAGCATAGGCATTCAGTATTTTATCAAGGTATCTTACAAATATATAATGCTCTACTTATGATCAAGGTTGAGAAATATTGACCAAATTGCAGGGAGGTCAGGTAAAATTCACAACTAATTTTTTTCTAAATAGTTTATATGAATCTGAATAATCATCTAGGAGTGTACTTCAGATTCTTATTCAAAGATTTTATTAATGTCTATTATAAGAACATTTGCTGCATGCTGATCAAACCAGTATATAAGCAATCTGGGAGTAATAGCTAATATGTTAACTGAAAAAATAGTGATATCAACAGATTAAAACAAGAGGCTAATTATACCCAGATGCTATTCAACAGGGATGTAATGAAAAGTCCTAACTGTGGTACATGAAACCATTTCCACGACTATAAAATATGGGTCTGATGCCTTAGTAATCTGGTGGGAAACACTTGAGTTTAGTTGACAGTAAACTCAATATGATTTCCCTTTGTATGGCAATTGCTAAGAAAAGCTAATTATATCATTACACATCAATTGAAATATGTGTCCAGAAGGGAGGAAGAAATAATCATACAATATCCAGTTAATGTGTTGTGTTGAGTGTTGAACTTACAGAGAAAGTTTCAAAAGTTGGAATTTGTCTAAAGCAGACCAACTAGAATAATGAGGGACTTGACGTTAAGTTACAAGAACAAAAGCAATAAGAAAGGGAGTATTTAAGCTGTTGTCTTCAAATTTGAAGGGAGGACCTGAAGTTTTAAACTTGCCTGTAGCACTAATCTTTGGATCAACATTAAATAAATAAACAAGTAGAGATGACTCAACAGAGAATTAGCTTACTTAGGTGTATACTCATTATAACTGGGGCCATACAAGCAGATGATAAAGGTAATTCAGGAATGAGAAGCTAAACCAAGTTTTTCCTAAGACACTTTGAAGATTCTGAGATTCATAATTCTTTAGGTTTCAGTTGCTATGTTGTTGATTATGTTTAAATGAAATGCCTCACTCCAAGCACCTTGCCATGATATTCTCAATTTTTTCATTATCTGTTACCCACCAATATATCCACCTTTGACTTCTATGCCTGTCTTGAGTCTTGTGCAATTGATGATATTTGACCATTTCTTACCTATAAAAACAGCAATTTCATATGGTCAAATCCAATAATCTAACCTTTTTCCAAAAATGTCTTAAACTTTCCAGCCTCTAGGTATATATTATTCCATTGGTGTAATATAACAGCCCAGAACACTCTCCACCTCCATTTATCCAAATACTACTTTGCATTTAAAGTTCAATTTGTCCACTCATCCATGAAGACTTCTTTAGTCATTTCAATAGTCTGATTGTCTACCTCTGCACATCTTTAGGACTTCTCACCCAAGAAAAATGATATTGCTTTATGTGGTTATTTGCCTTTTGTTATTAGGCCCTGGCTCTCACAAGTACCATACCCAGTGTACACCTAGCTACAATATGACTTTCCAAACAGTAGGGGCTCAATATCCAGCTACTGATGATACAGTTGCAAAGTTCAGAAGTTGCCAAGAATTCTGCAGCTGAATAGAACTAATCATGAATGAAAGGCTATCATAATTTCTCACAGTCTCTGACCCATGATTCACTATAAAATGTAATTATCATATAGTCCTCTAACTTTGTACTTAGCAGAGATAAAGTTGAACATTTGTGGCAGTGCAGTTACCAGGATTGTTTGTGCAGAACTATGAGTTTAAGCAGTTTTGCAAAGGCAGATCTAATATTCTTTTCTGCACAATGAGGTTGATCTTCAATTTGTGCATTCACTCCCATTTTCTTCTCTTTCTCTCCTTGAAATTTGTTTTGTAAGAACATTTTAATGCATTTATCTTCTTCCCTCAGCTTGTGAAATTACTCATCCCTGGGATGCATAATTGAGTGGTATCCTGTTACACCCATGGGATTAGAGGCTTTATGAATCACTCCAACATGAGAAAAATGTTTGTATAAGAATAAATAGATTTATATGAAAAATGTATAAAGAAATTGTAATAACCCTGGCTTTTGGTTTGGGCAGGCTTACAAGGGAGAATTTCTATATATGCAGGCAGCAAATACATGCAGTTGGCAACATTTAAATATTAAAATAGCTTCATGCAGGCAGGTGCTTTTTCACTGGCAATTTGCAGTGTACATTTTCATCAATTTCCCCTCCTCATTTTTACATGTTGGAAAGGAATGTCTTTAATCCCCAGATTTGCACATGGCAGATCTTTAAAACTGGAATTAAATTCTCCAAGCCCAGGGACATACCTGGTATGGAAAAAGGATAACTAAATTTAGAGAAAAGCTACTAGAATGATTTGCCTGAGGGTGGATATGAAGTCCTCTGTACATCTTTCTGAGAAACAGCAACTTTTTAAAGCATGATTGTCAGCTACTCTCTACTTGAAATAATGAGGTTCGTTTTTATTAATGAGAAGTTCTGAAGGTCTAGGTTCATAATGGTTGAGACATTGTGCGTGTGCGTTGTGTGTGTACGTGTGTGTGTGTGATGTCTAAAATTTTATTTATACTTATTAAAATTAGTTTTAGGCTACCAATAGTTTTTGGGAACATGAGGGGTTCCTTGTCACATCAGGAATCATTAGAATTTCATGATATTTAGTCTAGTGAAGCCCTTTCAAATGTAATGGCTAATACTGGAAATAATGGTGGGCATAGGAAGAGTGTGGTTTGTGGTTAGAAAGCCTGAAACTTCTAGTTTGCTAAAAGATCCTATTTGTGGTATTCTCATTCTCTTCATTTTTTTGAAGTTTTCCAGCATATTTACTTTTCAGAAATTTTTCATAGAAATATCTGAAATTCTTTCACATAAATTAAAATGAATCATTAAATGTAAAACAAGATATTTGAGCTGTAATGGAAATGAATCAAATGAAAAGCTGGACACACAGAAAGTGTGTTCATTCCTTTTCATCATTGCCCTTTTAAGTCTGTTTTATCAAATACTTCTTTCCTGCTCTGGGATAAAATCTTAGGCTTTTCCAGTTACTCTTGTGTATTAATGAATAGTGTGAATGAATAGTCTAGTTTTCCAAGCATTGAAAAGTTTAATATCTATATCAGTTAGCTCTGGGTGTCATAACAAAATACCACAGACTAAATGGCTTTAAATTTATTTATCACAATTGTGGAGGGTGGGAATTCCAAGATCAGGGTGACAGCTGATTTGGTTCTTGATGAGGCTTCTCTTCCTGACTTACAGATGGCCACCTTCTTGATGTGTCCTCACATGGTGGGGAAAGAGAGGGAGAGATATTTCTCTCTCTTCCTCTTCTTATAAGGCCACTTATCAGATTAGCACTCTCTCCCCTCCATGACCTCATGCAGCCTTTACTGCCTCCTAAACGCCCTATCTCCAAATAAAGTCACATTGGTGGTTAGGGCTTCAACATCAAAATCTGGGGGAAGGGGAGACAATTCCAACAATAATAATATCAAAGCTTCTCTCTCTCTTCTAATTCATAGCTGAGGCCTAACTAAGCCAGTTTTGGGAAAAGGTCACCTTTTTCCTATTGTATTTTATTATTCATCCTAGCTTTTATACCCCTCTCCGGTCGCAAAGCTGCTTCTTTCTTAAGTGACGTGAAAGAAAGATGGGGAAAGAAAGAAGGGGAATTGGTATCATGGAGCTCTCCTTTCACTATTCACATGCTTGAGCAGATCTCAAAAAGTTAGTATTTTTAGGGTATCCTTGGGGGCCCTTCAAACAAACCCATCATGACCAGGGTTCTCTCCTGCTGAAGACCCCAATGCTATATGGTGTCCCCTCTAGTTGACTGTCTATGATACCTTCCTCAGTCCCTGCTTCTGAGTGTCCTACAGAGACTTTCCTAGTTGCATTGCTGTGTCCCTCTAGTGACTTTCATAGTCAGGCTCCCTTTCCAGATAACTCAAATCCAGCTACCTTCTGGGAGCCATGCAAATGTCTACTTTAAATTGTCAGGAAGAAATAACAATCAAAGCTAGCACTCACTATGTGCCAAACCCAGCCAAACTCACCATGTGCCAAGCACTCACCATGCTACAACTCATTTCATTCTCACAGCACTCATTTGAATTATTTCTGCAAAGCCACAGAAAAATTAGTTACACCACCATGAACACTTCAGTGAATAAGCAGTAGCTATGAAATATGAACTTAAGCAGTAGAGACACAGAAGCTACATTTTGAACCACTGAACCACATTGAAAGAAGGGCCAAGAGTGTTTCTTTTTCTCTGAACTTGTCTCATCACTCTGTCATCAGAGGCAGCTCCAACCTAAGTTTCTGGCTATAAGTCAGGGACTCTTCCTTGTTTTTTCCCAACTCAAAGAGCACACACTAAGTTCTTCTAGGGTTTCATGGAAGTCTGCCTCATTCAATTTGTATGAAAAGCACCACCTGCTCTCCTCTATAATGAGAAGGAGAATAATCAGAACCATAATGTCTTTGGACAAGCTCACTGGATCTTTTTGATGAGCTCTTATGGAGTTTACATTGTACTGCTGGGTTAAAGATGGAAGATCCAATTCTAAGGCCCCACTCAGATGGCCTAGAACCTCCCACTAAAACATAGGGGCATTTTGTACCTGGTACTTTCAAATTTGAAGCTTCCCCAAAACTTTACAAGGGAGGAAGCATACCATTTTGACATTCTATTTAATGAATTGTTCTTTATCACATAATTATCTAGTTGCTAAGCCAGGAAGAACGTTCTCACCTAGCTACTAACAAAGTTAATGAATCTCCAGGAAATGTGTCTTGAAAGCCACTGCATTGTCTTGAAAAATAATCCAATAAACTTTTTTTAAAAAATCTGTTTTTCTTGCCCTTTTGCATTTCAATAACCAAGCCTGGAAGATCAGTATCAGAGTTTTCTCCAGTGTAAAGAAAATGCCCCTGTCTCCATTCAAGTTTTAAAGGAGATCAGAATCATAAAAGAATTTGGAACAGAGGAAGAAATTCATAGAAGATGGCAGAAAGAAAGAGAGATAGAAAGATAGAAGAGTAGAGAAAAGATATGTTGATTAACTGGAAAGTAAGACTATCAGAAACATTTCCAAGTATTGAGCCTTTGATTATCCATACCAATTGTGATCTTGTCAGGTGGAAAGAAGTCCTAAGATTTGCCTTTCCTAGCCACCTTTGGTTTCTCTACAACTTCAACAGGTTGTATAGAAAACATCTCTTAAAGTGGTTGAGAATCCGGTGTGGACTTTAGCAGTTGGGATGGTTTTGGCAGGGACAAGGTAGCTTTGTGAAAACAGCCACAGAGTAGACCACCAGATGGAGCCCAAGTGAGCACTACAACTTGACATCGAGGGCCTTATAGGAGCATCAGGAAATAAACTGGGTTATCCATCTCTTTATCCATCCACTAGACTCTTACCAAGCTGTCAGAGAGTCTAGAGTTTGCACCACTACACTCCAGCCACAAATCCATACAAAGTGCCAAATGATCAAGTAGTGACAAGGCAGAATGAAGACACTGCTCTGTTGACACATTTAGGAAGAAAAGCTGACTCAAATTAAGCTTTCTCTTTTTCCAGAGAAACAGTATTAATTATGTAGAGAAATCATATGAATTATCTAATTGAGCTAAGTTTTAAATTCAGTTTGGTATTTAATAGTATCTTCCCAATCCCTGGTGAGTATTGCTTGTCTTTGCCCATCTGAGTTACAGTAAAGTTTTTGACTCCCGTTATATTAGGATTCCCTCTCCTGAATTAGACTCAAAATCTCATCCTGTCACCTGTTTCCCCCATTTCAACATCCTGAAAAAAAAATTAAAAGGATATTTTTTACAATAAACCTACTTTGCTTCCTAATTTTTGAAATAATGAAATCTCATTCCAAACCTCAATAGCTGTATTGATGAGCTGAACCAAACAATGAGGAAAACTTCACAGTTACACCTGAACTTTTAGCGTGGGCCCCACTAGGGGAAACCTTGTTGCTTCTCTGTCCTTACAGCCTCCTCGTCTTTTCCTCTATTTGTAACTCCTGAGTGGTGGTTATATAATCTTTTATAATACACATGTAGAACAATCCAACCCCTGTGTTAGAAGAAAATAAAATGATGTCCTCACAAAGGTCTGATTATATCCTCTTTATTCTTCCTATTAAATATTCAATCAATTTTGGCCCCTGAGTTTTTCTAATGGAGTGAGGGTATTATTGTACACACTAGACAGCAGTGGCCCCACTCTAACAGCCTCCTCCTTCCACCTTTTTTCAATACACAACTAAGAGCCATTCCTGCAGATCTTGTTTGTTAGGGCAGGGTGGTAATATGTTAACTACCTAATAACATTGGCAAGAACATTGCATAAAAGTTGAGTCCTGGCCGGGCGCGGTGGCTCAAGCCTGTAATTCCAGCACTTTGGGAGTCCGAGGCGGGTGGATCACGAGTTCAAGAGATCGAGACCATCCTGGTCAACACGGCGAAACCCCGTCTCTACTAAAAATACAAAAAATTAGCTGGGCATGGTGGCGCGTGCCTGTAATCCCAGCTACTCAGGAGGCTGAGGCAGGAGAATTGCCTAAACCCAGGAGGCAGAGGTTGCGGTGAGCCGAGATTGCTCCATTGCACTCCAGCCTGGGCAACAAGAGTGAAACTCCGTCCCAAAAAAAAAAAAAAAAAAAAAAGTTGAGTCCTACATATGATTTTACTTTATAGTCATGAAAGACTTTCCATGAAGTCAATTCTCCCTGCCTCTGACTCTTTTCCAGGCTTCTAAAATGGGATATGAGTACTCACATATGTGGGAGTGGGCCAGCAATTGTAAGTAATAGCTGGGTAGCATTATCCCAAAGAATCAATTATACTTAAAGATTTGTATAAAAATCATTCTTAAAAACTTGAACAAATTTACAATAAAAGAAACCAAACAACCCCCATCAAAAAGTGGGCAAAAGATATGAACAGATGAACAGACACTTCTCAAAAGAAGACATTTATGCAGCCAACAAACATTTGAAAAAAGGTTCATCATCACCGGTTATTAGACAAATGCAAATCAAAACCACACTGAGATACCATCTCACGCCAGTTAGAATGGCGATCATTAAAAAGTCAGGAAACACAGATGCTGGAAAGAATGTGGAGAAACAGGAATGCTTTACAGATCATATTTACACTGTTGGTGGGAGTGTAAATTAGTGTAACCATTGTGGGAGACAGTGTGGCAACTCCTCAAGGATCTAGAACTAGAAATACCATTTGACTCAACAATCCCATTACTGGGTATATACCCAAAAGATTATAAATCATTCTATTATAAAGACACATACACACATATGTTTATTGTGGCACTGCTCACAATAACAAAGACTTGGAACCAACCCAAATGCCCATCAATGATAGACTGGATAAAGAAACTGACACATATACACCATGGAATACTATGCAGCCATAAAAAAGAACGAGTTCATGTCATTTGCAGGAACATTGATGAAGCTGGAAACCATCATTCTCAGCAAACTAACACAGGAACAGAAAACCAAACACTGCATGTTCTCACTCATAAGTGGAAGTTGAACAATAAGAACACATGGACACAGGGTGGGGAACTTCACACACCAGGGCCTGTTGGGGGTGAGGGATAGGGGAGGAATAGCATTAGGAGAAATACCTAAGGTAGATGACGGGTTGACAGGTGCAGCAAACCACCATGGCATGTGTATACCTATGTAATAAATCTGCACATTCTGCACATGTACCCAGAACTTAAGGTATAATTTAAAAATAAATAAATAAATAAAAATCATTCTTAAAATCCTATGAATTTATACCTAAACAAGACTTTCAAAGAAAGTTCATCTTTGAAACAGACGTCTTTGAACTATAGTCCCAAACCAGCCCACACCCTCCCCAGACCCTCAAGACGCACACTATCTCCATTGCCAAACTTCCTCACTGCTTACAGGTAAGAAGCTTTGGATGTTTTTCAATAAGCCCATGTAAAATTCAAGAGTGATCATATTTAAGAGTGAAAGTGCCCTAACGAAACTTTCTACTACTATAGTTGAGTAGTGAAGTAAGGAAAGTAGAGAAGGAAAGTCAGAATTTGGAGCAGCGTTTGTATATTTAAGGTGGTCTGACATACAGGTTCTTGACACAAATTCTCAAAGGCAGAGTTTTTGACTATTTAGATATGAATTGTCAATATTAAATAAGCTAAGAAATACCAATTGGGTTTTGAAATAAGTAAAATTGGGAGATTATATTCATATAAATTATGCTATTATTTGGCCCTGATTTTGTGTGTGAGTGCATGTGCATGTGTGTGTGCCTGTGTGTGTACGTGGGTGTGTGTGTGCACGTGTGTTCTACACTACAGTGAAGTTTGTTCCGCAAGCTACTGACTTGGTTAAAAAGCTTTGGAAACATGAGTGCAGTTCCAGTCATAACATTTAGACCTTCATTTCAATCCCCTAATAGTTAGCTTAAGTAATGTCTAAATATTTCTTTAAGCCACAATATCCTATTTTCAGCAACGGACTCTAAATCATAATGCACTGTATTTGCCTCTTTCTGACTTGGAATAAGTTCCCATGTGGAACAGTTGTAAGCTCCTTTGAGATTTATCAACCGCACCGAGGTATAAAGTAAGACTGGCAAAAGGAAATATGTTTGAATCCCCGCTCTGATGGAATAATTCAGAAAAATGTATCTATATGCTCTGCATCTGATTTAGTTCTGTGCTGGCATCTGCTTCTCATTGAGCAGAATCACCTCTGTTACTATTAAAAGGCCAAGAGCTGTCTTTGAAATTACAATGACGTGCAATTAAGAAGTTATTTCAGTTACCAGCATACAGTAACTCAACTAGCCATAGTTAAGAAAGTGTATAAATTCCAAAGACATTCAAAACATCTGGCTCTGGATGCTTCTCCCTTTCCATAATTGATGTGTTAGCTGCTCATGGGTGAAAGAACACACAGCACATTTTAGTTTAGACATCTGTTTCAAGTTAGGGTTAATTGATTTCCATTCATGTCTTCCTCTTTTTTGCCCAAAATATATCAAAAAATACAGATCAGGAAAAAACTGTATTTCAAATAAGCTTTTGTATTTAAATACATGTATTAAGAGAAAAATATACAATTAATATAAAACTTTCTGGAATCTTTTACTACACTATGACCTAATTGTGATAATTATCCCTAAAATCATAATTAAAACATTGAGTAATTAGTATGTCATCATCACTGTGTTTAGTAATTTAGAATCATTATCTTTTTTTTTTCTTTTTTCTTTTAGGCAGAGTCTTGCTCTGTCACCAGGTTGGAATGCAGTGGTGATCTCAGCTCACTGCCACCTCTGCCTCCTGAGTTCAAAGGATTCTCATGCCTCAGCCTCCTGAGTTGCTAGAATTACGGCACACCCCACCACACCCTGCTAATTTTTGTATTTTTTGGAGAGACAGGGTTTCGCCATGTTGACCAGGTTGGTCTCAAACTCCTGGCCTCAATTGACATGATTTTCCAAATGAAGACAGTTAGTCAGAGATGGAAAGTAATTTTCCCAAGGGCACAATTCTGGCAAAAGGAACAGCTGAAATCCTCAACTAAATGGTTTATTACCAAAGCCCACATTGTATAATCACAGTAATGGGTTATAAAATGTGATAGTGACAGAATCATTACATGGCACCAAACCGGCTGTGTGCAGAGCCCTACTTGAAGTACGTTCAGAAATTTTTAAACTTACTGAACTGACCACTTCACAGTCTGCAAGCCATTTCATGACAACTTTTAACAAGGAACTGGGACAGGGTGTTTTCCCAGTAGTGTACATGACTTGGTAAATCTGTAAACATCTCTGAATCTGGGTTTCCTAAGATAAGTTGATTATAGCTATAATAGTAGGATTGTTATAAAGATACAGGGAGTTACTCTGCATTAAAATGTTTTGCATACACTAAATAACAATTTCCTGAAGTGTTAAGTCCAAAACCTGCTTCCCCAGAAATGGTAAGAGATGTTAGGAGTGAAAAGAGTTCCAGGTCAAATTTGTTTGGAAAATCCTACATTCTGCTCTAACTATTCCACACGTACCCACCCACCCACCCCACATAGAAGACATGTGTTATCTTGTTTAGAACCTCTGCCATCCTTTTCAGGTAATGAGATTCATGCTCTTGGGACGCTGCTTCTCCTCTGACTCCCCCGTCTGCTGGTAGAGCTGCTACTTACCCAGGAACTACCTCAGAGCCAATAACCTTATATCCTGGAACATTTTACCTTGCTACAAGAATTGTGACATATATCCAGGAGTGGTGGCTCACACCTGTAATCCCAACATTTTAGAAGGCCAAGGCAGGCGAATTACTTGAGCCTAGGAGTTCAAGACCAGCCTGGGCAAGATGGTGAAAACCCATCTCTACTAAAAAATACAAAAAATTGGCCAGGCACAGTGGCTCATGCCCATAATCCCACACTTTGGGAGGCCAAAGCAGGTGGATCACGAGGTCAAGATTCCGACACCATCCTGGCCAACATGGTGAAACCCTGTCTCTGCTAAAAATGCAAAAATCAGCTGGGTATGGTGGCGCACACCTGTAATCCCACATACTCGGGAGGCTGAGGCAGGAGAATCACTTGAACCTGGGAAGCAGAGGTTGCAGTGAGCCAAGATTGCACCATTGCACACTAGCCTGGCTGTAGAAAGAGACTCCGTCTCAAAGAAAAAAAAAAAAAAATTAGCCAGGCATGGCTGCAAACTTTAGTTGCAGCAACTTGGGGCTAAGGTGGGAGGATCACTTGAGCAGGCAGACGTTCAGGAGGCAGACATTGCGGTGAACTGAGATTGCACCACTGCCCTCCAGCCTAGGCAACAGAGTGAGACTCTGCCTCAAAAGAAAAAAAAGGAAAAAGAATTGAAGTCTAAGACCGTGAACCCAGACCTGTTGGTGACTATGCTCTGTCACGTGCCATAGAAATAAAATCATCTAACTTGCTTTTTGGCTTAAGCTTATTTGACTGTGAGGTCTGTTGAATATAATCTTCACAGAGATTCACTATGAGAAATACTAGAAAATATTAGCAGATTTCAACAAAGTGTGCGTTTGAAAAATCAGACATTTGTTTCTCGGAGTATATTATAAAAGAAAAAGAGAAAACTCAGACATATGAAGTGGATTTTTCTATTTTTATTAATTCATAACAGTCATTAAAGGACAACAAAAATGATACTTTACATACCAGTAAATTATGATACTAAATTGTTAATCACAGGGCTAGAGCTACTTGTAAGTGTGTTGAAGGTAAATAAAGTATTATTAATAATAAGGAAATTGACAAGCTAGTCTACAATACTCTTTCTAAAAAATTTTTATTGATACATATTATTTGTACGTTTGCATAGAATATGTAATGATTAAGTCAAGATATTCAAGATAACCATCACTGCAAGCATTTATCATTTCTGTATGTTGGGATCATCAAGCCCTCTCATCTAGCTACTTGAAATATATAATACATTGTTTTTAACCATAATCACCCTGCTCTACTATCAAACATTAGAACTTATTTCTTCTAAGTCTCCCCCTCCCTCTACCTCATCTCAACATGCATTCTTCCCAGCCTCTGGTAACTATCATTCTACTTGCTACCTCAGTGAGATTAAGCTTAGTGAGGAAGACATGTTAAAAGACGACATAGGCCAAATAGTGGCCTCCTGCACCAAACAATTAGCCAAGTTGTGAACGCAAAAATAGTTGTTGAAGAAAATTAAAAGCGCTACTCCTGTGAACCCACAAATTATAAGAAAGTGAAACAGGGTTTTATTGCTGGTAGAGAGAAAGTTTTAGTGGTCTGGATAAAAGATCAAAGCAGCCACAACATTCCCTTAAACCCAAGTCTAATCCAGAAGAAGATCTTAATCGCTTCAATTCTATCAAGGCTGAAAGATGTAAGGAAGCTGCAGAAGAAAAGCTTAAGCCTAGCAAAGGTTCATTCATGAAGCTTAAGGAAAGAAGCCATCTCCACAACATAAAAGTGCGAGGTGAGCCAGTGAATGCTGATACAGAAGCTTCAGCAAGTTATCCAGAAAATCTAGCTAAAATAATTGATGAAGATGGCTACAATCAATAACAGATTTTCAATGTAGATGAAATGGCTTTAAATTGAAAGGCACCATGTAAAACTTTCGTAGCTAGAGACAAGTCAATGCCTGGTTTCAAAGCTTCAAAAGACAGTTTGACTCTACTTCTAGGTGCTAACTGTAAGTTGAAGCCAATGCCCATTTATCATTTCAAAAATCCTACAATCCTTAAGAATTATGTTAAATCCACTCTGCCTGAAAAACAAAGCCTAGATGAGAGCAATTCTGTTTATAGGATAGTTTACTGAATATTTTAAGTCCACTATGGAGACCTACTGCTAAGAAAAAAGATTCCTTATAAAATATTACTGTTTATTGACAATGCACCTGGTGACTCAAGAGCTCTGATGGAGATGAACCAGTGGATTAAAGTTTTCATCCCTGCTAACACAATATCCATTTGTAACCCATGGATCAAGGAGTAATTTGAAATCTTATTGATTAAGAAATACGTTTTAAAAGCGGATAGCAGCCATAGATAATGATTCCCTTGGTGGATCTGGACAAAGTAAATCAAAAACCTTCTGGAAAGGATCCACCATTTTAGGTGCCATTAAGAAAATTTGTGATTCCTGGGAAGACGAAAAAATAGCAACATTAACAGGAATTTGGACAAAGTTGATTCCAACTTTCACGGATGACTTTGAAGGATTGAAGGGTTCAATATTTTAATGGATGGAAGTAACTACAGGCATGATACAAATAGCAAGAGAAGGCCAGGCACGATGGCTCACACGTGCAATCGCAGCACTTTGGAAGGCTGAGGCAGGCTGATCATGAGGTCAAGGGCTCGAGACCAGCCTGACCAACATGGTAAAACCCTGTCTCTACTAAACACAAAAATTAGCCAAGCATGGTGGCGTGCACCTGTAATCCCAGCTATTCAGGAGGCTGGGGCAGGAGAATCACTTGAACCCAGGAAGTGGAGGTTGCAGTGATCAAGCCACTGTACTCCAGCCTGGGCAACAGAGCAAGACTCCATCTCAGTCAACAACAGCAACAACAACGAGAGAACTAGAATTAGATGTGGAGCCTGAAGATGTCACTGAATTGCTGTAATCTCATTATAAAACTTGAACAGAGAAAGTAGTTGCTTCTTATGGATGGGCAAAGGGGGTATTTTCTTGAGATGCAATCCACTCCTGATGATTCTGTGAACATTATTGAAATGACAACAGATGATTTAGAATATTCCAAAATCTTCGTTGATAAAGCAGCAGCAAGGTTTGAGAGGACTGACTCCAATTTTGAAAACAGTGCTACAGGTAAAATGCTGTTAAATGGTATCATATGCTACAGAGAATTCTTTCATGAAAGGAAGAGATATCTTTCATGCATTCAACTAATGCAGCAAACTTCATTGTTGCCTTCTTTTTAAAAATTGCTGCAGCTACCCCAAACTTCAGCAGCCACCACTCTGATCAGTCAGCAGCCATCAACACTGAGGCAAGACTCTCCATGAGCAAAAAAGATTGTAACTCACTAAAGGTTCAAATGAATACTAGCATTTTTTAGCAATAAAGAATTTGAAATTAAGACATGCATATTACTTTTTAGATATAATGCTATTGAATGCTTAATAGCCTACAGTATAGTGTACACATAATTTTTATTTGCACTGAAAAACCAAAAATCCTGTGTGACTTGCTTTATTGTGATATTTACTTTATTGCAGTGGTCTGGAGCTGAATCCACGCTATCTCTGAGATATGCCTGTATATAATCTTAAACATTAAAATAATTCCAAAAGTATGGATATTTGGAATGGTAGCATTTCATCCTAAGCCTAACTTGGTCTTCATCTAATATCCCATGTATCAAGTTATAAAGCTTAATTGGCAGAGTCTGCACATTTAATAAGGAATACTAAACTGGATAGCATCTTCTGGTATTAACTCATATCCCCATTCTCAGTAGGAGCCATGAGTTTCCAGAACTGGTGATGTCTGTGAACATGCTTTCAATGAAAGTAACACAGGATGCTACTCAAAATAGCTTTAAACATTAGACAGTGTATAACCTTGCATATCCAGAAGGATTTTATCATTGACCCAGGAACTATTCAACTTTTCTAATTCTTCAGCTTTGTCCTCAGGCTTCTCCCTTTCACCTAATTGCAAGTGGCTGTAGCAGCTTCAAATAGTGCATTCACACCCCTCAAAAAGACTGCAAAACTTCATATCACTCCCTTGAGCCTCTTTTTTTTTTTTTTTTTTTTTTTTTTTTGACAGAATATTGCTTTTGTTGCCCAGGCTGCTTTTGTTGCAATGGGCCATCTCAGCTCACCACAGCCTCTGCCTTCCAGGTTCAAGTGATTCTCCTGCCTCAGCCTCCCAAGTAGCTGGGATTACAGGCGTGCGCCACCACGCTGGTTAATTTTGTATTTTTAGTAGAGACCAGGTTTCACCATGTTGGCCAGGATGATCTCAAACTCTCAACCTCAGGTGATCTACCTTCCTCGGCCTCCTAAAGTGCTGGGATTACAGGTGTGAGCCACCGCGCCCAGCCCTTTGTGCCTCTTATTAAGTAACAACAGTTTTTCCAGGTGCCTCCCAGCAGGCCTTCCTTTGTGTCTCATCAGCTGAGTTACATCATGCGACCATTTCCACTTCAATTACTAGAAAGATAAATAATTGGCTTAAACTAATCAATATTTGCCCTCCTATGGTGAGAGAAGCCAGACTTCCTTAAAGTAAATGGTCTCCCATTACTTCAACAACTCACAATTCTGTGTATACATGGAAGGAGCAGAAATAGGGGAGAGCAACGTCTATCACAAATACCTAAAAAATAAATGTTTGGGGTGCACAATTACAAAAGGAAAAAAGAAATTCCAAAAAAAAGAAAATGTAAGTTTAAAATAATCTTAGGGAAATTAAAATAAAATAGAAATTACTTTAAAATTGTCAATAAATATATATATTGCATTTTATATTGTCATTGGAAACTATGTTAAGGGGAAATGGGTGCAGCTAAAAAGAAAAAACAATTGAAAAAATATCTTAAAACAGCTAAATTAGGAGAAAAGAGAGCCATATAAATCATTACAGTTTTGTTACTATTCTTCTACCCATTAAAATGGGCCTCCAATTGACATTCAAACAATATACTTAATTAGATTCACAGATTAAAGTTTTCTACTGCAGTGAATTTAACTACTTTCTACATAGATTTTATATATATGTGTGTGTGTGTATGTGTGTATGTATATATGTATGTGTACACATACGTTTTTATTAAGAACTGATCCTGGTTCTGTGGAAGGAGGGAAGCAGAGTCCAATCTTGATTGATTTTGTTTATAAAAAACATTTTTTACAAGATATCTTTTATACACACCTGTAAAACATTTCTCTCTCTGCAAATGAATGTGTTGGCACTCTGCCCCACACAGTTTTATATACTTTAAAACTAAAAAGCCTTCTTAATTTTTTTCATTAAGTAAAATGTTTCCTTGCTATAACAACAACAACAAAATTGTCAGGGGTCTAATTGTGCTTTTTCAACCCTGCTCCTAAAACCTACAGTTTGGGAGCAGAAATTTTTTTATAAAATGAGTACCTCCTTTCAGATGTCAGAGCAAAAGCCAGACATCTCAGGGAACAACTCCCTACAAGGGTGAAGATGTGGTTCACTGTGTGGACAGGGCATCAGAACAATCTCTGTGCTGTTTGTTTTCTTCTCAAATTCTGCCTCTCTCTGCTCCTCAATCTAGATACTCATGCCTCCAGAATTAGAAAATACTCTGCTGTCCAGCAGTCTCTCCACCATCACATAGGGGCACATTCTCATGTGTGTTTAAAACTTTTGAGCCTGGTATACATTTACTATGGACGGAGGCTGCCTTCCATAGACTTAGCTACCTAAGTGTGAGGACTAAGAAGATACACATAACCGTGCTATGATTTAAAAAAACAATCATCCAAGCGCTCTTTCATTATTATTTCATAAGCATTTATTATCTGCCAGGAACTGGGGATAATGATATTAAGAACAGATGTTCTTAATTAGCCCGGCATGGTGGCATGTGCCTATAATCCCAGCTACTGAGGAGGCTGAGGTGGGAGAATTGCTTGAACTCCAGAGGCAGAGGTTGCAGTGAGCTGAGATTATGCCACTGCACTCTAGCCTGGGCAACAGAGGGAAACTCCATCTAAAAAAAAAAAAAAAAAAAAAAAAAGTGGTCTTTATATTCAAGGAGCATTTGGCTAGAGAGAAAATGATAAAAATAATTAAGTACAGGAAGATAATGAGGTGTCATGAAAGATGTACAATGTATAAGGAGGCCACTAAGGAGGAATTCTCCCTGAAGAGTTCAGAAAAAAAGATTCAGGGATCATATTTTATTTATGAGTAATATAGGTTTACTGTATCCCATCATTACAAAATGAATGCACTCTCTTAACAAATGCATAACTCCACATCTCTAAATAATCACCAAATAGACTTAATGCTGGATTTATTCAGTCCTGCTTGGTTACATAAGTTTAAAATTCACCTTCCTTCGAAGCAGTATTTTTTGTCACTAATTTCACAATCTGTTAATAGCTTATCTGAAAGATAACAATGTCCTGCAATTGTTATTGATGAAAAGTATTTTCTGTCACTATTTGTTGAACAAAGAAAGACAAGCCAAACCAGGTTCAAGACATGCATGAGGTTGTCCACTGAGAACCATAAAAGCTTACATGAAATAGACTTCTGTACACTTTATCAAGAGGCAATGAATTGAAAGGTCTGTTGTTTAAAGTCTTACTCTGCGGGCACCTTTTTGACTCACTGCTACAAGTATCCATAAAAACTCCTCTTGAGCTAAGATAGTTTAAGTTGTTAACTGCACTAAGGAGACCATAATCCGTATATCATGATCCAAACAGATAGTGAGCCTGTCATTCTGAAGCTTAGTAAGAGAGTCTTGATTGTAGCTTGGCGAACTGATTAATGAGCTAAAAAAAAAAAAAAAAATCCGTCTGAATTCTTAAAGGGGATTCTCATACTCTGAAAAGATGGATTCAGTCAATAATTCTCAATATTTATCCCAGCTTCTCATAAATATTTCTTAGTACTGTTCTTATCTACACTAAAAACTAACGTAGCAGGCACCCAAAGCCATAAAGCTTCAGCTCTAGAAGGTCCAATTCAGTCATTCATTACCAGGCACACATATAATGTGGTTAATCCTTCCTAATAGATGGGTTTTACTGCTTTTGCTTTTTCTACAAACTTCCATAGACCCATCAGCACGGTTGAAATGTATTTCTCCACATTGATATCTCTCATTCATACCTGTGATATGCAACAGGTGGCAAATAAATTACAAAATGCAAAGAGATCTGTTGCCTAGTAAACAATGCCTGGGACTTTGATTTCTTCATTTCCTAGTGTTGGGAATGTAGATTTAAGAAGTAATTACACACAAAAAAATCTGCTTCAACTGAGAGGGTTCCAGTAATATCTCAATAAGCCACAAGTGACTGCATCACTATAGAGCTCAATGTATTATTTAAGAAATAGTACCCTTGAGAGCTGAAGACATTTCTTAAAGGAAAACTTTGCTCATTTCTAAGCCATCCATCACATAACTCATATGAGACTCATATGGTGTACCTGGAGTATAATATTATAATAATTAATTGTTTGTGTTTATCTTTCATATCATACATATTATTTTTATATTATTTTATATTTTATATGTTTATATATTATAATTATAAATAATAATAATAATAATAATATACTCCAGTACTATTCCAATTAGATCCTGTTGGCCCTTCAATCATTAATTCACTCCAAGTTTACATTCAATCAAGATTGGCTACATAATTTGGGGAGCTCAATTCAAAATTAAAATTCAGAGTTCTTTTTTAAAAAGTATTTAAAAATTCAAGACAAGGACATCTGAGCATTAAAACAAGAGTGTGGCCTTTTAAGTTCAGGGTCCTGTGTAATTAGTTACACAAGTCTTGCTCAGAAAGCCAGCCTTATATTCATTACCTATTATACATTGTGTTGAATAATGCATAGAACAAAAATATGAATAAGAAATAGTCAATGGCCAGGCATGACTCACACCTGTAATTCCATTCGGAGGCAGGAGGATCAACCTGAGCCCAGGAGTTCAAGATCAGCCTGGGCAACATAGTGAGACCCCATTTCTACAAAAGATAATAAGTTGTCTTTATTAACAAACATAAACATTTAAAAAATGAAAAATACATAGTTCTTGCTTCCAATCTAGAGTCATATCTAAAATCTGTAAGTCAAGTGTTGTTAATTACATTAAAAATATTCATTACTCAGGTTAGAAGAAGAAATGACGGAGTACATCCACTTGGTTATCTGGGAATTGTATTATATCTATGGGCCATTCTCTCTCACGCTATGTAATGGACACACTTGTGTTTTTTATAAGCTGCTTCAGTGCATTTGAAAATGCTGTTCCTTCTGACTGAACTGATTTCCATTGAATCATTGCTTGGCTAATCCTGTCCATGCTTCAGGTCTCACAGTTTTACCAATTGAGAGATTAAATTAGATCGCCAGTTTTGCTCTCATAGCTCTCCAGATCTTGTCTTCCAGGTGTCCATCATAAGTTTTTAGTTTTATGTTTAAGCTGGTGATTTTGTTTCTATTTACTCTAAACTCCATAAACTTTAAACTTTTATTTACTTAAAACTCCATTTTGTTTTTATTTATTTTAAACTCAGTGCAGGGAACCATCTTTCATGGTTGTTCATTGGCATCTCCCCACTTCCTATTTTAGGACTAGGGCCAGGTGGCACTTAATAGGTATTTGTTAAATAAATACCATTAAATGAAAATCCTAATGGAAGTGGACATAAGAAATAAGAAGTTAAAAGGGAGAAAGTGTAAATAAAAAGTTGAACAAAGCTATAAGTTATTAGAAAATAGCAAAGAGCCCAGTTTGGCTGAAAAGTGGGTTTTGACTTATACTAGGAAATAGAAGGAAATAAAGTGGTTGATGGCATGAAGGAAGCCATATTGTGGAAATACTTGAGACCCTAACTGGGGAGTTTCTATGTCATATAGTAAATAATGAATGGGAAAGTTGTTGTTAGATTTTTTTTAACCAGGTAACTGTTTATATATATATTAGAAAATACAAAATTGTATTTTGACCAGAAGTGCTTCTAAGCAACTCATGGGCTGGATTGAAGTGCTTTATGGGAAAGCTGATTGCCTAGACAGTATATTTAAAGAAAGTTAAGGTATAAACTTGAATTGAGAGAGAGGATTTGGGGAGGAAATATGGGAACAAAGATGAAGACAAGAAAAATATTAGAAATTTTGTTCATAGAGTGATTTAATTTAGTCATCTAACTTGTCAGTCTTGGGAAAATTTAAAGAAGCAACCCTTCTCCTTTTTTCCTAATCTTCTGTTGAATTAATAAACTATTAACTACAGTACATTTGCCTAAAACAGGAACTTAAAAGTTGAGAAACATGCTTAAGTTCGGTCTACACTAACCACATGCTAAGTTTCATTTTCAGTCATGTTAGCTAACAGAACTGCAAAGAGAGACTAAATCTTTGATAATGTATTTTCTGGAGTTGTTTTTAAAATGGATTATACAAACATTACCATTCACTAGAACTCATATACCTTAGAGGCATCTGAGCACATTTTGAAATGGAAGTGTTTTGTTAGAAAAAAATCCTCACCCCAGCCGAAAAAAATCCTCACCCCAGCCAAAAAAATTGGGGACTTAACAAATTACAAAAATAAAGTACACCCATCCTTGGAAAAGGCTTTTTTAGAATAAATTAGATGTATGAAACAGAAACCAGTGAAACAAATTTTTGTGTATTTAATCAGCATCTAACAGGTCTGTTTATTAAATTGCCTTCTAATTTTGATGTAAGGCAAAAGTGCACACTACTTTTATTAAAGGGAGACACAATGCTATATTAACATAGAAAAGAAATTATTTCTGTGCACTCTCTATGATAGGCTGATCATTTCACATCTTGGCATATTGCTATTAAATGTGGCATGTAAAGTTGGACGATAGTAAAAAGGTTGCTTAAACTCAACGATTATAGCACATGCTTTAAAACTCAAGGGCTTCTATTGCTGGGTTTGTGACTCAGATGTCATACCTAATAGGGTTATTTTGTGTGGCTGCTCAGTTTATAAACTCTTACTACTTAATCTCTGTAGATGAATAATAGTCTACTTCAGATCCTTCATCCATTTTGAGACTTTCCTTCAAACACCCAAACTGTAAATCAAACTAATCTGTATTAGTAATTATTCATGACTTCAACATGTATTCTATAACTGTGCTGATGATAAAAATAAGAAAATATACCTGCCACAAGACAAAATGACAACAAATTTAATTAAAGACCTTAATTAGCTTTTACTTGTGATTCTAGCATCAGGCAACACATTGTTTTATAAAATAGAATGGATGTTTTGATGAGCCAAGCAGAGAAGTTTGGCTTTATAGACAGAAAATGGCTGAGGAAAGCAGAAACAGAACAAAAAAATGGATTGGTTGCTTCATATTTAAAGGTTAAAGTGAAGGGGACTTCCTTGTCATGCCCACTAAAACTGGCCTGTTTGGCGATTTGACTTTTATCTCTCTCTTTCCTGATTGCTCGGAAGGTTAGCTACACAGCTTGGTTTCAGCTTGGTAGTATGCAGCTTTAATGTGAGTAATTCCATTTTGGTTTGGTCTCTTGGGCCTAGTACAGAAGCTCAGTTCAAACCAATGGCCTCCCATAAATTGTATTTGACAAGCCCCAAAAATAACTTTTAGTGCTCTATCTTCTACTTCGATAATTATTCAGAAGAATATTGAATGTGTGAACCTAACTATGTAAAGCAGCAGTGTTACAAAAATATTTTGTTTCTCATACTAAGCATATTATAGATACTATTCCTAAGGTTTGAAAAAAAAAATATGTGCCACAGATAATGTAAACAATATTCTTAGATATTGTTTGTTATCTCTTGGTGGAAAAAAAATTGGCTTTGCTGCAAGCTGATTAGGAGATGAAGAATAAATATTGTTTTGCAAAGAAATTCTGTTTATCACAGAAATTGCATTACATTCACTTCTTTTTGGTATTAAACTTTTTTTACTTATGCTTAAAAATCTCTTTGCAAAATGGTCCTAACTTTTCCCTTGCTTTCACATAAATAATTGACACACAGAAGGTATGTGGTCTGAGTGAATTTAGGAAAAATATCTACCTTCAGATAAATGAGAAAATCCATTGAAAGGGCTCCTCACACTGAGTAGGATGAGTAAGCAGTCAACAAACACATTTTAGCTAGTGCTAACATCAATGAGAGCACCATCAAGCTTTGGACAAGGCAACACAATTTAGTTTCCAACTGCCTGGTCCACAGTTTTCCACGTCTTGAAGAAGCAGACAGGACTTTCAATCAGTAATGTTAACAGCTTCCCTGACTTGGGGGGAAAAACAACTGTGGAAGAGAATATCAAGTGAAACAAAGCAACATTTTATAAACGTGAGTCTAAAGAAAACTTTGCTCTCTTTCATTTCCTATTGTCTTACAAGCGTATTTGTTTTATTTGTCATCGACTAGTCATCTTAAAAATTGAAGAAGCTCATCATTTTGTGTTTATGTTGATGTTGTAAATAGAAAGACAAACAAAAACTCTGTTCCATAAGCCAAAAAGTTGCTGATATCAAATATGCCTGTGTAATACAAGCATACTCCTTAATGGCCTTAAACATTTATGTACTGTTTAAATCTCTGCTACCTTGAGAACTTGGTTTTGGAGGTTTTTTGTTTTGGTTAGTTGGTTTTGATTGTTTTGGTTGAGTTTTTGCTTTTATTTTTTTAATCTATAAATGAGTCACAGCTTCCTGACAAAAGAGAAGGAAAGACTAGTGTTAATATTTAAAAAGAACACTCAAGGTAAGTACTCTGCTTACCTCCCTAGAAGTCATATGGGGACTGTAAACAGCAAATGGATTAAGAAGAAGATTAGAAAGGCATAAAGACATGCTTTGCATGTGATTTTGTGAGATTATTGCAAAAATGAACTCTCCATACGCAGACTAATCTGAGACATTACAGGGTTGCTGAAAATGCTCTAAAGAAAGCAATGATGTCACATGATGCAGTAAACAAATGCTGGACTTGTGGCAGTTTGGGGGTTGGGTTACTGTCAAGAAAGTGGAATGCTTGCTAGCATTGATTTAACTGTAATTATTTGTAATAGGGATTCTCAAAAATTAGGTAGTATTTCTGGATGATAAAACATAGATTGTTGGGCCCTATGTACAAAGTTTCTGATTCACTAGTTATGGTGTTAGGTCCTAGAATTTCTAATATGTCTCTAAGTGACACTGATGTTTCTCTAAGTGATGCTGATGTTCCTGATGAGATCATTGAAAGAGGAGTTTAAACTAAATCAAGAGCAGGTAAGGAATATAAATATGAGAAGCTGTCACAATAGAATGTAGTGAAGCTTTTACGTGAGAGAAGTATGCCCTGTCTAAAGTATTCAAGTTGAAAATAAGATAAATTACAGCAAATGCAGTTTAAAACAAAAAGGATATGAGCCTGATTTATTCTGTCTGCTTCTTGAATGTAAATGTTTTTTTACAGTCATTGTCTATATTACTGAGTTTTTATATACTCCAAGTACAAACTTGATTGTGACTTCATTGAATTTGGTCTCTATATTTTCATTGCAGAAAACTGAGGCTCATGGAGAAAATTAGAAAATTTAATGAGAAAGCCACAATGAAAAATCTCAAAAGGAGGGACTTTTAAAAACTGATTACAGACACCTAGGAATTTAAGAGGTAGGCTGCCACTTGCTGCAGGAAGCTCAGGAAAAACTGATAAAAGTCCTGGACAACAAGTATTAATAGCTTGTAAAAAGCATTCAAGGGCTGGCATTTAAGGAAAAGAAAGTCAACATTTATTGGAGGTCTGTGATATGCTATAATTTCTTCTAGGCATCCTTTGGATGTTTTTCTCATTTACCCTCACAATTGTTCTATAAGATGGTATTGTTAGTACATTTTACAAATAAGGAATCTAAAACTCAGAAACATTAAGAAACTTGCCTGATGTCACATATCTAGTAAATGTGAGAGCTGAACAGAGGCCTGCCTTACTCCAATGACCATTTGGTTTTTGTTATATCACTGGCTTTTGCTCAGCCACAAAGTTGAGAACATGAGGGGACTGTCTGTACATGAAACGCTTCCCTAGGTCTACTTTTCAACCTGAAAAAAAAAATAACAAATTCTTCTTTTCAGACAGTCAAATAACAGAACCTTATCATCTTGGAAGACAGACAGTATTTTTAATTATTTTAGCAAAATACTCTGGAGAAAGGAAAGTAAAATAAAAAGAGCTTGAGTTTTAGCCGTCAACTCACTAAATTTAAACCCTGGTTTCATTACATCTTGCCATTCTGCTTTTCCCAGTAACATACCAGGGTGAGGTAAATTATATCTAACTAATATGACAATAAGCAGACCTATGTGACCCAACTTAAATTTACATGATATAAATAAAATGTTCAGGCATAATTCCTGCCATATTACAGATGTTGCAGAAATATTATTTCCTTCTACCTTTGTCTAAGTTAATATTATAAGCCAAAACACTCAGAAAATGTTCTTACTACTCGTTAGCAACTCTCTTTTGTTTTTCTCAGCAATCCCTTATCTAAACTCTTTCACTTTTGTTTCCTGTTCCACTGGTCTCTTCCGCTTTGCAATGCTTCTAATCTTTTACTGAGCAAAAATGTCTTTTGTCTTATACTCTTTTATGAAGTACATATTAGCCCAGATCCTAACATTCTGTAAAGAAAAGATGCTACTGAATGCAATGTTTAAGCAGTCTGAAATGGCACCTGCATCATCATATTTCATACTTTCATATTTTTGTTTATATTCCTTTGAAATTAGTTTTAGTCTTTCCTGTGTGTAAAAATAAATGTGCTCATTGTAGAAAATACTAAAAATGCAGAACTTTTTAAAGTTCTCCAAAATTTTGCAACTCAGAAAAACCTCCACACTGTTAGTATTCTTTTTTTTTTTTTTTTTTGTGGGGCTTCCTTTCACCACATTTGTGTGTGTGTGATTGTAATTGAATTCGAAATGGGTTATTTCACTTGAAATAATATCATATTCTTTTTCTTTTGTCATTAGAAAACAATGTAATAACATAGCTTTGAATGGTGCATCATACTTCATCATATAACTATCCCTGCTTTATTTGCTTATAATCTCCCCTGGGAAAAGAGTTGCAATACAAATATCTATTTAAATTGCTATTGCTTGAAAAACAGAGCTAATGAGAAAACACACAATTACAATGCATAGTCAATCTCCTAATTGTAGAGTTTGTACAACTATAGCTTTGGCAAAAGAAGAATTAAAATATTAAAAAATTCACTAACATTCACTATGTGTCTCATGAATAGTTTTACCAGTTTATATTGTATATTGTTATTATGAAAATGTTCATTGATATACCATTTTGTTATTGTTAGGAAGGCAATAATTTTCTATAAATATTTGTTGAATAAACAGAAATAAGAAAGACTTTTGTAGCTTTATATTCCCATGGTACAAAAAATACTTTTCAAGAAGGTAAATACCATTTCCTAACCTTACATAAAATACATATGGTAGATGGATAGAAGTTTATATGGTCATTGAAAGAAAAATTTTAATTACTTTTTTCATATTCAAATTCCTCTATTAATTCTTTATTCACAGCTGCAATGTGAATACAAGCACATTTTTCATCCAGTGACCCTCTCTTGCAAAATTTTTAAAAACAGTTGAACTGAACAATTCTTAACGTCCATGTCAGCTCTACAATCCTACATTTCTGTGTTCTAAAGATTAATTAATATTCTTTCTAAATCAAAGCATAATAGATTTATATTAGGTACCTTGTTTTTGAGAATGAAAGAGAATATGCACAAAAAAACTTTATTAATATATTTCAGGTATGTTGCTATATGTCAGCTAAAGCTTTAGAAATTAAATACCTGTATGAAGTATTCTGATTAACTGTAACTACTGATTGTGTAGAACATTTGTAGGCACAAAACATGCATCTAAAAAATACATTGCTTAGTTTAAAAAAATTCTGTTTTTACAGCACTATTAGTTTCGATAAGATAAGCCATTTGTGTAAGGCACAAGAATGGAAAAATTCTTTTATCTTATCGACTAGAGGATTACATAGGAAAGGATGCCTTCTCCAGAATTTTCATAGTTTAAAATATTTAATACACTAAGAATTCTTAGTGGATCAGTAAAGACATACCATGAAAAGTTATTTTTGAAGCGTATTTAAGCAGATACAATGTTATCATATGAAGGCAAATTATAATGTTCCTTCTTACTAACAGGGCCTCTGGGTACTTTCTGATCTTTTGCCTAAGTGCATTTCATATTCTTTAGTTATATCTAAACAAAACCAATACATTTGGTCCAAACATAGGAAAAAGTAATCAGAGCTTTCATTGAAATCCAGTAGATGAATACATTGTTTATTGATAACCTTTGTTAAGTGATACAGCTGGGAATGGAGGTTGTGGTCAAAGCAGTAACCGAGATCACCAGAGGACATTTCAAACACCACTATCACTGCTATGGCTTTCTGCTCTTCGTTCCTATTTTAAAGATTGCTCAGATTTTTTCAGGAAGTGTGTAGAAATATGTTTGAGGCTCAGCATGCTTCTCTTATTTTGCTGATAGAGTCTCTGGCATTAGCCAGACTTCTTGGAACAGTAACCGTTTTTAATGGCAAGCTAGCATGTCCTCTAACAAAAACCTTCTCTTCCCACTTTTTCTAACCAGTTTGCTGATTTCCATGTTAGTGTTCACTTTTTTCTTCATAAGAGCCTAAAATGCCTTGCATTTTGGCAAAGTGAGCTTATTTTCTTTTTTAGCTTCTAAATTATTTCAAACAAAAAGTGTCAACTGCTTGAACTTTTATTTTTATATCAATCAATATTTCCTGGTCTCCTTTTCAAATGAACTAACTTTTCTAAAGATTTTTAAGAGGCCACCTTATTTCAGGAGTAAAAATATACAAATGAGAAAAAAGTGTTTACTGTGTTCAACAAAATTTGTGACAAAGAATCAAAACATGCGTATACCTAAACTGCGAAGTATCTCTAGTTAAAATATAAGCTGTTTAACATTAACTTTAATGTTAGCAACCTCACAAATGCCTTTTCTACAAGTCAGGGCCTCACAGAAAGCCATAAAAGGAAAGGAATATAATTTCGCTTGCTGGCACTTACTGAAAAGCTAAAATAGAATAGTAGCAGAAATCATATTTGCCAGCCCTAACCGAAGGAGTTGTGAAACATCATCTCAGAAGATTGTAAGTTATTATAAAAACATTGTAATTACCGTGCTATTAACTATGCCTTATAGGAGTTGAAATTTTTGTTTAACCAAAAATTATTTCAAAAACAGGCAGCTAATTACTTACATTTAGAAAATGTATTGCACACAGAGATATGAAGCATTTCAAAATGCAGCTTTAGGTTGAAATACAATAGTCTGTTTTTATTCCCTAATGAGAACTAGGATTTTTGAAATATTTTCATGTATAGTAATAATATCTTTGAAATAATTCACTTCTTTTTCCAGTTGTTGGACTCAAAAGATTTTTTTTAAACTGTGTTATTTCATAAATTTGGAGTTCTTTAAAGCAAACATGGGTGCGTGAAAGTTAGTTAAAGCACACCTAAGAGTAATAAATTACATGATTCTTACAGCGAGTTATTGCTCTTTTTAAAAGTGATTCATTGGCTATGGCTTGGGTAGCTTAACCCTTTGAAGTATGCATATGTGTGTATACAGATTACACATGTTTTACAAAATTCTTAAGTTTGGAATTACAGGTATGTATATGGAATTGTGAGGTAAATACAGAAAGTTTGGATAAAATGCCACTTTGGCAGAACTGTAAAGATTAGTGTCAGCCATGGGATCTTTTTGCTGATGTAGTAATGCACACTTCAGTTCACCTTAAACAATGACTCTCTGTGTTGACTACTGCATTATGTCATTACATAGTGTATTTATAGGTTTTCAGGTATAATTGTGAAAGCTTTATTGAATTACTTTTCATTTATTTTCTAATTGCAATTTTCAATCTATGTCATATCCAAGGGAACAAAACAAGAAAATAAATCAATTTATTTCTCTTTGTTTCTTTTTTAATAAAAAGAAAACTAAGAAAAAAAAGAAAACTAAGCTTTTCTGATTTTTTTCTGAAATTGCTTTTTTATGCTTTCTTAAAAACAGATTTATCTTAAAATTTAAATTCTAATATGAGACTCATTGCCAAGATACATGTTTAGCATTTTTTTTCCTTCAGAGAACTTTGTTTCTTGTAAGAATAATTTATATGGCTAAGGCTCTAGTCCCAAAACAGTTTTAAATTGAAAAAAAAGAAAGCGGCCTTTAAGAAACCAAAATGCCCATTTTTTTTGTCTTAAATGAATCTACCAATGCCTCTTTTCTCTTATTCTCTACTATCCTCACTCACACACACTTCAACAAGCCTCCCCACGTCCTATTTTCACACTGTTTCTTCCCTAGAGTAAATCCTTTTCAGGCGGCCATATAGTTTGTCCACAGCCTAGGCAATGCAAATATCAGCAAATGAGTCCCTGGGATACATGTTAATAAAAGCTATACAATGTAAAGAACCAGTTGGCTTCTCTGTCTCCAAATACTGATCTAATATATGTTTGAAGATTAGACTTAGACAATGGATAAATTTACATACAGTTCTGTGCTCTGTAGAGAAATGTAGCTGCTTTAGAGTAGAACAGCAAAATGTGGCCTTTCTGAACTTAGAAGAGACAATTCTGGCCCCTCCTCCTTCCCCATTTTAATGGTTCAACTAACCATAGACAAACATCCTTAGCATATTTGGGGAAGTGAGTTGTTATTTTATCGGTTTGAGGACTTCTCTAAACTTATCTTTTATATGCTCTCCAGCCCTAAGCTTGTCTTCAAACATCTGAAAAGGCAAAAGCTCTTGCTCTCAGTTCTGTATTAACTTCTTGTTGCAACAGGAATAGTCTGTTAATCTCATTTGCCTATAAATTTATTTTTTTCTTTCCTTGGTTTTCTACCCATAACATTCCCCAACTTAATTTACTGCTTGGAAGTTATATATTGAAGATCACCCATTTCCTATCTATTCCCTGCTCATTCTTCACTGTGTCTATGGATATATCTGATGCTCTCTATTCTTAAAAGGATGAGAAAATAAGAAATAGGAAGAAACTGAGGGGTTGTTTTAAATCTCAACCAAGAAAATCATTGACATTACACCTAGCTGATATAAATCTACACACTCAAGTGTTCAAGAAATTTCATTTTCTTTTAGTATCACAATTTTAAAAGTTTGATTCTAACTCTGAGGCCTCTTCCCATTGGGATGACAGGAAATTCAATCCCAGGAACTCTCAGTACTCCCCATCTTCTCTCGCTCCTCTTCTCCCAGGCCCAGGGGGTCAGTTGTGGGGAAATAGGGGAGGGAGGGTGGGGGATGGGAAGCTGGGGAGAGACAGCAAGGGGAGAAATGTCAGATGTAGGTGATGGGGAAGAAGGCAGCAAATCACACTGCCATGTGTGTTCCTATGCAACAATTTTGCATGTTCTTCACATGTACCCCAAAACCTAAAATGCAATAAAATAAATAAATGGGAAAAAAAAAAGAAAAAGAAATAGAAGTCAAATGTAATGTAGAAACAGTAAAAGGTGGCACCTTTTCAAGAATGTGCCCCTCTCTACAAAGGCCTTTCTGATTGCTGATCTTGCTTGGACAGATCTTCTGTATTTTCAGCAGAAGACATAAATGTTCATTTTTATGTGACTTCTCCAAAATAGTAAATATTTATTTAAATGATGCCATTTAAAAGTATACAGCTTTAAGCCAATTCAGCCCATTGGCCACCATTTTACAACTTCTGTCTTGGACATGGTAAGTGCCATAAGGGCACTTGCCATCAGGCTGCTTCAGCCTTTCTGCCCTGCATGAAGGCAAGGGTCAGCCTGGCTATCTGTTGGTTAACCTTACAGATCCCAGGAGCTCAGGGGAGATGCTCACTTGGATAGTCCCTTCTCTAACATTTGGTGAGTCTCATTTATTACAGAGTACTTTGTGCTTCAGGAGTTTTCTAGTTCTAAAGGTTGTTTGTACAAGCACATCTATAAAAAAAAATTAATTGCACCAAATAGTAGGCATTGCATGGTTCTTATCAGGTGAAACTAGAGGAAGTATTTGGCATGTTGCTTTATTCTTTGCAGAGATTCTGTAATTCCAACACTATGAGGAATATATTAGTAAAAGGAGAGGTGAGATGCTGGTGTCTGGCCCCTTAATACATGATGGGCTTCAAAAGTCCAGGCAAGGGCAAATAGAAGAGGTGTGAATCTGGACATGGATGGGGGAAAGAATGCAAAAGAAAATTGCAAGAGATGATGTAGAGTAAACTGGATAGGATTTGGTATCAAAGATATAGAGAGTGGTTGGGAAAGGGCATAGTAGACACAGATGTCTATGGTTTAAGGATTCTGGATAAGAGGACGAATTTTCCCTTCTACAAAATATTGACTAATAAAACATTAGTTTCAGATAATCTATAATCAGTTCTATTTTGGACAGATCAGATCATGACACTCTAGCATCTTAGAAGTTTCCATTGGCTTTCTGATACAAATGGGACACATTTTAGCCTCTTCTACTTAGTCTAAAAAGTCCTTTAACATACAACCGCAAACTGCCTCTCTAGACCTTGCATAGCACCCTGAATGCTCAATGTTCTGCATCTACTCAAACACACTATATTTCTTCACTGTTTCTAAAATATGCTAGGCAAATGTCACAAGTATGTTGTCTCTGTCTGCAATGCCCGCCTTCTTTACCTAGCAAGCATCTGATTCTTCTAGCACCAGTATTGAAGATGCTACCTTGGCAAAGCCATTCCCAGCTCTCCCTGGCAAAGCTGTTTTTTAATATGTTTTCCCTTACTTTAGATAATAATTTTTTGATGCTTAAAATTTCCTAGGTTTTCTCCAACATACAATATAAAATTTTAACAGATGATAAAATAATTTATTGTAATTCACTAAATTTAGTAGCTTACTAAATTTTAGTAATTACATAATATATACTAGTATTTTGCTTTAGTTCTGAGATAAGTCATCGAAGACTATTTTCCTTTTTTAGAAATTCAGGGGTTTAAATTACTTTTAATGCAGGGTACATATGCAAATAATATTTACATATAATCAGAAAATTTGGAGGCATTTTAAAAATAGATAATTTTGAACTTCAACTTTATTTTTAAAAGATAATATATTTAGATGGTTCAAACATAAAAACAATATTAAAAAGTTATAGTATTATTTTAAACGTAAAAGATAGTGAAACCAAGTTGTTTATTAATTCTTACACATGAAAGAGTTTAACCTAAAGAACTTTATTTTGAATGTAAATATTTATATGAGAAGATTTGGAAAACAGAGGCTTTCCTGTCATTTTACAGTTACTAGTATTTTAGAAATTAAGTAAGTATTCAGAAATTAGTTCCTTTGGCTAGAAAGTAGAGCATATCTCTGTCTTATATGAAACTTCTAAAAGTTTCTGTGGTTTTTATATTATCTGAGGATTTAATATACTTTCAGTTGCTAGGATATCGTAAGTTAAAAATAAAATCATTGAACCATCAAATAAAAAAGTTTTGAAATGTAATTCTTTACTGTGGCAGATATAGGAAGTAATCTTTAGCTTATCATGTAATTTTCCTAGTAGGTAAAAACAGGAAAAATGTTTCATGATTAAATAGCGACCAAACGGCTCATTTACTCTTTTCTGCAATTTTGGAAACATACAGGTATATGGTTGCCAAATCACAAAGAGCCACAGGAAGGTGTAGTTCAGAACCAGTGGTGAAGGACGGTGAAGACTGTTAAGGAAGCTGTTTTCATTATTATGCTGGTCACTGGCTCTGCTAACTGGGTCACTGTAAATTAAATCAACCATGTTTACAAATGCTATTGCATAAAGAAATATTTCCCTACATATTAAAAGAAAATTGCTAAACTAAAAATGCTATTTTTTACTTTCTGTGATTATTTTTACTACCCAAAGCTTCTCTAATTCCAGATATTCACTGTTAAATTGGCAGAATAAGTTTATTCAAATCAGTTTGTGCCTAAAACAGCTCTCATTTTAGCTCTTGCCTATCCTTCCCCTACCCAGATCTTTTGAAAACAACTTGAGATAGCGTACAGAATTATGGTCACTCAATAGGTTTTTACTTTCTTAAAGCTGATGATTTATTTCACGGAAAATAAAAATTCTCTACCATTCTTACTAGTTAAGTCACTTTGAACAAGTGGCTGAAATGTTTTTTTTTAAGGATACTAATTGTGAACATTAAATAAGACCATGCTTATACATTAGATAGTCAACAAACGTTAGATTCCAATTAACTGGCCAACAATTTGGCTAAAAGGAAATTGAGGCCACAGAAATACAGGAAATGGGGAAAGGGAGTAAAGGGTAGAAGAAAAAAAGAGGAAATATAGATAGTTGTGTCCCTCCAACAAAGTCCCTTTAGATACTGTTTATTGGTAGACAGTAAATAGGCTGTTCCCTGAATATTTAAAACACATATTTGTTAATTTATCAAGTGCTAGAAGTATAAATTTACTTAATAAAATACTACTTCTATTTAAAAATTGGATAGCTTTGCAGATATCTTATAAAAAGACTTGATTCCAATTATCTGTTGTGTCAACAAATCTTTAAAATAAGTACCATTCCCTGTTAAAACCATACCAATGCCATATTTTTGCATAAACATTGCTGATGACAGATGGAGGGCAATAAATATGCTTAGGAAAATACCTTATATTTTGGCTGGGATGGTGGTTCACACCTGTAATCCCAGCACTTTGGGAGGCCAAGGCAGGCAGATCACGAGGTCAGGAGATCAAGACCATCGTGGCCAACATGGTGAAGCCCCATCTCTATTAAAAATACAAAAATTAGTTGGGTGTGGTGGTGTGTGCCTATAATCCCAGCTACTAGGGAGGCTGAAGCATGAGATTCACTTGAACCCAGGAGGCAGAGGTTTCAGTGAGCTGAGATCATGCCACTGCACTCCAGCCTGGTGACAGAGTGAGATTCCATCTCATAAATAAATAAATAAATAAAATACCTTATATTTCTTTTCTTCCCTAAAGACATTTCAAAGGTGAACTGTGAATGAAAATCATTTTCTACAGCAGTGATATGGTCTGGCTCTGTGTCCTCACCCAAATCTCATCTCCAATTGTAATCTCCACATGTTGAGGGAAGGACCTGGTAGGAGGTGATTGGATCATGGGGATGGTTTCCCCCATGGTGTTCTTGTGATAGTGAGTTCTCACAACACAAGATCTGATAGTTTAGAAGTGTGGAACATCTCTCTTTCTCTCCTGCTGCCATTAAGACCTGCCTTGCTTCTCCTTTGCCTTCTGCCATGAGGTCTCTAGAGACATGTGGAACTGTGAGTCAGTTAAACTTTTTTCTTTATAAATTGTCCAGTCTCAAGTAGTTTTTTATAGCAGTGTGAAAATGGACTTACAAGCTGTAAGCTGGATTTTGAGAGAACTGACAGGAAGAAGTTTGGCTGGGAAAATGAGTGCTGTGCTTCTGATACCATTGGTTGTTTCCAGCTACCATCAGTTACAACAGTTCAGGCAGGTCTTGTTTGTGGCTGTCTTCAGAAAAAATAAAGAAAAAAAAGGAAGGAAAGAAGGGCAGGAGGGAGGAAGACAGGCTATATTGCCTTTGGTCTGAAATTTCTTATTTGCTAACCACCTGTTTCTGGCCCTCTAGTTAAATTCTCCTGCTGTCCAAACCACTTAGTGCTAGATGCATCTTTGTTCTCATATCTCTGACATTGAACTTGGCTAAAATTTGTCATACTCTATTCTCTTTCCAACAAAAGTAGTCTGTGTTTATTCCTAGTAAATAACTGTCTTGTGCCAAAAGTCATCCACCACTTACTCAAGCTTCCCCACCTCAACTGAGTCTAGAGAATTCAATTCACAAATCCCCCCACTTATACCTCTGTCACTACTGTGCAACTCCCCATTCTATCCATAAAACTGCTACTCATAGGAAGAATATCTTTAGGAAAGGTGGTTAGTGGCTGTGGATAACCCTCTGGCTCAAAGGATGAGTTAATTTAAGTCACGCCAAACATTATGTATCTTACGTATCTGTTTTTTCCCTCTCTATCTCTCCTCTATCCATTTTCTAGTATTAGAAAATAATGCTTAAAAGTGATTTGTGATTCAGCTCTTGCTGCAAAGTGGATATTTGTAGTTACGACTACAAATTGGCTTAACCAATTAAAGTCTTTGTGCAAAAAACTTTGGGATGAGAGGGTGCTTATACTGACAAACCAGTCAAGATAAAGCTCTTCAAAAGGTCTGTCAGGAGGAGGCATATGCAGTGAAGACTGCAAATGAGGACAGCTAACTTGAACATGTCCTTCTCCTGTCTTTTCTCTTTTCAGAAAGGTTCAGAGAAAGAAGGCACACAACTTTCACTACAATTCAACCCAGTGACTCTCCTAACATCACAGTTAGGAAGTTCAGTTCTTTTAAGTGTCCATCTCCTTTTTTTCCTATAGCCATTTAGGTCTATTTACCTTTTTGCTAAATTCAATGGCAGCTGTTTGGTCCCCTAGTGTACCTGTTTCACAGTCTCTGCTAGTGTTTGATGTGTTTGCTATGTCTAGTTTATATCAACTTGTTCCTTTCGACTCAGTTCCTTAGGTACAGTCTAAAAGTTCTCATCACTGTTCAGTTTTCAAGAGCTTCATTGTAGTGATCTGAGCTGTGGTCTGTATCAATGTAGGATTTAGTTGCATATGTTAATACAGGCTTAGAAAAAGGATGAACACATTTTTCTTTTTCTAATCTAATAAGAAATCTGGAAATAGTTACTGCTGCTGGTTTATCAGCTGAAAAAATGTTAGGACTTGGCCCCCTCATATCCCCTAGATTCTTGTGATTACATGATGTCTGCACTATCTTCAGACATCAGTCCAAATTCAAGGCAAGAGAAAGAAGGACTGGGTAAAGGTCAAGAGGCCCTATACCTGGTCAAGGCAGCTGAATCTGCTTGCCCCTTTAAAGAGCTTTCCCAAAACTGGATCCAATGACTTTTACTTACGTTTCTCTGGCCAATTATAACTCTAGGAAAGACTAGAAACTTTCATATTTTAGGTAAGTTCCTTGACCTTCATATAAAAATTTTATATTTTGTTAAAAGGGAAAGGGGAGAATTAATATTAGGTAAACAATCAGCAGCCTATATTATAATGTCTTTCTCTTCTACAGGATCATAAACCCTTATTCATAATAGAAAAAGCACAAGATTTTAGATTAAGGACCCATGATGTAATGGTTAATTTTATGTATCAACTTGACTAGGCAACAGTATCCTAATATTTGGCCAAACACTAGTTTAGATGTCATTTTGAGGGTACTTTTTAGATGTGATTAACATTTAAATTAGTAGACTTGGAATAAAGTAGATGATTGTTCATAATATGGGTAGGTATCATCCAGTCAATTGAAGGCCTTACTAGAAAAAGGCTGAGATTCCCAAAGGACGAGAGAATTCTGCCTCCAAACTACTTTCTGACTAAAACTGCAACATCAGCTCTTTCCTGGATTTTCAGCCTGCAGATCCACCTTAGATTTCAGACTTCCCAGCCCCTACAATCAGTTTTTTAAAATAAATCTATTTCTCTCTCTGTGCTGTCTCTCTCTCTCTCTCTCTCTCTGTGTGTGTGTGTGTGTGTGTGTGTGTGTGTGCGCGTGTGTGTGTGTTTGCAGAAAACATATGCCCACATACATGTCTAAGTGGTTCTGTCTCTCTAGATAACTTAAATATACTAAGCTGGGGTTTGGGATTCCAGATTTACTAGTTGGGTGAATTTGGACAGGTACTTAAGACTCAGAATCAGTTGGTATAAACCAGGAATACCAGAAGTGTTAAGGCTGTGCTATAAAACCTTGAATAGGTATGTGGATGGGAAGTGTGGGAGGAATCTTGGGTCTTATTTCATCGCTGTACTCTTCTTTCAACTATATCTTCATTTCTATTCATTGAGACTTTAAAATTTGAGCTTCCTCGTTAAATTCTATTTGAAGAAGTTGATCTGATTAAAATAACACAGCACTTGATCTTTAAGTTTCAGTCTAGTTCTGAAAAATACGTTTTTTAATTAAATGGATTTAGCTCAAGATATTCTGAGATCTCCAGCTCGTAGGGCCAGTTGGGATTGTAAGCAGAGGAGCTGATCCAAAATAGAGGGGATCCCCTAAAATATTCAATGCCCCAAATGACAATGTCCTAAGAGGTGTTGTTAACCTAGATTCAATTAGTATAAATGTTGGGGGATTTAGTCTAGTGTGTAGAGAACAACAGTGGGAGTTATCTGACAGTGAAGGAAGTTGAAGTCAGGTGTGTTGTGGTGTCATGGGTTGAAGTCATTGTTTAGTTTGGTCTGGGGCTGCACAAGTAGTACTCTGCCCTCATTCAGGAAGTGGGGGAGGTGGTACTGATACACTCACTTGCTCTTAATCAGATGCCCTCAGGAGCAGAGATTACTCTTGACACCCAAGTCTGTTAACACAGTGAGTCTGGCGAGGACAAATAAGATCTGACACTGAGATCACACAGGGTCTTTTTATTACATAAAACTTTTTGCCCACCAGAGATACTCAATTAAGATATCTTCAATAAATAAATCTACTGTAAAATTGTAACTCAAACATTGAGTCTAAAGTTCAGCACACTGTTGAATGTAAAAGTTTATGTGTGTTCTTAAGGAGATGTTCTCATTAGATAGGGATTTGTCAAAGTTTCAGAGATTATTTCTTCTCAGAAGGAAATTCTTGTTTTTCAAGCTCAAAGAACAGTTCTAGAGAAAGATGTTAAATTAACAAGAAAATAGGTATATGGTGTTTTAGACCATCTTGCCACATAATTTTCTATTTTTTATTGGGCTACATGAGAACATCTCTACAAGAAGAAAAAAAATAGTTTTATCATAATATTAAGAAATACAATACAAGTAGAGTTTATTATTGGAGCTAACTCTGTGATTGACCCAAATTAGTTCTCTGTGAAGTTTGGCCAATCAATTTTTTTAAATATCATTCAGTTTATTCTGTAATAGCTTTAGGAGAGCTGGTATTGACCAAAATGACTATCAAGATACAGCTATAGATTTGATTTTATAACTTGACGTCTGTAGCAGTATAAATGATTAACAGCTGTTGTTGTTAGTAGCCTCCAATTCCTGAGGATTCTGAATACATACTAGCTCTGCAAACTTGGACAAGTTACTTAATTTCTATAAGTTTCAACAGTTCCCTCATGTGTTAAATAGAGATAATAATAATAGTACCTATTCCCTGATAGGTACTGATTTTGAAGACCATATGAAAAAGTGCATATAAAATGCTTAGCCAAGCGTCTAACACATAATGTTTGAAAATTAGATGTTTTAATCATAATTTTTACATTTTGAAAGCTAGTTTTAATAGATATAAATTGTTTTTCATTTTTAAATATGTGAAATTTTGTAAGTGGTTAGTGATTATAATCATCTCCTATGTGCAAAATGTCTTATTCCTACATAAAAAAATTTATCTTCATAGTATCATAGTCTCAAACGGCTCTTACTTTATCTTAGGAGAAATGTTCTTGTGAAATGAAAAGTCCTACTTCCGATCAGTAAGTGTAGAGAGGCAATGAGGTCAGGAAAATCAGTATGAAGGATGAAAGTAGGGAGGGAGGCACTGAGGGAGAGAGGAAAGGAGAAAAGACCAAACTGCTGTTTGGCTGTGTGAAATGTGTAGGGCAACTGGCTTCTGGGTAATTAGAGCTGAACTCTCAACAATGGGGCTCATTAACAATTTTATCACTGTTCTCCCCTCCCCAAAGAAGACCCCGCCAGGCATCTCTATTATTAGGGCTCTTCAGACTAGTATCCTCAGCCTTATGGCAAGGTGATATTAACATAAGCTACTTTCAAAATGCCTGGAGGTTAATATGTTGCAACTTCTGCTATTTTACTACTTACAATTTAGGAACTCAAACTCTATAGGATCACAATTAAGAAAGAAATGGGGGCAGTGAAAGTTAAGAAAGACATTAAACTTAGAAACTACCAAAGGAAAAATTTAGTTCAGTGGCCTAAGGATGTTTTGAATTGCTAAATACTGTGGGATGAGGCAACTGTTTTTTAGCCAGAGTCAAAGGGCTTGAAGTGTGCCTGAAAGCAGAGAGACTGCCAACCAGGAGAAGAAGGCAAAAACAGGACTGGCAGATAGAACTGAGGCTAGCTGGTTGTATTAGTGAAGAGGCAGTAGTTCCCTCAAGGAAACTGGCATTGTTGGCGTTGATTCAAGCTAAGAAGCAAGCCAGAATCTGAGGTGGAAATCTGAAACTCTCATAGACTTGAAGAGCACTTTGATCAATACCTCTCCTCTATTCTGCTATTATAGGAAGTCTGTCTCTGTCGGTTTAATTATTTAGCTTTTATCATCACCCAAAGAACAATACCAGAATTCCTCACAAATCTATATTTAACATTTTCTGTGTATTTTTTCTCTTTATTCTTATTTGACTATATTATCAGTAGGAACACAGTTTTTCGGTTCATATCTCCAAGTATATAACATTTCTATTTTTCAGTGCTTTCCTTTTTTGCTTTCTCCTATCCTGGTAGAAACCCTTCTCAGCCAGGAAGAGTGAAATTGCTCAATAACTGTGGAAGACAGCTTTCTGCCCAAGGGGTTGTTTTATTTGGGGATACCCTCAAGCAAGAATTTTGTAACAGACATGAAGAAGTCTCAAGCCGGTAGATCTATTGAAAGTAACATTCAAACCTTCTTCCATGAGAAATTAATACATATGCTACTACTGTTTTCATTCTCAGTGACAGTGTGATAAACAGGAAAAAACAAAAACTCTTCTGCCACACAGAGCCAAGATTGAATCCTGACTTTCCTATTTTTACTTTCGTAAACTTGAGCAAACGATTTCACCTCTGGAATATCAATTTTTTATTCTGTAAAAGTGAGATGCTGTCCATTTTGGAGAACCATTAGCATGAGGTAAGAAAATATAGGGAGAGATATAGCATATGATAAGCACTCAATAAATTGTTGCTTTCATTATCTTTGTTATTACTAATCATATTTCCCATATTTTCAAGTCACTGTAAAATATTGATAATTTTATATATGTTTTATGAAATCATACTTTCTATACTTTGCTAGTTAGAGAACATCTTTTATCATTGAATAAAAGGTAGGGCTCTTACAGCATAAAATTTATAGAATGTATGTAGTGGTGCTGCTGATTTTCACTTTCAGAAATCTTGGTGCTCAATTTCTTTCTTTAAAATTCTAATATTTAAATAAGCACAAAGTAAGACATAATTTTGGCTGGGTGTGGTGGCTCACGCCTGCAATCCCAGCACTTTGGGAGGCCGAGGTGGGTGGATCACCTGAGAGTTCGAGACCAGCCTGACCAACATGGAAGAACCCTGTCTCTACTAAAAATACAAAATTAGCCTGGTGTGGTGGCACATACCTGTAATCCCAGCTACTTAGGAAACTTAGGAGAATCGCTTGAATCCAGGAGGTCACCGAGATTGTGCCAGCCATTGCACTCCAGCCTGGGCAACAAGAGTGAAACTCTGTCACAAAAAAAAAAAAAAAAAAAAAAACATAATTTTTGCCCTCAGGCAAAATTAACCTAGGATGGAAGATGGAGAAAATGTAGGGGAAAAAAATTCAATGGGTGCTATGTATATGAAACAAAGTTAACAGAAAGTTGGTTAGGTGGATCAGCAAAGGCTGTGATAGCCTTGAAAAGATTTAACATAGAGACGGGGGGAACAGGATGAGAAGAAGGGAATTTTGGGTGAAGGAACCAGCATGATAGTAGATGCAAGTCCAGACAGGGTGTCTCATGCCTGCTGTCTCAGAACTTTGGGAGGCCAAGGCAGGAGGATTGCTTGAGGCCAGAAGTTCAAGACCAAAGTAGACAACATAGCAAGACCCAATCTCTACAAAAATATTTTAAAATGAGACAAATGTGGTGGCACTCACCTGCAGCCCTCGCTGCTCAGGAAACTGAGGTGGGACGATTGCTCAGAATTCCCAAGAGTCCCTTGAGCCCAGGAGTTCCAGGTTTTAGTGAGCTATGATCACACCACTGCACTCCAGCCTGGGCCATACCGCAAGACTGTCCCTAGAGCAGCAACAACAACAAAAAGATAGTAGATACAGGTACAAGAATCTGTGGCAATTTTGGTGATAAAACTGTTGGCACATTGTAGACCAACTCTTTTCAAACTCTTAATAGATCAACATCCTTTCCAAATAAAATGTTATGTAGAACTCTAATGTAAAAGATTTCAAAGTTATAATTAGTTAGAATTCAGTTACTTTATAAGTTCAAATTTAGCACAATCACTCCTACAATGTTCTGGCCTAATGACATCTGGACATTTGAACCCCAAGTTAATATAATAGACAGCAGTTACAGTCTCAGCATCACTACATCTGTAACAAAACTTTGTAAAGCTCCTAATGAACTATAGGTTATTAGGTTTCCAGATAATTCATTTGAAAAATCACTATGGTGGAGAATCTGAAGTCCAAACAGACAGGTTTGCCCTTAGTTAAAAATTTGAAGGTTTCTTAGTGTGGGAATGATATAGGGTAACACTGCTCTGGAAAGGCTAATTTTATAAAATGAACAGGATGAACTAGACAAAATAAAGATCAGAGACAAGGAGACCTCGTTAATTGCAGGCTGTTAAAATAGTGCAAAAGGGGTTGAACCACAGTGGAGTAAGAATGAGGTATTCATTAGCATCCAAGTTTAAATTAGAGCTTGATTTTAATTTCACAGTCTTAATGATACTATAACTATTATTACTTCTACATTTAACACATGTAATTTTGTTGGTTTTAATCAAATTTAGTTTTCTGAAAATTAACTGTTACATAAGAAATGGGACTTCTTGTAATTATTCTGAGGGTTGACAGAATTGTGTTTGGTTGAAAATGCTAATCTGAAAGAGTTATGTTTTCTTTTTTTTTTTTTCTTTAGAGTTTTATTCTTTAGCTTTTGGCTTAGGTCAATCTTTCCAGCATGACACACATTGGACGTAAATCACATGCCAATTTAAATGTATAAAAGTATTAATAACTTGGTTTAACTAAGAACTTTTATTTTAAATTTCTATTTTCTGTTACATGACAATATAAGACAGGATTGTACTTTTTCTTAAAATCTTTTCTAAAAAGTAGGCTTTCATCTGATATTGAAACCAGAGTTTAGAGAGAAAAGTTTATAATAGCCCTGTTGCAAGTCTCTAAAAATCAAAGGCAAATATTTTGAAGATATAAATAGCTATGTCTAAAGGTTCTATGATACTTTATTTATCAACCACACCAAGCAAAGTGATATTCCATATAAGTAAAAATTTCAAAATAATGAATGTTTATTGCTTTAGATGCCCTGTTTTTCCATTTCAATCACTTTGAAAGAAATTTTCTAAAATGCATTCCACACTGCCTCGCTGTTGGAACAACAGTATCATTATGGAATTTTCTCAATACTCTTTTTCAAAATTCAGATTCCTTTCTGGGTACTATACAGTCATTTTTGTTTCCAAAACACCTCATTTCTTTAGATTTCTCAGTTAGCCTTCACGGAATATCAAAACAATAAACAAACAGGAAATGTTATTCCAATTGCATATAAAGTAAAACTCAAAATAAATGATGATTTTAAAGACCACTTTGTGGCAGCCGGGAGCAGTGGTTCACACCTGTAATCCCAGCACTTTGGGATGCTGAGGCGGGTGGATCTTGAGGTCAGGAGTTGGAGACCTGCCTGGCCAGCATGGCGAAACCCTATCTGTACTAAAAACACACACACAAAAAAAAAATTAGCTGAGTGTGATGGCACGCACCTGTGGTCCCAGCTACTAAGGAGGCTGAGGCAAAAGAATTGTTTGAACCTGGAAGGGAGAGCTGGCAGTGAGATGAGATCGTTGCACTCCAGCCTGGGCAACACAGTGAATCTATCTCAAATTAAAAAAAAAAAAAAAAAAAAAAAAAAAGTCCACTTTGGTATTTTACTGGTATCCTTCATATTGACTCCACATGGTTAAAGGTATTGGATAACGATTTCTGATGAGATGGAATGTGATTAATTTTCTGTTACAATTGATTTTAGGTGATTTATATTTTAAAATGATATGAAGGACATCGGGAAAGTATTCCACATGATTAAATAAATTAACCATTGTTTTGAGAGGCATGGCTGTGTGGAAACACATCCACTCAGTATTGGATATTATAATAGCTGTTACAAAGAAAGTTTATTTTCTGACCAAACATCTCTGTGCTCCCATATCACAGTTCTTGGCTTGTTTTCTTATAAATGTTTTGCTTAAAATCTTTCTGCCCCTTTAGACTAAACAACAACAACAACAAAAATCCTAAGAGGAAGGATATGCCTGATTTATAGACACAAAGTAGATACCCAATATGCACTAATTTTTTGCTTGTAATTGGAATTTTAGGGTCAGTTTAAAACTAGACAGATGCAAGAAACTGAAAATGCAGAATAACTCATAACTCATTCTCTCTGGTTCTAGTCCTTGAGGGGATCTGCTAGATTTTACACACACACACACACACACACACACACACACACACACACACACGCACAACCTCCAGTCCTGCCAACCTCTACATACTACCTCTACATCTCTATCCTAACTTTCTAATCTTTTCAACACTTTTGGGTAATGGTCCTCTGCTCCAGCTAAACCAATTCTTCATGGTCTCATTTCACCATGGAAGCTATTGTCTGTATTTTCTTCCAAATTATCTAGAGTCAATCTCCAACTCTCAAGTCCTGGAGCAGAGAGAAAAGAACATTGAATATGTTTATCATTTTGATTTTGAAACCAAAAGTTTATTAAAACTGACAAAGAGGCTGAAGGAAATCCCTATAATGCTTTCTTTCATCATTTCCCAATGTGTGATCAGTACAGTGCTAGGCCTTCTGTATATACCCTTTATTATCCTGATAAAAAGTTACTTCTATATCCGTTTTTAAGGACAAAAAACAGAAGTTTAGAGACATTAGGTAGTAGAATTGTCTCTCAGTATTCGTAAGGGGACTGGTTCCGGGACTCCCATGGATACCAAAATCCACAGAAGCTGAATTACCTTACATAAAATGATGCAATATATGGATATAACGTATACTCAACTTTTCACCTATGCACATCTTCCCATATATTTTAAACAACCTTTGATTACTTATAATACCTAATACAATACCTGTATGTCACTTTATTCTCGTGGGTTCAACACAGTTCAGTGCATGACAAATTTAAGTTTTGCGGTTTGATACTTTGTGGAATGATTTTTCCTATGTATTTTCCACCCACAGTTGGTTGAATCATGGATATGCAACCTACAAATACAGAGGGCTAATTGTGTGTCCAGAGACACAAAAGAGAATATTATAGATACAGGATGAAAGCCAGGTTTGCTCAGTCTCGTGGTGCTGTGTCTTAGATGCAAACAAGCATCCTCACATTTCCTGGTCTCACCTTGCATTGCAAGAAAATCTCCCTTTTCAGATGCAACCTGGCATTTTCATGAAAGCTACCCTCATGAGTTCTGTCCTCCCCAATTGCCAACACCTTTTTTTCTCCAGGTTCTGTAAGCCTGGGAGCATTGACTTGTTAAATTACAAATAGCTGCATAGGGAACCAGATTAATACACAGCAGCCAGATTGATACACAGCATCATTAATAATATCTGTACAGATACACAAATGAAAATCATTTATATAAAATGGCATGGGATGTTAATAAGTTAAAGTAAAAATTTTAGCATTTTAGTAATGAACTTGGGAAAAACTAAAAATTTTCAGGAACATGCTGGAATTTCAGGCACCGTGACCAGATTCTTGGAAGGTTTTTGGGGGCAAGCCGTCAAAGGTGGAGAAAGTTGCTTTTTGAAATTTGTATAATCTAATCTTTTTGAGTGACAGAACCACAATTTACATCCAATGTTCTTGATAGTAGAAGAAGTGCTTTATTTAGCAGGAAAAAGGGATACAGATGTGAATGGTTGATGTCTCTGTGTTTAGCAAATAGATTGAACAGGAACAGTGAACTATTAGAAGTAGAAGGCGGACAGAAGGACATGACAATTGAATGAAATGTCAGAAAACAAATGCACTACATTTTCTTTTCACAGAGTAACAGTTTCCTTTCCATGACAAGAGACAGAGGGACGTGTTAATAGATGACAAAGCAATTTTCTTCAATTTACGATATTTCTTTAGGGCAGGCTGCCCAATAGAATAACTGTAATAATGGAACATTTTTATATCTCAGCTGTCTAATAAAGTACCCACTAGCTACATATGGCTATTGAGAACTTGAAATGTAGCAAGTGCTATTAAGAAACTAATGCTTTTACATTTTTAATTAATTTAAATTTAAATAGCCTCATGTAGCTGGTGGCCAGTATATTGGACAGTGCAGCAGGCAAAATAGGCATTGAAGCAATTTCTCCACGTTTCCTGCCAAATTTAATAAGATGAGTTTGGGTTAAGTTTTATTTTTTTCTGAGTATTATCAAGAATTTTAAGCTATATTGTTGGTAGTATAAGCTAGCTTACTCAAGTGAGAAGTCTAAAGTAAGTGATATGGTTCAGGCTTTCAAGCCTTGATCCATAATGTGTTCTATCACAAACAGTGTTATTGAAATAAAAGTAGTCTCACAAATATGTATTAATAATATCTGTCCAAATACACAAATGAAAATCATTTATATAAAATAAAATAGCATGGGATGTTAATAAGTTAAAGTAAAAATTAATTAAGATGATGGTTCCCTTTATGCCATAGAAGAATGTGCTATCTGGAAGAAACATCAGCTAGTGACATGAACATCCTTCTTAGTGGTTATATATTAAGAGGAAAGGAGGAACAATAAATAGAGTTTATAATTCAGGCTTTTCAAACTCAAGTACCTACAGGGCCTAGGCAAAGTGTTAATACGTGATTTGTGAATCCATGGTAAGTGTGCCCCTCCCTCCCCCAAGCCCCCACCCCAACCACTCCAGTGGATTCTAGTCTTCTGGTTACACTAGGGGACCATCTGCTCAGTCAACCTGCCCTCACCACCACCACCACTGCCCCAGCCCACCTGAGGTAGACACCTGGCCTCTTTCATGTATGTTTGAACACCATTGTGCTAAACTATTTCTACAGTCTTCTTTAGTTCTGGCAACTTTTAATTCTAAGATTATATATTCAGTAACCTCAATGGAGGAAAAAGGAATCCTGCTTGAATCAAAAGGCTAAATCTTGAAGTTGTGATGTATAAGGATAACTTTATAACTGCTGTAAACATTTATGAATAGAGGCTTTAGAGATTATTATATGCAATTTTTTCCCATGTAAAGTACTATTTACTGTTTATTTGCACACCAAGTTAGAATCTCTAAATTTGGGAAACTAACTAGTAGTATGTTTACCTTATTTATTTTGCATAATACCATAAAATATCTACCAACCACCAGTCTAGGAGCATAATAAGTTATTTATGAATATTTAATAAGTGAATGGTACAGAGATTCCTATAATAAGCAGAATCAAACACATTTGACTGCACAGTAAGAGTTATTACTCAACATTTCAGGCTGAAAAACTTCTAAATCCTGTAACTGTGACAGTGTCTGACAGCATAGCAATCATTTCATTTTGTATTTTTTTTTCACTTTTAATGTCAGACCCCCCCAAAATATGGCAATAATTAAAGTAAATGATAAGAATTTATACTTGCTGTTTATGAATTCTCAGAGAGTGGCCATGGAATGCTTCAGTTATCTTGGGCTTTATTTCACCCACAAACCTAACTCTGTCTCCTTCCCTCAATTCCCAAAACTTGGCCATTTTCAGCCATTAGTTTGCACTATGTGCTGGAATGGTTTCTTTCTGTTTATTTTGCTTAGGGACTATGAGCTTTGTGGATCTGTAGGTTTACAGTTTTCAACAAATATGGGAGTTATGTCTGTTATTTCTGTCCTCTATTCTCCCTTTCATTCTGGGTCTCCAGTTACCTATATTTTTCCACAGAGTATTGAATCTTTGTTTTTGTTTTTTAGTCATTATTTTCTCTGTGCTTTATTTTAGATAGCTTCTGTTGCTATAGCTTTAAATCTACTGATCTCTTCTTCTGAAATAATTTACTTTACCACTGTTCATTTTATCTAGTGAATTCCTCATTTTAGATATTTTATTTTCATCTCTAGAAATTTCATTTGTTTCTCTTTTACAATTTCTATTTGTACTCTCATAATTTTTATGTTTTCTTTTATATCCCTGAGGATATGGAGCATATTCATAATAGATATTTTAAAGTTCTTGTCACCAATTTTATTATCTCATTCATTCCTAGAATTGTTTGTCTTTATTGAGTGACTTTTCCCAGTGCCAAACATTGTGAATTTTAATGTGTTGAGAGCCAGATTTTGTTGAATTCTTTTAAAGATTGCTGAACTTTGGCCACATTTAAAACTTTGGTCTTTTGAGGCTTCTAAGTTATTTTAGGAAAGGTCTAGAATAAAATTTACTCTGGGCTGCTTTAGCTCCATTTCTAAGATGTGGGCCTTTCTGTGAACTTTACTGAATGTTTTTTGTATTCAATAAGGCATCTCTACTCTGGCTAATCGGAATTCAAAAAACTACCAGTTCTGTACTAGTTCTGTGAAGTGTTCATCTTATGTAATTTTTCTCTTCCTGGAAGATATTTCTAGTTTTGTCTCATGGGACTTCACAGTACTCATGCATATTTGGTGTTCAGCCAAAGAATTATAAGGATCTCTAGTCAGATTTTGGAGGTCTTTCTGCACATAGTTTCCTTATCTCAGGTACTTTTGCCCCACAAATTCTAATTCCTGCAGCCTCCCCAAACTGTAATATTTGTCCCCCCAATTCAATGAGATTCCCAGGCTTATTCTGGTTCCTCATTCCTTTGCTGCAGCTTAAAAATGACCTTCAAACAAAATGCTCCTCATTTGTTTCCTTTTTCAGAGACCATTATCTGCACTGCCTGGGGTCCAGGGTCTTTCTTTTTTTTTTCTCCAAGTGTTATTTTAGGTTCAGGGGGTACATGTGCAGGTTTGTTACATGGGAAAATTGCGTGTTGCTGAGGCTTGACATACAAATGATTTCATCACTGAAGTACTGAGCATAGTCTCCAACCAGTAGTTTTTTAGCCCTGACCCTCCACCCACCCTCGACCCTCAGGTAAGCCCGGTGTCTGTTGTTCCCCTCTTTATGTTCATGTGAACTCAATGTTTAGCTCCCACTTGTAAGTGAGAACATGCAGTATTTTGTTCGCTTTCTCTGCATTAATTTACTTAGGGTGATGGCATCCAGCTGCATCCATGTTGCTGCAAAGGACATAATTTAATTCTGTTTTATGGCGACATAGTATTTCATGGTGTATTGTACCACATTGCCTTTATCCAGTCCACCATTGATGGGCATCTAGCTTGATTCCATGTTTTTGCTATTGTAAAAAGCACTGCAATGGGCAGGACATGGTGGCTCACACCTGTAATCCCAGCACTTTGGGAGGCCAATGTGGGTGGATCACCTGAGGTCAGGAGTTCGACACTAGTCTGACCAACACAGTGAAACCCAGTCTCTACTAAAAATACAAACAATTAGCTGGGCGTGGTGGCAGGCACCTGTAATCCCAGCTACTCAGGAGGCTGAGGCAGGAGAATCACTTGAACCCAGGAGGCGGAGGTTGAGGTGAGCCGAGATCACACCACTGTACTCCAGCCTGGGCAACAAGAGAAAGACTCCATCTCAAGAAAACAAAAAAAGTGCTGCAATGAACATACATGTGCATATGCCTTTATGGTAAAACAATTTATATTCCTTTAAGTAGATAACCACTAATGGGATTGCTGGGTCAAAAAGGTAGATCTGTTTTAAGTTCTTTGAGGACTCTCCAAACTGCTTTCCTCTGTGGCTGAACTAATTCAGTTTCTAAAAATGAATATTTTCTATATTTACTCAATTTTCTTGTTGTTTATGGATGAAAGTTAATTCTACACTCTGTCACCCCCCCAGGGCCAGAAGCAGATGTCTCCTGTTTTCAAGCATGGCTTCCTATTGTGCTTATGGTTTCACTTCAGTTGCTTTTAACACAGAAGATCCTGTCTTACCACTGTGCTTATACGTATACAAAATTAAAACATTCCCAAATAAGTGGTTATTTTTGCTTAGGTTGTTGCTTTACCTATTCTCAAGAGAATCTAAAATATTTTTTAATCTAGATTTTTGACTGAAATATCAAACCACTTTTGAGACAAGAGGCTTTTGTATTTGAGATGGAGAATTAGGTGGACACAGAATTAGAACTGTTTACTCACGGTTCCGATTATTATTGGTAGTACCTGCAGATTCAGGCTGCCATAAGAATGAATTCAAACCTCAGTGAAAATGAAACTATGGTATTATATAGATTTTTTATTATAATTAATTAATTATAAGATAAAAGAAAATTTTCTCTTGTTGGTTGACCTTTACTTTCTCTTCTAGGTGTTATCTATTACTCTGTTTTCAGTGAGACTCAGGATTATGTGACAGAAAATTTTTGTATGAAAACTCTTTGAAAACCAGTTTTAAAGGTAGCTACAAAGTTAAGCCGTTCCTACTCATTCCAAATCAGGAAGAAGATGTAGCTGCAGATCTAGTTATGAAGAAATTATCATATTTTTTCACCTTTGAAGATGAGAAATATAGAACTATTACCAAAATTGATTTTAATAATCATCATGAAGCATTAGTGAACATATAACCTAATAACTGTTCCATTTGAATCTGAAAATTCACAGATTTCATGGAGGGCCAATGGTGCCAAGATTATATCATTGTTCTAAAATTATTATTCATATCTCTATAATACAGTTCAACCTGAAAAAATGATTTTTTTTAGTCAGGGTCTCGTTCTGTCACCTAAGCTGGAGTGCGGTGGCACAATCAAAGCTCACTGCAGCCTCAAGCTCCTGGCCTCAAGTGATCCTCCCACCTCAGCCTCCCAAGTAGCTGAAATTACAGGTGCACACCACCAAGTCCAGATAATTTTTTTTCTTTTTGTAGAATTGGGGCTTTACTATGTTGCCCAGGCTGGAAAAAAAATTATTTTTATGTGCAGAATTAAGACATGCTGTGTGTACTTAAACCATATTTTTAAAAATACTCTTCTATTCCTACAAATCATCCTAAGTAAAGTTACTGACTGAATCAGGTAAACAGCAAAGACCTTTTTGTAACCTATTTCAGACTGAAATACCTCATGATTTTTAACTTTAAACATTTAGCAGCATAAACAGTGTTAAGTTGCCTTAGACCATTCGGAAAATTGCCTGGAAAGAGTTTGGGTGCTACAAAGTATTTTGCTTCAACATGAGATCTATGAATTGGAGAGCTGTATAGCACTGTGCAGAGAGGCACCAGTACATTCCCACCCTGTTCATAGTTAGTTGTAGGACTTCCTTGTGACAATATCCCTTTTGAAAGCACTATTACAATGGATGATACTACATTGATTCAGTCACATTTCTAGTCTTTTGTAGTACAGTTAAAGATTGTATTGTTTTCTTGACCAAGTTAAAATAAAACAGATGCAAGTAAATTAGACAAAGATGTGAATTTGGCATATGAGTGGACACGGTAGAATTAACATTTATTCCTTATTGCTTAGTTAAGCAATGTTAAATGTATTCTGTTAATGTGAACAAAGGGGTAATGCTTCGGTAGTAAACTGCTAAATTTTTCAAATTTTGAAATTTAATAAATTAAACATTTGAAAAGAGAGTAATGGGCAGAAACATGATACTAAAATCTGGAACATTTGCTAAAGAGTAGAATAGTTCATTCACTGAACCACTCATTCAACAAACACCTGTGAATGGGGTGTGTGTGTGTGTGTGTGTGTGTGTGTGTGTGTGTATTATAAATAATGCTGTGCTAATTGATATGGGGAATTCAAATTATATTAGGTCAAAGTATAGCCATTACCAGTCTAATATTCACTATGAGGTGAAAAGAGGACTATTAGTATACAAGTGGAATTTATTTATTTATTATAGATTCAGGAGGTACCTGTGCAGGTTTGTTACATGGATATATTTCGTACTGGTGGGCTTTGGATGCAGTCTCCTGCTTTTTGGAGTTGAAAGCATTCAAATACTAAACTTTTCTGGAAACACCCTCACAGATACAACCTGAAATGATGTTTTACCAACTATCTGAGTATCCCTTAGCCTACTCAAGTTGACACTTAAAATTAATGATTACAAATGTTTTTAAGGGAGAAAAACCTAAGTTTTAGCTGAAGAAAGACAAAAAGACAAAACCGGTGCTTCGGTCTATGAATTGTGATGATCTCACTTTACAAAAACATCTGGATATGCTATGAGATCATTCTGGAAGATGCTCAGATTAGTTCTCAAAAATCTATGAGAGTTTAAATAGGAAGGAAATATCATTTTCATTTTAAGAAGGTATTTCTTTTTCTTTTTAAAAATATATTCTGGATAAATTTTTAAATATTAATGCCATAGCCAAAATCTTACCAAGGTATATAATATCCTGTTTCGTCAATTGTGCTTTTATTTTTAACTAGACACTAAAATGAGAGTAAACAAAATCTGAACTGAAGTTGATTTTCTTCAGTTTTTTCTATTTCAAAACAATTTTAAACAGAAAATTATGATAAATTTAGAGATATGATAATGTTAATAAAATTACCCAATACTATGCCAGGTGCAGTGGCTCACGCCTGTAATCCCAGCACTTTGGGGGGCCAAAGCAGGTGGATCACTTGGGATCAGGAGTTCGAGACCAGCCTGGCCAACATGGTAAAACTCTGTCCCTACTAAAAATACAAAAATTATCTGGGTGTGGTGGCACGCACCTGTAATCCCAGGTACTCAGGAGGCTGAAGCAGGAGAATTGTGTTAACCCAGGAGGCAGAGGTTGCAGTGCAATGAGCCGAGATTGTGCCACTACACTCCAGCCTGTGCGACAGAGTGAGACTGTCCAAAAATTAAAAAATAAATATATATATATATATATATGTATACACACACACACACATATATACACACATTTATATATACACACACACATATATATACACATATATATATGTAAACCAATAAAGGAATACAGGGTGTCAAATTATTTATTCATAAAATAATTGATTAATATCGGTAATAAAGGCAGAAAATCATTTAAGAAATACATATCGATTTCAGTTTACTTTCTAACTGACAGGGAATGTTCTTTCTTATTATCTTTTCCAAACAATACTTTAAGTCACCATGGAGAAAGAACATGATTCACCAACAATTCAGTAAGCAGTAAGCTTTTTTCAGGTTCTCTGTGTAACAGTTTTGGAATTTTCAATTAAAACAGTTGAAATTCTTGCATGTAGTGTCTGCTTTAAAATACTTCTATTCCTCAATCTTGCTACCTAAGAGCAAATGTAATTTTATAATGTGTATTTTTTAATCAGTGCTCACCAGTCGGGAATTGTTGATTTTTCCAATTTGCTATATATGCTGAAGAACAAGGGAATTTAATCTTTTGAATGAAAAAGTTGCTTCCTTAAGAAGTTAGAGAAGATAAATTATGTTTACTACTTGAATAATATATATACAAATATGATAACATAAAATAACTATGGCGACATAAATAATATGAAAATTGTGATAAAATATCAAATATACAATATAAGTGTGGTAAATGACATATGTACAAATTGTCTATAGTTTTGAAAGGTGTTTATTATATTTGACTTTTATAAATTTATATTTTTCTCAATACTATGCTGTGAATTTGAAATTAATAAGCTTCTTCATATATGTCAATCATGTATGTAACTATTATTTCTAAAGTGGAAATAATTTGGGTTTCTGGTTATATTTAAGGAGTTTTTACAAAATTTTGAAAGAATTCCCAACTGTTTTACTGTACTTCACTAAGAAACAGTAAACCAAAGTTAATTATGTACAATGCAAAGGACTATGTGCTATGTACAGAATTCCTTGTTTGTTGTTTGAGACAGGGTCTTACTCTGATACTGGGCTAGAGGGCAGTGGTGCAATCATTCAAGCTCACTGCAACCTCAAACTCCTGGGTTCAAGTGATCCTTTGCTTCAGCCTCTTGAGTAGCTAAGACTATGAGCATGAGCCACCACATCCAGCTAATTTTTAAATTTTTTATAGAGATGGGTTCTCACTATATTGCCCAGGTTGGTCTCAAATTTCTGGCCTCAAGCCATCTTCCTGCCACAGCCTCCCAAACTGCTGGGATTACAGGGATGAGCCAGTGTGCCTGGCCAAAGTGGTTTTAAATTAACTGCCCATGTCATTAGCATCACATTTGTTATCCTTCTAGTCTATCTTATTAAATTCTTAACTAACTCAACTGTTGCTTTCTCTTTTGTTCCAGCTTACATGCAATCAAATAATCAATAACTTAGAGGTGATTTATTTTAAACCCCCTCATTTTACAAATGTAAAGCTAAAGTCAAGAAAGGTTTGGTGACTTTTTTTATATTTAGAAGTTTAAACCTATAGAAGAGTTGAAATACTGGTATAATGAAGAACCATGTAATCTTCACCAATTGTTAGCATTTTGACAAATTTCTTTCTTCTCTTTTCCTCACACACACATGCATATGTATTTATGTTGAATTTTTTCTTTAATTACTTGCTGTTAAACATCATGATACTTCACCTCTAAATGTTTTAGAACATACCCCTAAATACGACATTCTCCTACAAAAGCACATTACTATTATTACCTCTGAAATTACTTAGTGTAATTCAGTTATAACATCTAATGTATCATTCATGTTCAGATTTTTGTCTCCAACATGTCTTTTATAATGGTTTTTTTCTTTATACTAAGATACTATACAAAGTTCATTCATTACATTTGGTTAAGAATCACTGGAATCTTTTAATTTAAAACAACCCTGACCGGGCGGGGTGGCTCACACCTGTAATCCCAGCACTTAGGGAAGCCGAGGTGAGTGGATCACAAGGTCAAGAGATCGAGATCATCCTGGCCAACATGGTGAAACCCCATCTCTACTAAAAATACCAAAAAAATTAGCTGGGCGTGGTGACAGGTGCCTGTAGTCCCAGCTACTTGGGAGGCTGAGGCAGGAGAATCACTTGAACCTGAGGTGGAGGTGGCAGTGAGCCGAGATTGCGCCACTGCACTCCAGCCTGGCAACAGAGCGAGATTCCATCTCAAAAATAAATAAAATAAAATAAAATAATAAAATAATCCCTATGCCTTTTAGTTTTTGTTTTTATTTATACTGAATTTTGTGAGAGTCCAAGCCAGTTGTCTTATAAAATGCCCCCATTTGGATTTGCTTGTTTCTTTATGATCAGATTAAAGTTAAACATTTTTGACACAAATATTAGGCAGGTAGGTGATACCAGATAGTTCTATTCCATCAATGAGGAATCACATGAAGTTATATTTTCTTACTATTGGTGATCCTAAATTATATCCCTCAATTAATGGAGTGATCTCAAGATGTCTTCATTATAAAGGTCTATTTTTGAAAAATTATCTGTGATATGATACATTTAAATTGCATGAATATTCTGTTCTCTAACAAACTTTCACCAGTTGGTTTGCAGACCTCTGATATTCTTGTCTAAGTTACATACTTGGGGTTGTATAAAGATGATTTTTTTTTTTTTTTTTTTTTTTTGGGACGGAGTTTCGCTCTTGTTACCCAGGCTGGAGTGCAATGGCGCGATCTCGGCTCACCGCAACCTCCGCCTCCTGGGTTCAGGCAATTCTCCTGCCTCAGCCTCCTGAGTAGCTGGGATTACAGGCACGCGCCACCATGCCCAGCTAATTTTTTGTATTTTTAGTAGAGACGGGGTTTCACCGTGCTGACCAGGATGGTCTCGATCTCTTGACCTCGTGATCCACCCGCCTCAGCCTCCCAAAGTGCTGGGATTACAGGCTTGAGCCACCGCGCCCGGCCATAAAGATGATTTTTAACTATATTTATTGTTGACATTCCCCTCTATGAAAAACAGCTCCTCTTTTTCAGGTATCTTTATTTCCTTGACCCTTCCCATCATTGTCAAGAATCACTTCAGCACAACTGTCTCCTTGCCCAGAGAGCTCTGCCTCACTCCTCACCTTTAACACAGCAAATGCTGTAGTCTTCACCCATGCACCAACATCTACCATCCTGGCCATTTCAGACATGCCTTGAAAGCCACTCCGTCCCAATGGCTCTAAAGGGCTCTCATGGCTTCATGGCTCTCAGGCTCTCAAGGCTCTGAAGGGCTGAGGAATGACTGGACACAAGAGGTTCGGAAGAAAGGATTTAGACTCAACAACAACACAGTTTAATGAAAGCAAAGTTTGGGTCACAGGATTAAGGCTGAAGGACAGATTATATATTTATAATTTTAGTGGACAATTTCAAAAATAAGACAAGCAGTAAAACAGTAAAATAAATCATCAAATACCCATCATTCAATTTCAACAACTTATAATATTTTGCCAATTTTATTGGCTCTATTTTCACTCTATTTTTTGTTGTCTAATGATAATCCTATGCATGATGTCATTCTATTCTTATATATGTCAGTATTTATTAAACTGATAGGGTTTGTGCTATGCAGAAGTCCAAGATGGTCCCCCTAGATTCTTGGACCCTAGAGTACACACATCTTATCCTATTTATTCAGTCAAACACTAATCTAGGCACTGCTCTAAAGAATTTTGCAAAAGTAATTAAGAACCTCAATCAATTGACCTTAACATAGGAAGATAATCTGGGTGGGCCTGGCTTAATCATATGAGCCTTTTAAATCTCAGTCTAGAGGTCAGAGACAGAGGAGGTCAGAGATTTAATACATGAGGGAGATTCAACATGCAAGACATTATCAATTACTATTAGTAGCTTGAAGATAGAAGGGGCCAAGTGGCAAAGAATGAGTCCTGTAGTTGCTGACAGGTGCTCTGGTCAACAGCAAGTAAGAAAATGAGAACTTCAGTCCTAAAAGCATAGAGAACTGAATTTTTTCCACAGCCTATATGAAACTGGACCCTAATCCTCAGATGGGAGTAGCAACCCCTAATGATGCCTTGTTTTTAGCAGTTTTTAAGATCCTGTAAGAGAACTCAGCCAAGACTCCTGATCCATGCAAAGTGGAGATAATAATTCTGAATTTTTTCAAGTTGCTAAATTTATAGTAATTTGAAAACTATGGAAAACTAACAGAATTATAATAAAACTATATATTTGTGTATATAATAAAATAAACCGAAGCAAAGTAATTTTTTAAGAAATATCATCACCATACCATAATCACACCTAACAAAATCAACAATTACTACTGGGGAAAAGACAGACTTTTCAATAAATAGTACTGGGAACACTGGATATCCACATGCAGAGAATGAAACTAGACCCCTATCTCTTGCCATATACAAAAATCAAATCAAAGTGGATTACAGACTTAAATCTAGGAACTCAAACTAAGAAACTACAAGAAAATATTGGGGAAACACGACAGGACATTGGCCTGAGCAAAGATTTCTTGAGCAATTCTCCACAAGCACAGGCAACCAAGCAAAAATGAACAAATGAGATCACATCAAATGAAAAACCTCCACAGCAAATGATACAATCAACAAAGTGAAGAGACTGGGAGTAAATATTTGCAAACTACCCATCTGACAAGGAATTAATAATCAGAATATATAAGGAGCTCAAACAACTCTATAGGAAAAAATCTAATTACCTGATCAAAAAATAGTCAAAGATTTGAATAGACATTTCTCAAAATAAGACATACATTATTGGGCATTTGGGTTAGTTTCAAGTCTATGTAGCACATATACACCATGAAATACTATGCAGCCATAAAAAGGATGAGTCACATTCTTTGCAGGGACATGGGTGAAGCTGGAAACCATCATTCTCAGCAAACTAGCACAGGAACAGAAAACCAAACACTACATGTTCTCACTTATAAGTGGGAGTTGAACAATGAGAACACATGGACACAGGGAGGGGAACATTACACACCATGGTCTATCAGGGGGCGAGGAAATAGAACAATGAGAACACATGGACACAGGGAGGGGAATATTACACACCATGGCCTATCAGGGGGCGAGGAAATAGGGGAGGGATAGTATTAGGAGAAACACCTAATGTAGATGGCAGGTTGATGGGTGCAGCAAACCACCATGGCATGTGTATACCTATGTAACAAACCTAGATGTTCTGAACATGTAATCCAGACTTAAAGCATATATAAATACATACACACACACACACACACACACATATATATATACATATATATATATATACACATATTTTTTAATCTGAGATCCAACCATGGGGAAAAAAAAGACCTACAAATGGCAAACAGTCATATGAAAAGGTGTTCAACATCATTGATCAACAGGGAAATGCAAATCAAAACTACAATAAAATATCATCTCAGCCCAGTTAAAAATGACTTAGATCCAAAATTCAGGCAATAACAAATGCTTGAGAGGATGCAAAGAAAAGGGAACTGTCATATACTGTTGTTGGAAATGCAAATGAACACAATCACTATGGGGAACAGTGTGGAAGTTGTGCAAAAAACTAAAAATTGAGCTACAATATGATCTAGCAAACCCACTCCTGGACATATACCCCAAATAAAGGAAATCAGTATATCAAAGAGAACTCTGCACTCCTATGTTTGTTACAGCACTGTTTATAATAGCTAAAACTTGGAAGCAATCTAAATGTCTACAGATGAATGGATAAAGAAAGTGTGGTACATATTCACAATGGAGTACTATTCAGCCATAAAAAAGAATGAGATCACTCAACTAATGGAATGACCTCTTCATTATAAAGGTCTGTTTTCCCTTTGTAATTTAAAAAAGTTATCTCTGATATTATATTTAAAACTCTGGTGTATATGTGCCATATTTTCCCTGTCCAGTCTATCATCGATGGGCATTTGGGTTGGTTCCAGGTCTTTGCTTTTGTAAACAGTGCTGCAATGAACATTCATGTGCACATGTCCTTATAGTAGAATGATTTGTAATCCTTGTAGGGACATGGATGAACCTGGAAACCATCATTCTCAGCAAACTGACAGAAGAGCAGAAGATCAAACACCGCATGTTCTCACTCATAGGTGGGTGTTGAACAATGAGAACACATGGACACAGGGAGGGGAGCACTACACACTGGGGTCAGTTGGGGGGAAATAGGGGAGGGACGGTGCGGGGTTGGGACCTGGGGAGAGATAGCAAGGGGAGAAATGCCAGATGTAGGTGATGGGGAGGAAGGCAGCAAATCACACTGCCACATGTGTACCTATGCAACAATCTTGCATGTTCTTCACATGTACCCCAAAACCTAAAATGCAATAAAGTAAATAAATGGGGAGAAAATAAATAAATAAATAAATAAATAAATAAATAAATAAAATAAATAA